>NW_004524704.1:210642-212869 GCF_000260255.1 Octodon degus
CCAAGGTGGGATTCCTCATTCTTTACTTTGGAGGTTGGCTTCTTATTCAGTTCTACTGAAAACCTAAAATGCTCTGTGAATTTAAAGAAGGATTTCTAGATTACTACCCCCCCCACTTATTTAAAAAGATAAAAGTAACAGCAATGTATTTTAAAAAGAAAACATCACCTACAAAGACTTACAGTAACTCTTTCCATTGCTTTTTTGTACAAGTGGGATGCCCCTTTATCATTTTCTAGAATCTTCTTCCAAGTAGTGCTCACTTTAGACACACTGGAAAATAAGTGATAAAAGAAAAAGCATGACAAAGATGCTGAGATGAAAACAGTAGAGAAACATTAATAGCACAGAAGTCAAATATATATTAGTGCTTCTCAAGTTTGACTATGTATTAGAATTGCTTGGGGCACTAAAGATTCAAGGATACCCATGCCTAATCATTTGGATTTAACCAGCCTAAAATGGGGCAAAGGGCTTTTAAAAGATAAAAGTAACAGCCACATATTTGAAAAAGAAAACATCACCTACAAAGACTTATAGTAACTCTTTGCATTGCTTTTTTGTACAGGTGGGATGCCCCTTTATCACTTAACTGTAGGTTAGGAACCAAGTAACTGTAGGTTAGGAACTTCCATTTTGTGTTTTACTTTTTTTCTACAATATTTGTGAAAATCAAATAGCCAGCATTCTGTATACGACAGTAGGGTAAATATCTGCTAAAAGGCCATACATATATCAAAGTACTCTGGGATACATTGCTACTAGAAGTCAGTTTTTAAAAGCTATTAACATGGGGCTGGGAAGATGGCTCAGGAGAATAAGCACTTGCCTGGCAAGTGCAAGGGCCTGAGTTCAGTCCCTGGTTCTGCAAACTATTAACATGAAAAAGGTACAATCTGCGGTAGTTACTACCCTTTAAGGGCTATCAACAAGTAACACTGACATGTTTCACGTTACCTCTATTGCGTGAAGACTACAGTAAAACCACACTTGCCAGGTATTTCTAATTTCTCAAGAAGCCCAAACTGAACAGAGAACTGAATCTAACCAACCTAACCCAACAGTCTATATAATCATCTTATTTCTCAAAGCTACACCATCCAAATGGATTTCCCTTGGTGTGAAGAGGAATAGGTAATTAAGATTTCCTTGCTTGCTATATGTCCCAGGCTGGCCTCAAACTCAAACTCGTAGTGATATTCCTGCCCCAGCCTCCCAAGTGCTGGGATTATAGGTGTGTGCTGTCCATCCTGGCCCAAGATTTTTGAATAAGTGGTCACAACTAGATCCCTATTTATGAGTCACCACATTTTTATCACCGTCAATCTTACATCAGTAATTGTCTAAAAACAACAAAAACTATCTTGTACTTCAAGAGTAACAAAGTCCTAACTACATTAAACTTGTAGAATGGAACTAAGCCTCTGTGTGTGTGTGTGTGTGTGTGTGTGAGAATCTAGGGTCTTGGCATTGAGCTGTATTTCCCCCACCCCTTAGTTTTTATTTTGATACAAGGTCTCACTAAGTTGCCTGAGGTGGGTTCAAACTTGTGATCCCTCTGCCTCAACTTGCCAGAATGTTGGGATTACAGGTATCTGGCCCCATGCCTGTCTAGACTGCCTTAATTAATCCTCAGATACACAATTTAGAAATTTCAGAATTAAAATAAACAAAAGCAACCAAACAAAGATTTTTAAATGACAATTCAAAATGACATTAAACACATACTTCCATAAAATTTTCTTTCATTTTAGTGATACACAGGTGGTGAAATGCCAGCTCTGAAGCAAAAGCCAATTACATCAATTAACAAATGCTATAGAACCACTCTATTGTCTGATAGTAGAGAGCCATCAAAAACACATAGTAGGGACTGGGGAGATAGCTCAGTAGAATAAGCGCTTGCTTGGCAAGTGCAGGGTCCTGAGTTCAATCCCTGGTACTGCAAAAACGCACAGTAGATTATACTTGTAGATTATACTTACTTGATTAAGTCCATGTCACTAAGCTGTGCCAAAATATTTGCTAAGAGATGTTTGAGTTCCCTTCGAAAGAGTTCACTGAGAATATCTACAAATTCCAGGCCCATTTTCCTGCCAATTATATTCTGTAGTCTAAAATTTCCACTGGATATAATTTCCTTCAGTATCTCTCGATCTAGTTTAGGATTTCGCTTAGCATTCTTTTTTAATGTTGAGCAAACCACTTTTTCAAAATGAAGAACTGG
>NW_004524704.1:213908-222952 GCF_000260255.1 Octodon degus
ATTTTTAAAGTAATCACAAATGCTTCTAGAATCAATATTTATATCCTGGATTTGAAATGACATTTAAATATCCATAAAATAATGTATACCTGAACCCCATAGCTCTTTTCTCTAAGTTTTAGCCTTGCTGCACCTTGCCTAAGAGTATCAGAAATACTGCCAGCAACCAGAAAAATTAGAATGACACTCCATAATAAAAACCAAATTTAATCACAGGTGATTAAAAGTGGTAAGCCAACAGGCATGAACAGCTGCTGTTCAGTTGTTTTAAAATAACTCATCAAAACACAAAATATTTATAAATAGCGTAAAAACTATACTACCAACAGTGTCCTTTCTGGACCTTATTCATTAGAATACATTACTGATTCAAATTTAAATTTTAAGGACTGGCCAAATAGCTCAGTGAATTAAAGTGCCTGCTAGCAGATGCAGGAGCCGGGGTAATCCCAGCTCTTGGGAGGCTGTAAACAGGCAGATCACTACAAGTCTGATCTAGTAGTGAGACCCTGAACACCCTATAGACCCTTCCCTAAAATACAAAAAAAAAATTAAATTTTAAAAATTACGTTAAGGATTATTACTCCCACCCCCACCCGTAGGACTTTAGAATCTCAAGCAAATGGCACAGTGCCTGATACAAGGAAGGCACTCGTTTTCCAGTATTGTAATACTGGTATTAGAATCTGTACTCTTACTCCACGGATGTCACAGATGCTATACACCCAGCACCCAGCTCTTACATTTCTGTGGTTCATGTTACAATTAATGAACCAATACCGATCCATTATAACTAACTTAAATACACATTTTACTTGGTACCTTAGTTTCTACTATTTTCCCGTTTCAGGATCCCAAATAAGACAGCTTAATCTACACATGATCTTGGCTATACTAATTTGCCTTCCCTTGGGGAGAGGGTGCATAGCTCAATGGTGGGGTATCTCTGCTTCGAGAGGCCCTGAGTTTGATCCTTGATCCTCAGCACCACTAACTAAAGCAAAAATATAAATAAGTAAGTCAATAAAACTGGCCTGACTTCTCTTGCAGAAGGACCTTTGGTTGGATTTGCATATTTCTTCTCATGGTTTGTCTACGGTTGTGAGTTTTAAAAATGCAAAGAGCTATTGTCACCATACCCTAATAATTTTTTTTTTCTTGTATCAGGGATCGAACATGGACCTTGCACTTGCCAGGTAGGTACTCATACTGCTGAGCTATCTCTCTGGCCCGCTTCTTGTTTTTTGAGATAGGGTCTTGCTATGCAGTGTAAGAAAGCCTTGAACTCATGTAGCCCAGGTTGGTCTCAAATTCATGGAGATCCTCTTGCCTCAGCCTCCATCCTGAGTGCAGGGATTAACAGGCATGTGGTACCATGCCCAGCTGTAAATATTAACATTAACTTTTCTTTGACCATGTTTACACCGATCACCTGACTAAATAAGTGTAGGTCAGCATTCACTGTAAAGTCATTTGTTTGAATTCCTTTGCATGCTCTTCAGAATGAAGTCACTATACATCACTTCAAAGGAGTGATGAGTTTATTTCTACCTCTTTAAGGAGACTAAATACAGAAATCATGTTTTCTGTATGAGTTATTCTATTCCATTTATTTCATCATTTATCAGAACAGACTCATGCAGCTACTCTCTTAATTCAATGAATAGAAAGATTTGTTCTAATATGTCTGTGGACAGGATAACATGTTTGCATCTTATACAACAAATAACCACTAAGACAACAAAATGCAATATAGTAATTATTGAAAATGTTCTACTAATTGGTTTTGAAATGGTCTCATTGCTATTTCTCAATAAAATTATTAAAAAAAAAAAAAAAAAGAACAGACTCATGGATTTTGGATCATAATCCAGTAACAAAAGGTGTTGATGGAACTGCTCTAGTTTTCACTACTGTAAGCGTACAATGGGCTTGGGAGCCTATTTGCTACACTTTCAAGTGACATTTGCATCCTATTTTTTGAGCATTCCTTACTTTCTGTCAGTACAGGATACTCCTAGTTTATTTTATTAGAGAGAAAACTATTAGAAACCAAAATAGGGATGTTGGCTGTAGATTTAATTTCAAAGTTTGAGAGTGTTGTTGAGAACTTTTTATTGCCACAATTTGCAAAATAAATTAAATACTACCATTTATAGAAAAGTGAACTAAACTAATTCCTCATCTTTAACTAGTCAAGTACTTCCCACTGAAGTCTTGTGTTTCTATACATGTATTCAACAATCGATCTACTATTACCCTTAAAGAGAGAAAATATGACATTAAGACAAATTAGGCCAGGCATGGTGGTGTATTCCTGTAATTCCAGCACTAAAGAGGTTGAGGCAGGATTGCTTTGAGTTTGAGGCCAGCCTGAATTAGACAACAAAACCCTACTGAGAGAAAGAGAGAGAGAGAAAGAGAGAGAGAGAGAGAGAGAGAGAGAGACAGACAGACAGACAGACAGACAGATAGATGAGGGTCAAGAGTACTGTAATCCCATACTCCCAGCACTTAAAGGCTAAAACAGGATTGCTGCTCCTTCAAGGCGAGCCTGAACTATGTGCCAAGACCCTATCACAAACAAGTGTCTAGTTTGCCACTTTGTTTACCCAATACCCACTTAAGGACAGGGCAAAAAGAGCAGAATTATTATCTTTTTTTTTTTTCCCCAGTACTGGAGAGTGAATCAGGGCTTTCACACTGAGCTGTATCTCTAGCCTTACTTATATTTTAAAGTTTGAGATAGGATTTCACTAAGTTACTTACTTGGCTAGGCTGGGCTCAAGTAAAATTGTTATCTGTCTCAACCCTCCTCCCAGAGTACCTGAATAAAGGGTATGTGCCACCAAGCTTGGCTTTCAAGGTGGTCTAGACAAAGTGACATTCTGAGATCTGAAAGTTCTGTGGATATCTGCTGGAAAGAGTTTGAGATCCAGAGAAACAGGAAGCAAGTATGAAGTATTCAGAGAGTGGGGCACTGGGGCGTGGTGGCACACACCTATAATCCCAGCACTCAAGAGGCTGAGGCAGGAGGATTGTAGAGAGGTAAAGATCAGCCTGGGCTACAAAGTGAACTCAAGGCCAGCCTGAACTGCACAGGGAGACCTTGTCTCATAAAAGACAAAACAACAACAATAAAATATTCAGAGAGGAGTAAAACATGTAGGGAGTTTATAGCTAAGTTAACCCCAAAATAATTTGAGTTTATTAGATTAGAGTGGTCTACAGTATGTGTAGGGTAGCTTGACTTTTGCATTGCTATAGGTAGTAGAAAGAGATTTGGTTATTTTTTGAAAAGATCATTATCAACTGTTGGAGAATAGGTTGTGGGAAGGTAACAAGGTAAGGAAGTTTAATCACAGAGTGGAATGTTGGGGACCCAGGATAATGAGTGCACCAGAAATTAAATGGGTTGATAAAAAAAGGTTCAATCCCAGTATGGGTTAGGAGGTTGGGATGGTACTCCTATTATATAGGCGAGTAAAAATTAGTTGTTTATGAACTTTGGGTGTGAATGATGATTAAGGAAAATTCTTAAGATTTCAGGTTTAAATGCCTTAGACATAAAGTACCATTTCCAGAATTTGGGAAAACTGACACAATTCTTGAAGCCTCAGTTTTACCCTTAAAATGGGGGGAAAATATATGGCTAATCCTTAGTCCTTATCACAATGGTCTAATTACTGAGATCTCTCTTACCACATTATTCACAATAAGCCAACTCCTTCATATTCCTTACAAAGCAAACCCCGAACATATAAAAGTATCCATCACACATGAAAGCATACATTTAGGAACCAGATTCAAGTTCCAAATGAAAATCCCTGCTCACCTTTTTTGACTAGTCTTGGTAAGATACTATTGATAGTCAACTACTGCATTTTTTAAAAACTCACTACCGGGCTGGTGAGATGGCTCAGTGGTCTAAAGCACCTACTTAGAACAAGCTAAGCTAAGCAAAACACAGGGACTGCGGTTCAATCCCCCAGCACCACATGCCAGCCAGCCCTGCCCCCTGGTGGGCTGAGCTGGCCACACACACACAAAATAAATAAATATTAAAAAATAAATAAATAAATAAAAACTCACTACCAAGTCAAATCAAGAAAAACAGTATAACAGTAAAGTGTATAAAGTCTGACTTCCACTTAACTTTCCAGTATACAACTGACATCCCGCATTCATATGATTACAGAGTTTAAAATCTATACAACTTGTCCAGTATGTTAATCATATGATTAAATTCCATTTTTCAATATTTAGATAGGGCTGGGGAGATAGCTCAGAGGCTTAAGTGCCTACCTAGCAAGGATAAGGTCCTAAGTTGGATCCCTAGTACCAGAACAAACATAACCACATGCCACCATGTACCCAAGGTCATGTTCTTTTACCTAAGACTTTAGGAGGTCCAAGGCTCATGACTGAAAGCTGCATATCAGCCATACTTCTCATGAAAATTTTAGAAAACTGTACCTTAAAAAATATGTGTGGGGCCAGGAGCCAGGAAGATAGGTCAGTAGAATAAGTGCTTGCCTGGCAAGCGCAAGGTCCTGAGTTCAATCCCCAGAACCACAAAAAAAAAAAAATTAGGTGCAATAATATTTAAATTTCTTCTATAAACAGGGGGGGGGGAAGGTTGAAAGCAGTAAATACATTCTTAGGAGAAAAACTAGTTAAAAAACCAACTGGAATTTATAAAAATCAAGCTTCAGAATTTGAAGGGGAGACTTGTGATTCTGGATCTTCTACCAATATACTTAGGCTGTTAAAATTAAGCACTTTTTTCTTCTAAGACTTGATTGCTTTTCTAATGAAAGATGCATTCTCAGACTCTATTGCTATTTTCTTGATCTCCAGTCATGTGAGGTAAAATGAATGCATCTGGATTTCACTTAGAGATGGCAACAAAAAATGAAGCTGTGTCTGAGTTATGAAATAACCCCAACTGTGGAATAATGGAGTATCTAATTTTACAGAGGTAAATTCTTAATTCTAACAAGAATCAGCTGAAACTATAAGAAATCCACGATTTTGTACTAAAAAGTGCATAGAAAACACCTCCCCTTTCAACCGAAGGTTTTGAGATAAGTTACTGAGCAAAAGGAAAAAAGGGGGGAAACTGACGTTTTTGTTGTTATATTCCAATAGAGTTTGGTCCGATGGGGAGGGGATCTCTCCATTTGGCGGGAGTCGGGAATGAGAGACCCTGGAGATCCTGAGAGGTCGGTAGGGGTGGGACGTCCCCTCCGGGCGCGGGACGGGCGGAGGCGGGAGATAACCTAGATCTCCCGCGCCCGCCAAGACTCAGGAGGCGGAAGGCAGGAGAAGCCGATCATGGAAGCGGGGGTACTGACAGATGTGCAAAAGGGTTTGAGGCACCTGGTCGGACGCCTGGGGGTGCAGGCTCACGGCTGCGTTAGAGCGCAGACCCGGGTGGGGGAGGGGAAAGGGATTTGGCGCCCATTCAGCGGGGTGGGGACAGGTAGGTCTTCCCAGGAAGGTAATGGGCGCCCAGGCGGCTACGACCCGCACTCCTCCGGTGTCGGGGCCCTGTTTCCCTTGGCCGGAGGCACCCCACAGCCTTCAATCCGACTATCTTACCCCTACACATCTGGCTTCCCCTCCCCGAACCCCAGAGACTACTTTCTCTCCGACCCCAGAACCACAGCCGCCACCAAGGTCCGAGGAGGAGGAGGCTTTGAGTGTGCAGCAGGGGGTCGGAGCTCGCTATCTGTCGGGTCGGGGATTGCAGGGCGCTCTTTTCCCGAGCAGCCCTCCCGGAGCGCGCTCCCCAGCGCCCGCTCCCTACTCACTGTCGGAGGGGCGAGGATGCCCGGCGGCTGTCACTGGGCTGAAGCTGCAGAAGCAGGAAGGTGACCGTGCGACACAGCTGCAGGGGCGCCGGGTCATGCCAGTGGACTTGTGTTCCGCCTCAGGTAAAGGAATAACGCGGTACCTACGGCGAGGCAGCCAGCCCGCTCCACAGACCTGCAGCTCTTAAAAGGCGCCAGCTGGTACTTTTAAAATCTTTGAATTTGGTGCCCAAATCTGCGCGGCCCAATGGGGAGCGCCCTTCTTTCGCATGCCCCAATAGGAAGACGATAGGCGGGGACTCGCTCGCCCACGATCAATTGGAAGCAGCGAGGCGGGGCCTTAGCTGCAAAGCCCAACCCGCTAACATCTTGCCTCTGGGTCCGTCCGGAAAGATGCTGAGGCCGGAGGCGGGGCCTCCGAGGGCCTGGGGCGGGCGGCCCAGCCGCACGTGGAGAAGGCCGAGCACGCATGCGTCCACGAGCTGCGTGCGCTCTTCCGAACGAGCTTCCCGCAAGTCCCGATTTCATCCGTAGCTCCGGCTTCGGTCTGAAGTTCTCTGATGGGTACAAATGATATCCAAGTTTCCTAGATCGCCTTACAAGTGGGAATTCGATGAGCGGCAATTCTGATGCTCCGACAATGGGCTTTCCGGAACACGAACCCTCCTCCCCCCCAACCCTAGGTAGCCCGCCTCTCTAGGATTTAGGCGCGCTGCTCGTTTTCACTCGGACCTCCGCGAGCCCCGGGCGTCCGCGCAGGCGCCTCAGTGGCGGGGTGTGTCGGGGGTGGAGTGGGGCGGAGGGTGCCATTCTGGAGTTGGCGGGTTGGCGCTTGCGCCCTGGGATCTCCCGCGTTTCCTGCGAGGGCTGGGCTGGGAGGGAGCCGTGCAGGTAGCCGGCGTAGGTGCGCGGCCCTCGAGCGAGGCGGGGCGAGCGGCTGCGCCGTGCGCGCCGTGGCGGGAGATTTGTGGCATTTGTGGCCGCGTTGTTTGGACCGTTAGTGGGGGGCTGGATCTATTTTTCTTTTCTCTCTTTCAGCAGTTAGTCATGCTGTATTAGTGTTTTTCCTCGTATTTTCAGCTGCGGTTCTTCAGCCGCTCTTGATTTTTAGGAGCATTAAGTTGTTTTGAATTGGTATTTATGCTCTTCTGAATTTATTTATTTATTTATTTTATTTTTATTTTTTTTTTGGTGGAACCGGGGATTGAACTCAGGCCCTTGAACTTGCCAGGCAAGTGCTTATTCCACAGAGCCATCTCCCCGGCCCCTCTTCTGAATTTTTGTTTCTTTCATGAGCCATGCTTGTAGTCCTACTCCAAAAATAGTAAATAATAAAGCAAAACGCCCATTTTATTGAGCTGCAGGTCCCTGGCTTGGCGAATATATTTCTAGAGCTGGCTAGAGCGGATAATGACAAATTGTACGCTATTCGTGGTCCTAAACTTCTGCCGGGTTGCACAGCTCCGTTCCCTGCAATCAGCGAAGACACAGGATACCGTTTCAAAAAACCCGAATCCCGCCGTGTGTGGTTTGCTGGCCTCTGTTTTTCTGCAGCATCGAGAGGGATGAGTTAGTACTTTGCTTTCAGGCAGTGCAGTTGGGGACACTTTCTTTTCTATGTGAGACAGAGCCAAACAGGATGAGTCAGACCAGCGCTAGATGGATCCCTCTTAACATTTTTATGAGTCCATTATAATTTTTTTTACACTTTCATTTTGTTTTGAAAGTTAATGCCACTAATAGAGGCTGGCCACATTGCTCAGCAGATTAAAGCGCCCGCGTAGGCTGACTCAGGGACCGAGGTCTGATCCCTGCGCCACAAGCGGCGCTGGCCCCACCCCCGGGGCGCGCAGGATGACATTGAGACCGGCTGTGGTGGCGCGCACCTGCAATACTAGCGCTTGGGAGGCTGAAAACAGGAATGAGACCTTGTAGACGCTGTACTAGGTATGTTTTTTTTAAAAAAGAAAGAAAATTAATGTCATTTATAAATGAGAAGACAGAGGGCGGGGTTCTGATTCAGAAGTCCTGTAGCCTATTAAAAAGAGCTAGCAGCAGGCCCCAAGAAGCAATAGAAAACACCAACTGTTGCTGGTGTCAGAAAGCAGCTTATCCAGAAACATATTGTGTCATTGGAGAGGAAATCAACTGAGCCACTTCACCAGACCAAATTAAAATGCTATTTTTCAATCTTATTTTGCTTGAAACAAGTCAATAAATGTAGGTAAGATCAATTACTCCTTTTTTTGGTGCCAGTGAAATAGCTTTTGTACACATTTTCCATCTATATCCCAAATTTTCTTGGGAAATTTATCTTTTCAGGCTTTATAATTTCACTTAGTTCTTAGGTTTTATGCTAACATACATTTGCTCTAAGAATGCAAATTATCATAGTTTCATTTTCATATGTGACCTGTAAACTGGAAACAATTAGCTCTCTGTATCTCAGCTTTATGGATCTGAACAGGTAGATAATTACAGGGCACTGTCGCTCTACCAACTCCCCTGTACACACACACACACACACACACACACACACACACATAAAACTACACAGTAAGTTCTTTGAACATATTAGATGCTGTACCTTTTAAGTTTTCCTTAAATAACCAAGCCCTGAAACCCGGATAAAAATACTACTTAAAATGGTTGAGTTTCTGTTTCCCTTCAAAGTCTAAGCCAGAGTGGGTCTTTTGTAGAATACCTATTTTCATCCCAAGGGACATGTGACTTATTCCTTATCACTCAACTTTATTTTCAAACAGAATTCACTATATACACAGAGACAGTGTCTATTAAATTGTGTGACAGTATTTGTCTGTAAAACATCTTTTACAAATAAAGGGAAAATGTAAAATACTGGGACTTCCTTGGTGAATATTAATTGTGAAATTTCATCTTCTTGATTTTTGTTTCCCTGCTGCATTTGCTGCTTTTTCAGACATGATCTCTGACTACTTCCTTAGTTGATTCTTCTGAACTCAGAATCAGCCAGTTTTTCCACAGTAGTCTCTTTCCTTTGCTTCTTGGGAATTGGAGAATGGTAGAAATCAGCTGGATTGTCAACAGTAGTTCCAGTCTAGAAGTACTTAGAGAAGCCATCTTGATCATTTTTCCTGTAAGATCTTTTTGGGTCAATACTTGCTCTCATCTTCACAGCTTTGAGATCATTTCTAAGTTCATTGTTCAATTCTGGAGCTTTCACACCAAACCAACTATCACCTGCAA
>NW_004524704.1:223072-246224 GCF_000260255.1 Octodon degus
AACCGCAGTCCCTGTTCTTTCCCAAGCTTGTTCCAAGTAGGTGCTTTAGACCACTGAGCCATCTCGCCAGCCCCTTTCCTGTTTTTTTCTGAAGTTGACGCTTTGATTCACTGTATAGTGGGACACAATAATTTTTCTCAAAATTGAGTGTAATAACAGCTTTCTGTAGAAGCACATTTTTGTTTTTCTCCTTGACCTGTGTTAGAGATTTCTTTTTAGACGGAAGTTTTTCTGCTTTGAAGTGAATACATGTACCACCCAATTCCATGATACGCAGACCAGAGTCTATACTGCTACTTGTCAATGTCAGAAGTTTAGAATTTGTGTTATTTAGTAAATCATCTCCACTGCATCAATACAAAGAATGCATTGTCATGAGATATTTTATGAGTTTCCATTTTTTAAAATTAATTTTATTGAGAAAGAAATAGCAATGAGACAGTTTCAAAACAGGTTAGTAGGCAAATTACAATAATTAATACATTGCATATTGTTGTCTTTGTAGTCTTCATAGTACAAGATGCACACATGATGTCTTGTCTAACCACTATTAGCACAAGTTTGAGAACCCTGCTTTCTGGAAGTCATTCAACCCTGTTTTTATTCCAACCAACAATCTTTCTTTTTTCCTTTCCAAGAACTGCAAGTAATTTCCCAAGTAGAATCTCACAGGTCTTTGGGCTGGTCTAGAAGGATGAAGTAGGAGACACGACCCAAGATTCTGTAATCAAGGACGGTTCTGCAATCAGGATCAGATCTCCTGATCCTTACTGCATGCCAAACTTAAGTTTTTCTGATGGTGACCTGAAACGAGAATCCAGCTCTCTCCAGCAGGCTGTGTGTGCACTGTTGTCCCTCCAACTGCCATAGTGACACTATTAGTACAAATCTTTCTTCTCATTGAACTAAGAGAAAGCTGTATATCTATCCTATTTTGTATATACAGATATATATATATATTTTTCATTAAAAGTTTCCATTTTTTTTTTTTTAAATATTTGATTGTTGCAGGGTCTCACTACACAGCTCGGACTTGTGGTGATACCTCCTGCTATCAGCCTCTCCAGTGCCGGGATTATAGGCTTGCGGTGAGGCTCAGCAGGCCTTGGAGTTGAGGCTGGCATGGGGTGTGGTGCCAGGGATCTAACTGTAGTCCCTGCGATTGCCTAAACTTGCCTAAGCAGGCACTTTAGTCCACTGATTTATCTCACCAGCCGCTGAGTTTCCATTTAATGATTCCTTTTGATGACTGTTTTGTTGCAACAAAACAGGCTGCTCTTCACCTTCACTGCTCTCAGACTGCTGGCTTTCATGACTGCTGAGAACTAGTAAGACAGAATAATCCATATCCTGAGACTGGTTGGACTCAGGTTTGTTTAGTATGGTATCAACATTCAAGATCCACACCCCTAGCCAGGTGGGATGGCCCTCACCTATAATCCCAGCACTCCGGAGGCTGAAGCAGGAGAATCGCTGCACAAGTTTGAGGCCAGTCTGGGCTACAAAGTGAGCTCAAGGCCAGCCTGAACTGCATTGCAAGACCCTGTCTCAAAAGACACACACAAAAAGAAAAAAAAAAAAAAAGGAAAGAAAGACCTACACTCCTTTCACTGTTGTCTTTGCTGACAACTTTACTGGCAAATTCCTCCTCATCACCACCATGACTGCTGCACTTTGGTCATTTATGTGTATGCGGGTGGAGGGGGGCTCTTTCTTTCTCTTTTCATTCCATCTGTTCACTTCTGCAACTGCAACTGTTTGAACTAATGATTTCATTACAGCCTCACAGCAGAGTTGAGGGCTCCAACATAACTTTGTTATTTTGAGGGGTTGAATGATTTTTAAGAGACTAACTGCTGAAGGCTAGTGTCCTGATGTTTAGAAAGACATTCCAGCTGAGAACTTTTATCATTTTCCTTTCTCTCATCTGTTACTCTGTTTTCCTATTCAGCCAAACTCTCTGGCATATGAATCCTCTAACTTCATGGAAATATCCATGATTCCCTTTTTATTTTCTTGTACAATCTTAGTATACTTATTGTCAGTATGTGCATGTAATCTCCTTGGCATAAACCTGGTTGTTCTCTTGTGTATAATTCCAGGGAATGAAATATCAGAGCATGATGATCCAGTGTCATACACAGCTTCTGTGTGTGATTCTTGGCTTTGACCTGGTAGAGATTTAGCCTTACTTCCGGTTCTTGTCATATCTAGGGAAGGCACAATTCTGGGAAAACAGAGCGTGAGATTCTGCTTTAGAGACCATTTCTTCAGCAGCAGACTCATTTAGTCCCGTTATTTTCTGCTTCTTTCTTACAGTGGCCACTGGTGTAGGTGCAGTGACGATCTGCTTTCTTCTAGTTAGAATAGGCTCCTGGATCTCGGACACTGAAGGACAATTTGACTGTTTCAGAGAACTCTCCATCCATAGATGGTCAGTTATCTCTGCTAGTGAGCCTGTTACAGTCCTGCTCGTCCTCCTTTTGGCTCTAGTTCTACAGACTGAACTTTGTTTCCCAGCTGTGATTCAGCTGCACTTTGGTTATCAGGTCTAGATTCCTTCTTGCTTTCTGGATGTTCCTGGATTCTAGCAGTGCCAGCACTCCTCTGCTGGCAACTGGTGGCCAACGAGACTTGCATCTTAGCCCAAGAACATGCATAACTGGAACTACTATTTTCACGGCCTTGTGGCGTTATGATAACTACCACCTCATCTTTTGAAATGTAGCATTATAGGGGCCGGGAGATGGCTCAGTAGAATAAGCGCTTGCCTGGCAAGCACAAGGGCCTGAGTTCAATCCCTGGTTCCACCAAAAAAAAAAAAAAAAAAAAAAAAAAAAAGAGAAATGTCGCATTATAGGACCAACTTTGGTTATAGAAACTTTTGTTAGTCCCCAAAGTTTTGCATATGAGGTCATGACCCTTACTTTGCCTGGCTTTGGTGCAGGGTCTTGAAGATTCAGGTACAAAAAGATAAGTCTAGTCCTTCAGGGAGTATATGTACAAATGGGAAAGAAATTGATAATTAAGAATTTCAGTAAAGTGAAAGGAAATATAAGAGTGGAAGAGAATAAAGGAGTGAGACACAGGTTAGTGATGTTGGTCAGGAAGATTTGTGAGACGTTGAAGCATCATCAGAATGCTGAGCTAGTCATCCAGAGAGCTATACAGTAAAGCAGAATGAACACAAGTGCTTGGCAAGAACTCATAGAGCAAGATAGAATTTAGGGGGACAAGGTCAAAGTGGTAGGGAGAAGCCAGGTCCTGGGTATCTTGTAGATTTCCATGTAAAGTTTAGAGTGTCTTCCAATGACACTTGTAGGGATTTAGCAAAGGATTGAATTGTTGAATATTAAAACTATATACAGACTGTGGTGGTTCATCCTGTAATTCCAGCACTCAAGGCAAGAAGATCCCAGTGAGTTTGATGCCAGTCTGGACTATATACTATGTTCCAGGCCAGCCTGAATTATATAGTGTGACCCTGTTCAAAAAGCAAAACAAAACAAAAAATAAAAATGTAAAAAACCCTAATAGGTTCTTTTTATATACAGTGCTGTAAAAAGAATGTAAATCTTTAAATCTTACAGTAATACTAGCATTTTACTTGAGATGATTAGACATAGATGTGTAAGTTAATTCTGACTGTGGTTATAGAACTGCACAGCTCATAAGCATGTGAGTCTTATAGACTAGGAAAATTATTGAGGTAACCCATGTCCTTACATGACAGAAGGTAGAAGTCTTCATGGAAGACTCCATGAAGGTGGGACTCTGTGAGACTCAAAAGTCCATGTCCTTTATTCCCTGTTATTCTGAAGAATAATATTTTTGGGGTTCTGGTTAGTAGTATATTTATACATTATTTCTCAGTTTGACCTTAGAGATGGTATTTAATCACCTCTTGTTTTCAGATATGGGCAAAGATGAAAGGGGCCTCCTCCATAAGTCAGTTGAGCACCTGCACTATAACATTTGCATCCATAAAAGTGAAAAGGTACGTGTGGGAATCCAGCCATTGTACTCAAGGACATCTGTATGTGTTCTTCCTAGATCCTGACCCACCCTTTCCCTGTCCATCCTTCCATCTTTCCTTCCTTTCCTTTCTTCCTTCCCTCTCTCCCTCCCTCCCGACTCTTTCCTAAGGCTTCAACTCACAGCATTTCTACCTCACAGTATTATCAACCTACTCACCCCACCTTACCCCGCCACAACACACTCCCTTTTTGTCTTTAACACAAGGATTTACTAAATTGCCCAGGCTAGGCTGGAATTTAGGATTTTTCTGTCTCAGCTCCCATAGTGCTGGGATTATAGACACGTTCCACGATGCTCTACTTCCTAATTCTTTATTAAACACAAAATCTTGGAACAGAAATAAACCAATAATTTTACTACTTTGTCATAAATATTGTTATTTAGGAATTGCAGTATCTTACTACATTTTGTGCTACTGTAACATTATAACGGGCTGGGTAATTTAAAGAGAATGAAAATGTATATCGCACAGTTCCATAACCTAGAAAATGTAAGATTGAGACTCCGCCATCTGGTAAAGGCTGCTTTCTATTTCCAGGATGGCACCTTGAATTCTGTGTCCTCACATTGCAGAAGGTAGAAGAACAAAAAGGGCCAAATGCCTTTATCAAGCCCTTTTATAAGAGCATTAAACATTCCAAAGGGCAGGGCCCTCAAAACCTAAACAGCTCCCATAAAGTCCCACTTCCATACATTGCTGCATTCTAGATTAAGTGGTATCCAACACATGAATTTGGGGTAAGCCATCTGGATCACAGCATATGTTAAAGTACTGTCAGATAAAAATGAAGGAACTGTTAATTCTGCCTAAGAGATGAGGTGCCTTTTAGCTTAGACCCTGAAATCTGTCTACAGAACTTTTTTTTTTTGGCAGAACTGGGGATTGAACTCAGGTCCTTGCACTTGCCAGGCAAGCACTCATTCTACTGAGCTATCTCCCTGGCCCCATACAGAGGTATTTTCTAAGCAGAGCATGCAGCATAAGCAAGGGGAGGTAGGATTGCCAATACATGGGTAACAGGATAGCTATCCAAATTACTTATGCAAATATCTGTGAAGGCCCATTCAAGGACCTTAAAAGGTTAGGATTTCACTAGGCTTCTACTTCCAGCACAATTATACCCCTTTATTCTTACCTTGTCATGGATTTCCAAAATCACATTTGATCATCTAGGAATAAGCAACTAGTATAGGAGGAGACAATAACAGTTGACTGATCAAAATGCTGATTGCCCTGTATGTTCATAATATACTCTTATAATCCTAGCACTGTGCAGACAAAGCAGGATAATTCCTGCCAGTTAGAGACCAGTCTGTGCTGTATGCTGAGTTCAAGGCCAGCCTGAACTGAATACCAGAGGTAGACCCTGTCTCAAAAATTAAATAAATACACCTACTTTTATTTTCTTAAACTTTTTTATTATTCATTTATTTGTTACAATGTCTTGCTATATGGTTCCAACTTGTAGTGATCCTCCTTTCTCAGCCTCCCCGGCACTGAGATTATAGGCCTGCACCACCATACCCAGTTTCAGTGGTTGGCACAGGTGGGGCTGGCATGGCATGTGGTATGGAGATTCGAACTTGGGTCCCTGCGCTTGCCAGGCAGGTGCGTAGACTTGTCAGCTACCTCCCCAGCCCAGATTTATTATTTTATTTCATTTTAAATTTCATCTTACTTGTGTCAAACTGAGCCCAAGGCCCCCAGCATAAGTATGAACTTTACCACAGAGCTATCTCCCTGTCCTCTGATGTGTTTAAATTTATATTGTTAGAAACTATTTAACATCAGAGAAATTCTATCATATTCTAGTGTACAGGAAGTTTAAAAACTGGTCAGAAGTTCTTTTCCACCTTAATTACTACAGCTCTTGCACTCTCCTTTCCTAAGGGCAGGAGATAAGGTAGTGGTTGGGGCCAGAATAACTGTGCAAACTTGTTTAAAGAATAAAATCCAACCTGCAGTCTAACTTTTCTAGTTACTACCTGTTGGAGAAGGTGAGGAGACAGTAAATAGATTGTAGTATTTAATCACCTGTGGATCTGTACCTTTGTCCAAAAAAGAAACCTGGAAAATGATTAAGAAGTTATAAAACAAGGCCAGGCATGGTGACACTCACCTGTAATCCCAGCAGTGGGGAGGCTGAGGCAGAAGTATCAGTGCAAGTTCAGAACCAGCCTGGGTCACAAAGTGAGCTCAAGGCCAGCCTGAACTGCATAGTGAGACCCTGCATCAAAAAAAGACCAAAACGTGATGATGAGTTGCATAGGTCACTGAAAGCTGAATCCGGTAGCTGCTATGAACACAGAATGTCTTTTTGTGAGAGGGATTCTCTTCAGATTAAAAGTAGACAGCTTACATGTGTAAATACCGTATTGTCTCCCTAGTATAAGAACTTAAAAGAGGAATTACATATAGAAAGTTACAACACAAATAAAAGGAAAGCAAGAACTTGAGGATTGGACAGTGAGGAGTAGGCCAGGAGAAAAGCTGAGAAACATGACAGGGGCAAAGTCATACATTTGTATGCATGAGATGGGTGGGGCAGTGATCCTGGGGGACATGAGCAGGTTTTCAAGACTAGCGGTTGGCTGGTGAGATTCTCACCCTGACTAACTCTATATGCTGGTGCCTGTGAGCCAGGCAGCTGCACTGAGGATGGCGATGTATAATAGAGGGGTCGCGCTTGGAGTGCCTGCCATCCTGGTCTTCTAAATATGTACTTCTTCTCAGGACGTACCATTTATTGCCATAATGTCTCTCAAGTAAAGTTTTTGGTTTTTTTAAAGGGTAATAAATGAAAAGAAAGGGGCCGGGGAGATGGCTCAGTAGAATAAATGCTTGCCTGGCAAGGACAAGGACCTGAGTTCAATCCCCAGTTCCGCCAAATAAATAAATAAATAAATAAATAAATAAATAGAAAAAGTCACAAGAAAAAAAAATAGCCTTAGGACTGTTTCTTGTCTTGAATGTTTTTGTATAAATCTCTTTTAAAGCAATCAGGTGAGACAATACATTGTCAATATAAACAATGGTGAAAGTTAACACAAGCAGGGCTGTAAAAATTTGGCCAATAAATATTTGACTTAAGAAACAAAACTTGGACTTGGTGGCACAGTGCCTGCTCGGCAAGCAGGACAAGTTTGATTCTTGGTACCAAAAAATAAAAACAAACAGGAAACAAACCTGGGCATGGTGGCGCATGCTTGTAATGCCAGCACTAAGGCTGAGGCAGCAAGATCACTGAAAATTCAAGGTTAGCCTGGGCTACATAGTGAGACCTTGTCTCTAAAAAAATAGAAACATTATCTGATGATGCTGTTTTGATTGTATAAAATGCATATATTCGGGGCCGGGAAGATGGCTCAGTGGAATAAGCGCTTCCCTGGTAAGCGCCAAGGACCTGAGTTCAATCCCCGGTTCTGCAAAAAAAAAAAAAAAAATGCATATATTCATAAGAACTCTAGATTACTATTGATCCTAACCAGTATGGAAAGAATGTGCCAACTGGGAGTTAAATACATGACTCATAATTCTTTTAATACCATAATCATATAGCTTGAATGGTGAAATAATTTTTCTCAGGATACCTCACCTAATAACTGTCATAAATTTAACATGCATTATCTACGAGGTGGAGTCCTCCTAATAATAAGTCTTAGTTTACATTATGTTTTTTAAAAAATCCTTTGGGAAGCTGAGGCAGGAGGATTATTGAATATTCCAGGCCATCTTAGGATACATAGTGAATTAAAGGCCAGCCTGAATTACAGAGCAAAACCTGCCTCATAAAAGAAAAAAAAATCTTGTCATTTCTAGTGTTTCAAATTTTTTTTTTAATGCCCGAATGTCCTTTCTATATCAAGGGCACCTTTTATTCTCTGTTGCTCAAGACAAGATCTTCTGCAGCTCAAAACCAACAGTGCTGGGCTATTCTTCCCTTGCAGGCCCAATTCTTTGGAGTCAACCTTCATAGAAAGCAGCAATGTATAACCAGGGTTCCACAGAAAAGGGAACATGCTCCTTTTGAATCTTTTCACTTAAGAAATTTAGGTTTTAAGAGATAAATTCTTGGGACTGGGGAGATGGCTCAGTAGAATAAAGTGTTTCTCGGGCAAGCGCAAGGGCCTGAGTTCAATCCTCAGTTCCACAAAAAAAAAAAAAAAGATAATTTCTTGCAATCACAGGGTTAGTGCACTGGTCTCCTCTGGCATCTTTAAAGAAAATCCAACACATTCCAGTAAAAGCATATGAGCCCTCAAGGCTGGTCTATTTGAATCAATATTGCAGTGGTGGCAATGCTAAGTAAGTCACAGGAAGAGCAGCGGTATTTAAACTGGCTGAGCCTTAAGGTTTGACTCCCAACATGCAAGAAATACTGACTTAAACTAGTTAAAGAACACCTATATTTAGCCTGATCTTCTCAAATGAAAATATAATGCAATGCTGTGAAAAAATGGGAGAAGGTGGCAAGGTTGTTTAAGGTTGAAGAAATTTAAGTGATAAAACCAATATAGTCCATGCATAATCTTTAATTGGATCTTCACCTGAAGAAGTCAGCTGTAACACATTTAGGGGAGAGGTAGAGAGATCTGTATTCTTAGTTATTTGGAGATACTTGGAATTTGGTGTGAATTTCAAGTGTGATGGTAACACATGCTTTGCTGGAACGGTGCCTTTTTTTAAAAGTATGAGCTAAAATGTTTAATGGTGAATGTCCTGATATTTGTTATCTACCTGAGACACTAAGCAAATATGAAGACATGACTGAAACTAGGCAGTGAGTGTGGGTGTTTTACCAGTTAAGTCTGTTGTGTCTCAGCAGAAAATTCACCTTTCATTCAATATTGGAGCTTGGTCCATTTCTGTTGCTATAACCCAGTATCTGAAAGTAGGTAATTTTGTTTGAGATCCAAGACTCACTATGTAGTTCAGATTGGCCTTGACCCATGCAGCCCAGGTTGGCCTCAAACTATAACCAAGCCTGACTCAGCCTCCCAAGTGGTGATGAGCTATAGGTGTGTTATCACCATACCCAGCTGAGTTGGTAATATACAAAGAACAGAAACTTCTCAAAGCTCAAGGTGCTGGTTGGGTGGAAGGCCTTTGTGCTAGGCTTTCAGAAAGGGCAAGCTAGCTGAACACCACATGAAGCCCCTTTCATGTTGGCATTAATCCTGTTCATGAGAGACAATTCTCATAGGCTCACTGTAGTGCTTGATCCACTGTGTCAACTTGAGAAGTTTAGAAGCTTAACTAAATCCGCTCCACAAACTCAAACCCTAGGGTGTAAAGAAAGGATAAACTTTACTTTGGAAGAGCTCCAGTCTTCACTGTCAGCTTGGACGTTGTCTTCTGGCTTCTTCCGCAGACTCCAGCTTCTGCCTTGGATCCTTTAGCCTTCTAGTGTAGACTCATCAGCCTTCCATCTTGCACAGAAAACTGCAGTGAGCTCCACAGCTTGGACTGAATCCTTCTGACTCCAGTGTGCACATGCCCTCTGCATACTTCCTCATCGGCCTCTGTGACTGTCATAAGCCAATCTTGGAATTTCTTCTGTATTTGTCCATCTTGTGTTATCTCTTCTTCCAGTAAAACCCTGATAAATGCATTTTGGATGAAACCGCAAATCAGTGCATTCTGAGTAAACAGATTGTCTTTTCATGTCAGTGGGTTCATGTAGTCAATAGTTACACTAGAATAAGACTAGCTATCTCCAACCAAGAGAAAATTCTCCAGCAGGTTCTTAGGATTGGGATTGCACCATCAGCTCTCCTGGGTCTCTAGCTGTGGTGTTATGCTTTTTTTCTTTTTGAGACCAGGTTTCAGGGCTGCCCTTGAGCTTACTGTGTAGCCCAGGCCACCCTTGAACTTGCAGTGCGATTCTCCTGCCTCAGCCTATCCAGTGCTGAATGACAGGTATGCACCACCACTCCTGGCCTATGATGCATATTTTGAACTTGTCAGGCTTGATAATCACAGAAGCCCTCACTAATCAAATCTTTGCTCTGTGTATACACCTATTCTTTCTGCTTCTCTAAGGAACTGTAATAGAGAAAGGCTTACTATTCACTAAGTTTTATTTACATGTTAAAGTTTCTCCCTTATCAGTTGCTGAGGCCCTAAGGTCATCTGCTTATAATTCCTGGGCTACCAAGCTGTAGACCAGCTGCAGACCAGCTCTGGCCCAGGGCAACCCAGAAAGCTTTCCATCACCAAGTAATCTGCAACCACACCTGCTAACAGGAGCCTGTGGTCTACGAGAGTGTTCTTTCATTTTGTGTTTCCTCAATCTGAAGGTACAATCTCAATGTGAGTGTATTTGAGTTGTTTTCTATGCCATTGTCAGTCAAATTAATGACAAGGTTTTGGGCTGCTGACTGGACACTGACTAACGTTGTATGTATTGCCATATTTCTATTTTATGTTTGAAGCATTCCTAATAGCTAAACAAAATTTTTGTCAATTAAATACTTTACAGGAAACAAATGACTATTTATTACTTTACTTGTTATGCAGAAGAGTTTGAAGTTATGACAACGGTGTTGTTGATCCTATGTGTATGTTTTACTAATACACTGAGAGATCTACACTAATGATCCATGTCTTAAGAATACACACATTACTGTGTTAACTCATGTTTTTCAAGAAAATACTAGTGGGTATTTGCTGTCATAAAATTTTTCTAAGCCATATGTTGTATAAAAGACTTTAATAACAAATCACCTTAAACTTTTTCAGAAATAATTTCTACCAAAGATTCATAATCAGCATAGTCTTTCAATGACTGTATAAGTTCATCTAGTAAATAATCTCCTCTCATAAAAGTTTGAAGATCATGCAGTGATTTGTTTATTCTGTGATCTGTGACCCGGTTTTGTGGAAAATTATATGTTCTTATTTTCTCTGATCTTCCTTTAGTTCCAATCTGTTAAAAAAAAAAAGATATGATACACAGTTAGATTCAGGATAGCTTAAGCCTACAAATACGGCTTATCTGGGATTATGTTCTTGATTTGTAATATAAATCATAATTCAAGAATCAAATTTTAATACTGTGAATCCCCAAAAGACATTGGGAACATGATAGAAATAAGAATGTGGGCTTTATAATCAGATTAGTATTTGAATCCTGTGTCCCACTTTAATGCTGTATGACACCAGGCAATTGATTTCAACTTTAAACTTTAATGTCCCTATCTGTAAAATAAAGACAAATAATGTCTACTACAGTGATGATGTGTATATAGAAGCTGGTAAATAGTTATCTTCACACTCTGTGAATTAATGTAGGCATCTGAGTAGTGATGAGATGATGAATGCCTCACACTGAAGAATTACTACCAAGTCTATCTGTTTTTTTCAGTAACTTTGACAATGGCTGAGAAAGAGAAAATAGGGCACAGTTATAAGATTACTACAGAACAGGAATAGCCCTTATTTAAGCTACCTGATTTCTTATTTTGACAAATACATGTAAACAGTTTTAACATACAAATACTGAGTTAACAAAAAACGTTTACCTTTTTGAAGCATTACTTCTTACCTGAATCTTTCTAGCACTGTATCTTTTACTTGTTTCTTCCTCCAGTTGCATGTTGTACAGCTTTGCACGTAACTTTTTCATAGCCATTTCTTTATTTTTAAGTTGAGATCTCTCTTGTTGGCATTCAGAAACAACACCTGAATATTATAATAAGGATTAAAGAAAACAGAATAACCTGAATTTACCATCAAGTAACACCATCTTTCCTTAACTTTTTTTCCTTTATTAGGGACAAACAATATGCTAACGTAAAAGGTAGATATTAAACTTTATAAAGT
The DNA here is from genome assembly GCF_000260255.1 of Octodon degus. Lineage (NCBI taxonomy): Eukaryota > Metazoa > Chordata > Mammalia > Rodentia > Octodontidae > Octodon > Octodon degus. Next base: position 234,936 of record NW_004524704.1, read on the forward strand.
TTATCAGAAAACTGTAAGCTGTACAACAAAGTACTTACATATGGAAAGCATACATACTAAACAATAACCACAAAATGGTTTGTGTTTGGTTGTCCCCCAAGTCCTCATGCAGTCATGGGGTGGCTTCTAGAGTTCATGATTAATTCATGATCCAATGCAGGAATTATGGGTGTGAGTGCTACACAGCAATAGCCGGAGCACAGTGTAAGAAAGGGCAAGTGGCCTCTGCCACTGCTGCTGCTCTTCCCTAGCTGTTCTGCCATTTTCTGTCACCATGAACTGCCGCCCCCTGCCATGTGGCACTCTGCCTTGGAGCCAGCTGAGTATGGACTGAAACCGCCACAAACCGTGAGCCAAATAAATCTTTCCTTCCTTCATCTGGGGTGTTGGGTATTTTGTCCCAGCAATGAGAGAACAATAACTGAGACACCTACCCATATCCTCCCTTACTCTAATTTTTTGAAGAAATAATTCCTTATAGAAACTAAGATACATAAGATTAATTTCCTAGAATTAGAGTGATAGCTATTAAATTTTTTTTTTTGATGGAACCAGGGATTGAACTCAGACCCTTGCGCTTGCCAGGGAAGCACTTATTCTACTGAGCCCTATGTTCTTTACACACATATAGCACCATAGTAACACTTACTACTTAATTCTACATAGTAGTACACTCACCTAAGAAGATTTAGATACAGTTCCTTTACCTAATGACTGGCTCAGATCCCTTGGAAGTCTGTGAATAAATTCAATAAAAGACAGAAACCCCTTAAATTATATGCATATTTTATCTGGAGGTGTATTTCTTGGCAGGAGGACTACTGTTGTCATTTTCTGAAAGAAGTCCTCAGACACGGGGAGATGGCTCAGTAGAATAGGCGCTTCCTTGGCAAGCACAAGGGCCTGAGTTCAACCCCCGGTCCCCCCCCCAAAAAAAAAAAGTAGTCCTCAGACAAGGACAAGAGGTAGTGACTTAGGGTATTTTTTTAATAAGGAACCATAATAATAGTTTCACTGTGAGCATTTAAAATATATCTAAAATTATTGAACATTTACTTTAGAAAGGCACTGAAGGATTACTGACAGATACCTCTCTCCACAATCACTAATGAAGGAACTCCATGGGCTCAGACCTCTCCCTCTTCCTGGCTTTGTAACCACCCTGCAAAGTATCAGCTACAGATTTTAAGATCATGTAATGAATAACAATCCTCAGTGATACAATTTCTTTCGTATTGAGGGTCTAAATCAATGGAAAATTAGTTACTTCCCTCAGAAACTGACTTCTCTTGTTTTTTTTTTGCGCAACCGGGGATTGAACTCAGGGCCTTGCGCTTGCCAGGGAAGCGCTTATTCCACTGAGCCATCTCCCCAACCCCTCTCTTCCGTGTTTTATGTCCCAGAAAATACCTGTTGGAAGATGAACTATCCGGACAGCACTGTCCGTGGTGTTCACGTGCTGACCCCCTGCTCCACTGGCTCGCTTTGTTTCAATTCTCAGATCTTTAGGATTAATCACCAAATTAATCTACACGAGGGAAGAAATATCAACATTTAAAAAAATTTACATGTACCACTATATAAAGGCTTATTTATAAACACACGTTACATATGTAGAGTTCATATAAGATTTAAAAGATTTACTTTTAAGAATAAATTGTAGAGGCTGGGCTGGGGAGATGGCTCAGTGGAATAAATGTTTCCCTGGCAAGCACAAGGGCCTGAGCTCAATCACCGGTTCCACCAAAAAAAAAAAAAAAGAATACATTGTATTTAGAAGGATACAATTAGGTTTTCTTTCCAGAAGAGAAGGGAATCAAAAAAAAAAAAAAAAAAAAGGCAGAAAAGTAAACACTTCCTAATTCTCAAAAACTGAGCTTCTCTGTAAATTACGTTCTTTTCTTTTACAGAATATTTCTACATTCAAGAAATATGCAAGCTTTCTTGAGAGAGGAAGATGCAAGCTTTAATAGAAAAAGGTTTTATTTCATGCATCTTGAGGTAAAGGAACATGGTGAAGGCTCAGAAGCTGAGCGTACAGACTCAGTGACTACACTGTGTGGTGACAGCAGGACAGTGCTGTGTCCTGGGCGTCACCCTCAGAAGCACTATGTCTATAAAGCTCTGTTCCCTGAACAACTACTGACTACTCTGACCTGTCTATGGTCCTGGCAGTATGAATGCTGTCATGCCCTTAGTCTCTTAATTCTCCACAGGATTCCTTCCTAAAACTGCCAGAAGAACTGGACCATACAGGAACCCCTCTCCCATCCTTTCATAAAAGCTTTCACCACCTGCAAATTTAAACCACTCAGCGTGGTTAAACCAAAGAGGGTAGTCCTTATTGGTAGCTACTGCCATTTACTTTTTCATTTTCTCTCTTCCCTGTTCCATTCCCCATGCAGGCTGCACACACAGGCAAGCGTGCATGCACACACACACACACACATATTCTCACACCCCACACCAATTATACTTAAAAGAATCATTAACACTACCATGAAGTAAAAATTTCCTTAAAATTAATTAACAGAAACTGCTGATTAATCTTCATTCTCAAATAATCCATACTTCATTCTCAAAGACAAGGCAAGAAGTAAGGTGGGCTCAAGATTCCACCACCAGGGCATAAGGATCCCTCACCTCAGTAGGCTGGGGTAAAATGGCCACTGTCATTGTGCTGGTATGGATACGGCCTTGCTTCTCAGTCCTGGGCACTCTCTGAACTCTGTGCACTCCTCCTTCAAATTTCATAGATTTATAGGCTTCTGACCCCCCAATGCTAGCAGAAGCATGTCTGAGGCCACCTTGAAAGTAGAAAATAGAATTCTTTTTATTATTCTTGCTATTTATGAGTTCTTGGCTACTACTTTGAACTATACTAGACAGAATAAAAAAATAAGCATATTAAAGAACTATAGCATGTCTTTGTTATTTGGTCTTACTCTTTTACTGTTCTATAATTATTAAACACAACTGATTTTTGGTACTAATGAATTAACATCAATGACACATTTAAAAGACTATTTTTAAAGACAGAGTCACTCCACAGTTACTACTGAATGACTAATGAGATTTTACGGGCCATTTCAAAAGTGATACGCTTACACTCAAAATTATTAAGTAAATAATCACAAAACTAAGCTTCCGTAAAAAAAGTTCTACAGCTAGTCATGGTCTTGTTAACCTTTTTCCTAGAACATAAGTAGATAAATAAGAATACATTTTACCAAATCAAAATGAACAGTTCACTGACCTATTTCACTTGGAAAATATTCCAGGGTTTCAAAATTCCATCTTTTAAATGCAGCATATTGCTGATACATAGCAAACATCTCTGCAGTAAACAACATTGCCTCCTGACCCCCAACTCCTGCAGTTACCTCCAGGATCAAATCCTTGCCATCAGTTTCTTCTGAGGGAACCAAAAGTAAGACAATCTGTAAATACAAAAATATTACTTATCCCATAATCAAAAATTAAAATTTAATCTCCAAACCCAAAGGTATAAGAGGGCTGGTACTGTGGGGGCCACATATATACAGAGGTCTGGGGTACTCAAGAACATGGGGAGCCCTAAGGGATGGGACATTAAGGGGAGTTCAAAATCTGGAGGACTGGGGAGGGTTCTTGGATCTTAAGAGATAGCTGGGCAGATGGGGGTTCCTGGAGCATTATTCTAAGCAAATAAAAATTTAATAATGTCGCCACCTTGACAATTAGAAAAATATAATGCAGAAAATCTTCCTTAAATGTTACAATTGCATTGTATAAGAGTCAACCTAATATTTATTTTATCTTAAGAGTTCTTACATGCTTTTTATCAGGTCTCCATTCTATTAATAAGAAACAAGTGCTTGTTACAGGTAGGACTGATATGGAAGAAAATGCACTCAAATCTGAATCTGGAAGCTGCTGTAATATGGAAGAGAAGCATGCAAGGTTGGAGCTCTAGGACGACGCCTCAGCTAATGCTAGAGACACAGAGATGGCAGAAATGCTTCACTGTTTACACAAATACCATACCTGGTGCTTTAACTGCGTTATTTCTTTTTGACACAGAGTAATTTCATTCTCTGCAAGTTTCTTTAAATCTTCATTTTTATCTAAAAAGAAAGGGAGTGCTTAAATTTTCCTTATGTGTTGAGAACAGACTTCAATAGGCTGCTCACCATTATGGAAGCATAAAATGCTTATCTAGTCCTTGTTGTAATTGCCATCCATTAAAGATAGCATTTTACACATGAGCTCTCATCAGCACACGGCGATAAAATAAACTTTTCTGATGAGGTTAAGTAGAACTAAAACTAAAAAGGCACATAGGAAAACAAAGAAGCTAAACATTTATCATTTTACCTTCATGAAATGTATTGACATACTTTTGGATTCCGGAGTTAGGCTGTAGAAGTAACAGAAGAACGGATTTAACTAGTTGGAAAGACCAGAAAGGGAATAAGGCAAACCTTTAGGTAAACTGAATTTAAAAAGTTATTTATTGCGGAAGGAGACTTTTTTTTTAGCTATTATACACTCCTGTGAAAGATCGAAGATTTTTTAAAGAGTATCTGCTTGTATTACGAAGTCACGCTGGGTACTGGCGATAACATCTGATACATGTGCAAGATTTGGGCAGAAGGTGAGGGCGCAGCGGGGGGCGGGGAGAACCGCGCTGCAGGCCGAGCCCTGCTCAGAACGTCCTCTGATGCCCTCAACTGCCTCTCCTCTCTACTGGTCTTGGTCCTGCCCCTGGGCCTCAGGGGGCGGAACCAGGTATGGGGGGCAGGCCTGGGGGCGGTACCCGGCTGCTAAGGGGCTGGGGGTGGGGGCCATGCTGCGAGTCTAGGAGTACTCAAGGTCACTTCCAGGGCTAGGGCAGTGGGCTCTGGGTGGTGGTTGGGGGGAGGTAGTGGCAGTCAGGTCTGGGGGAGGAACGGGGGGGCGGGGCGGAGGCGCGGAGGCAAACGGAGGTGCCAGTTTGGTGGTGCTGGAAGGGTGGCATGAAAGGTGGTAGCAGGAGTCTGTGGGGTGGAACTTAAAGAGGTTTGGCAGTGGCAAAGGGCTACAGAGATACCAGGGATTTCATGGGGGTACTAGGGAGCTAAAGGCAGTCCAGGGGCAGTGTTGAGTATCCCAGAGTGCAGAGAGGCTCTGGAGGTGGTATCTGGTCCCAATGTGGCAGCCCAGGCTCAGTCAACAGCTGGATTAGTTATCCTGGCCCCCAGGGGTGGCAGCACTACACTGAGTTATTGAGATATATACAATGTAGGGCCCCTAGGAGACAGGTACTATGCTACAGGGTAAGAATGTGGCTGCCACATGTACATAGGGGTCTGTGATGTCCAGGGATACTGGTGAACCCTGGAAACTGGGACAGTAGGGGGCTCAAAATTTGGAGGGCTGGGGCAGGTACCTGAATCTAGGAGATAGCTGGACAGATGGGGTGAGGATACCAGAATACCAGGGATACCTGGGGGATGGAGTTGTTGGTGCCTGCCAGGCATACCCACTATGCGGCAGAGCTGCTCTGGCTCAAGTTTTTTGGAGTGCCCTGTGCCCTTGAGAGTGCACAATCTTTTGTCCAGACCCATTACACAACCCCTCTTCCATGCTAACTAGAAAATTCAGTAGATGGTGATAGCCTTTAAGGAGGCAGAGCGCAGTTCCTGTAACAACACAACAAATTGCTGCCATGGTGCCTCTTTGTCCCCCAGCCTCACCCTGACCATCTGCATCTCATGTTTCAGGGCTAAGATCCTGGCTATGGCTCTGACTACCATAGTGCATGACACATCTGAGGCAGTGGAGCTGTGCCCCTCTTATGGCCTGTACCTGAAGCCCATCACGAAGATGACCATCAGCGTGGCCCTTCCGCAGCTGCAGCAGCCTGGGAAATCCATCTCCAACTGGGAGGTGATGGAGCGGCTCAAGGACATGGTGCACAACCACCAGTTCTCCACACTGCGCATCTCCAAGAGCACTATGGACTTCATTCGTTTTGAGGGGGAGGTGGAGAACAAAAGCCTGGTCAAATCATTCCTAGCCTGCCTGGACGGTAAGACCATTAAGCTCAGTGGCTTCTCTGACCTCCTAAAGGTGCACGCCACTGAGTTCAAGATGGACTTCCCCACCCGTGGTGACTTGGACTTCTCTCTCAACGCAAAGGAAGGGAATGAGATGCTGCTGGGGGAGTGGCCAGACACCATCCATCTAGAGGGGCTGCCCTGCAAGTGGTTCACCCAGAAGGAATTAGGCTCAGAGAAACCCAGCCAGGAGGTACTCGTCAAGGTGTTTGAGAAGTTCGGGGAGATCAGGAATGTGGACATCCCCATGTTGGACCCCTACCGCGAGGAGATGACCAGTCGAAATTTCCACGTGTTTGGTTTCGGGGGACCCTTGAGCTTTGAGGCTTACGTACAGTACTGCGAGCATGGGGGCTTCCTTCAGGCCATGAGTGCTTTGCGTGGGATGAAGCTAATGTACAAAGGGAAGGATGGTAAGGCTGTGGCCTGTAACATCAAAGTTTCTCTTGATTCCACCAAACACCTGGGAGAAGCTTCAATTAAAAAACGACAGTTGGAAAGACAGAAGCTTCAAGAGCTGGAGCAGCAGCGAGAACAGAAGCGCAGAGAGAAGGAAGCGGAGGAGAGGCTGCGGGTGAAGGAAAGAAAACTGAAGGAGCTGGAAGAACTGGCAAGAGAGAGGAAGGGGGGAGAGAAGATTCACAAAAGACCGCAAAAGCAGAGGGGCCGAGAGTTCTGGAGAAGTCAGAAGCATCTAGAGAGGCTTCAGGCAGAAGAGCAGAAAAAGCTCCACAGGATCAAACTGGAGGAGAGGAAGCTGAGGCTGGTTCAGAGGAACCTCCAGTCCATCCGGCTTTTGGTGGCGCTGCTGAGCAGAGCCAAAGCTGCAAAGCTGGAGAAACAGGAGCAGAAGGAGCTGAGGCAGGGGGAAAAGGAGCATAAGATGCAGGTGCAGCAGCGGACCTCCCTGCTGTGCAAGCAGCCCCATGACACACACCTGCACAAAGACCTGCTGCAGCCCAAGCAAGAGGTTCTGCAGACCACTTCCGGCAGCTCCATCTCCTGTGCAGCCATGCTCCACCCCCCTGGGGGCCCACTGGCTCCCAGAACCCCCAAGGAGGCCCTGCCCCAGCCCCAAGTGCACACTGACTGCACACCCAAGGACATGACAGGCAGCAGAACAGCCAAAGTCAGGTACAAGGAGGCTCTGGATCCACTCTGTGTGGTTCTGGAGGGTGACTCCCTGGAGAAGAGGTACCCGGGGATTCTCGCCCAAATCCCCAAGGACAGCAAGCATGCCAGGGGTGTTCCTGCCTGCGACCACAGTGTGCCCAAGGAGGAAGACCAGCTGAAGAGAGTCAAGAGTAATTGGGAGCCTGGCAAAGTCCATGTGTCAGCCACACAGGTCAGGAGAGCTCACCAGCCACCCCCAGCAAACACAAGCTGGTCCAGAACTGCAGCTAACAGTGAAGACTCAAGGCTGCAGCGCAAGGAGCAGCGGCCACGCCAGAAGCTCTCGTGCATGGACGGGGACAGCCCTGACCTGTGGAAGTCCCACAGCAAAGGCCAGCGCAGCAGCAGGGAGAGGAGCGGAGGGTGCAGCCGCCACCATGAGAACTCCCAGTCCCCCCGCAGCCACCATGGAATCACAAACAGGTAATGAAGGGCTGGGCCTCCCAGCATCCTGTGCCTCTTGCCTGTCAGCATGAAAGCCAAGTTTCTTATGCAGCCAGTGTCCCAGGAACCCAAGACCACAGTTCACCATAAGACCGGGGACCAGAAACTCATTCTCATTAGCCACACACACAAGGCGCATTGGGCACCGCTAATTTTAATTTTCTTTTGAAACTGCTGATCAGACAATGTGGCCCATCCTCTAGTCAGGGAAATCACAAAGAGGAACACTGGTGAAAATGAAGACCACGGAGTGCAATTTGTGTTCGCAAGCCAAGGCCAGTGATGTGCTGCAGCTGAAGTGGGGGACTATGAGATGGGAGGGTTACCACACACTCACAGGGACCAAGGGCACCTTGCCATGGTGGGCCCTTTCTCTCTCTCCCCCCCCCTTTTTGTAATTTTAAAAAGGAGAGAGAAAAAAAATGGAATGCCAAGAGAAGATAATCCTGGCACATTGAGTCCTGGTGAGAAAGTGGAAAACTCAACCTGCTCTCCATCTTGGGGGAGTATCAGTAGTTTGATGCTCCTTCACGTTAAAACATTCACTTTTTACACCCTCAAGTGTAGCAGCAGAAAATGGGTGGTTAAATGATTTGGTTTCTAAAGGAGGTTAGTGTGTATGATTTTGTAGGAAGTGTGTATAATTTTTGTTAAATTATTTTTACTTGGAATGTTTCCAACAGATTTAAGGCTGCAACCTTGTTAAATTTTAATTGTTTACATCTCAGAAGTGAAGCTAGGGGATAAAGATAGCTGTAGGTGTTTCCATTAGGAGTCATTTATTCCAGGTTGTGTTTCTATGATGAAATAAAATCCTTTTCTAAAGGGAAAAAAAGATCTACTTTTAAGGCAGATGTACAGATAATTTTGGTTTCCTTGTACCTCAGGAAGAATAAAATTGGAAACACCAGATGATTAAATATTACAATGTAGCAGTTTGATGGAAATTTTATTGGGAGATGGAGCAAAAGTACTGACTCAGAGAGAAAAATGATAACAAAACTGAGGTTAGCATTAATGGAAAGGCATAAAATTGTTTTGGAAAGAGTATGGCATACAAGGTATTTGAAAAAATGGACCATATCTTGGGTTCAACTCCTGAGGTGCTCTTCAGGCAATACCATCAACTTCTCAGTATCAGTTACATCTACAATAAAAGCAGTTTCAAGCTGGCTGACTCTAAGGTTCCTTTAGTTTTGAAATGTTATCTTGTGCAAGACTAAAGAGACTGGAAAGAGGCTAGAAATAACTTAATTTTTACCCTACCTATTATTGAACACAGTATACCTCAAATATCATTTCAATGTGTGATATAAAAACAAATTTTGTATATCAAAGTCTTTGAAGCCTGTGTATTTTATACTCCTAACACGTCTCAATTCAAGCAAGCCCCATTACGGAAGCCCAACAGCCATATTTGATTTCTGGCTACATCCTGGCTGATGCATCTCTAAAGGGTAATTTACAAATTGAGTTTCTCTTTCAATATCATGAACCGATCTGTGTTAACTGGGTACCTATCTATCCATGGTTTCCCCCTTACAGATGGGTCCTTTTCTCTTACCTTTAGATAAATTGTTTGTTGTCACTCCCTCCTTTCCCACTAAAATTTCAAGACAAAATGCCAGACTGATTACTTTTCTGTTAACTGATTCTGAAATTGCTGAATTCTACAGGTACATTAAGATGACTTTTTCTTTCTTCTGTATTTTAGGGAAGGTTCTACAGGGTGTTCACAGTCTCACTACTTGATTGGACTTGTAGTGAGTCTCCTGTTTACAGCCTCCCAAGTGCTGGGATTACAGGCACAGGCCACCACGCCCAGTCTCATGCCATCTCAGTGCACCCTGGGAACAGGGTCGGCATGGCAGGCCCCGGGCCCCTGTGCCTGCTTGCAGGTACTTTAGTCCGCTGAGCTATTTGGCTGGCCCTAAGACAACATTTTATTAAAACTTCTAGGGACAAAATTGTAAAATCTATAGATTTTGAGACGGTATTAACTTTTCTAAGTCAGCCACTAAGAATCTCTTAACTTCTTTAAGTGATGTTTACAGCTGTTCTTATTCAACTGGGCCAAACTCCCAAAGGTCTGTTTGTTCTTTCTGGATCTCACAGCCTCTTTTGCCTGCTTCTCAAATACAGTACTATGAATTACTGGCTATTAGTCTTACTTTTATGTCTACTGGTCTGCATCAAGCATTTTCATCTACTTCTAATGTACACACTGTATGTCTCTTCCAATTACTCTGACTCAATTTCGTATTTCCTATTCAATAGTTTTTTGTTTTTTCTTTCAGGTAAAGAATAGAAATCTTTGCCTGAATGACTTTCCTGTAGGTTTATTTTAATGTAAAACTCAGCTTCTTTCCTAAATTCAACCCAAGTTTTGTATTTTTATTATAGATAACAGGACCACTCCTAATTTTGAAGCCAGAAATTTAAGATTTTTCTTAGAATTCTTTTATCCTCCTCAGGACCATCAAATCCTGTTATTCTACAGAATGTCTTGCAAGTCATACCCCTGCCTTACCACCACCTACTTCTTGGTCTGTTTTCATAGTCTCTTCATTGGCTGGGGTCTCCACCCTCAACACTGATGCCAACATTGCTTTAAAAAGATTACCACTTCTTTGTTTAAAACCATGTTAACTTCCTATGGTCTACAAAAACAAACCCAAATTCTTTGTCACGCCAGGTTCTTTCTTAAAATTTTTCCCCCAAGATTCTCTGTGCTCTCTCGTACTCTATTTCCCAATACGGTACCTTCATCTTTGCTAGTCTCCTCTGCCTTAAACTTCAACTCCTTTGTCTCTCTTTTCTCCAGTACTAGGGATTGAATCAGAAGCACTCTATTACTGAACTACATCTCCAGCCCTTTTTAATTTTAAATTTGAAACAGGGTCTCACTGAGTTACCAAGGGTGGCCTGAACTTGCCATTGGCCTGCTTCAATAGCTGGGATTATAGATGTAGGCCCTTCTCTTGTGCTGCCTGACAACCTTTTGTTTCCTGTTCAAGAGCATTCAAATGCCAGCTTTTACTTTTAAACAAGTCTTTATTATAGAAATTAAAATATTCATTCACTTGTACTCTTTTTCACTTGTATTTTTACTATTTATGTATATTCTTTCCTCATTAACCTAAATTCCTTATTTTTTTCTATTGCCTTTTTAAGACAGGGTTACACTACACAGTTCAGGCTGGCCTTCACCTGGAACTCACAAGGATACTTCTGCCTCAACCTCCCAAGTGCTGGGATTACAGGGGCATGGTACCATTCCTGTTTTAAACAGATTCCATAAAGGTCATTTCATAATGTTTTGTTAATAAGTGGTATCTGATACAGTAACAACTCAAAATCTACTAATGTGATCCCATCGGCCATAATTTTCTAACATTCTATCAACTTTTCCAGTTTGATTTTTAAAATAACCTTTTAATTTTAACTTGTACTTTTTTTTTTTTTTAAGACAGGGCCTGGCTCTGTAGTTCACACTGGCCTTGAACATGTGGTGATCCTCTTGCCTCAGCCTCCCAGGTGCTGGGACTGCAGATGTGTGCCCTCATGACTGGCTTCCATTTGCATTTTAAGT
>NW_004524704.1:267354-274620 GCF_000260255.1 Octodon degus
CCAGCCCAGCCCTCCAGAATGATTTTTTAAAATGAAAATTATGATTCAGAAGAAGAGCCAGCAGTACTTTCAACAAATGACTTATAAATCTGAGAGTTCAAAAACCTTGGAAAAGAATCTCTGTGCATTAAAGTATATATCTGAAGTTGGGCATCTTCATACATGTGAGGGGTAGGATCCAACAGATTTCTATTGATCACCTCTCTAACTCGAGAATCGAGACTGACCTAAAAAGAAATAAGAGCAGACACATTAATACTTTTTTCAAAAGACCTCACATACCTGTAGATTTGTGATATTTCAGAGAAACTTCAAAGTAAATCCAAATGAAGGTGGTTCTTTATCCTCTATACTTACCTACCTCACCTCACCTCACCTCACCTCACCTCACCTCACCCTTCTTTTCCTTCCCTCCTTCCTCTGTCCTTTGTTCTCCTTTACTTTCTGTCTCTCATTTGTCCCCTCTCCCCCGCCCCCCTTTCTTTTTTTTGAGTCTCACTATATAACCCAGGCTGGCCTTAAATCTGTGGCAATCTCTTGCCATGGCATCCTTAGTGCTGGGATTACAGGTGTGCAACACCATGCTTGGCTCGAGGTTGTCCTTTCAAAAGTTACATGTCCTTTATAATTTTCTCCCTTTAAACACTAAATCACACAAAACAAAACTAGACTTTATGCCAGAAATCTGGCTCATGTGCATCTTGGTCAACTTGGATTTATCTTTCCTATGCATTAATCCATGAGTCTGTGACAATTTCTATTCATCACAGAAATACTACAAAATAACCAGAATATGAATTTGCTGCCTCCTCTTTTACAACTGCTTGGCAAACTCTCTTGACCATTGAGCAAGAATCTCACAAAAATTAATATGTGTATCAGATGTTGATTCTTAATAGTTTTAAATCCCAAGCTGTCCTATTGCATTAAAAGTAGGAAAACAGGAATGTGGCAGGGCAGAGTAAAAGAGAAACGTTGCAGGTATTCTCAAGATTTTGCCTCTCTCTGGCAAGATCTAGGAACACACTACATTGTACTACACCCACAGGTCTTTAACCAGAAGAACAGCTGTGTAAAAAAAAAAAAAAAAAGTTTGAAAGATATACAAACAGGAATTCAGACTATTCATTAAGATAATGAATACAGTAGAATTATAAGTTCAGTAGTGATTCAGTTTTTGGATATAATGTAAGGACATACTATAAAGGGAAAAGGGAAAAAAATAGCACTAACATGCCTGAGGAAGCAGAATTAAAGCTTTGAGATGAAAGGCCATGTTAAAACGCAGTCCAGGTTGGTTTTAGCTCTCACTACTGAGCAGGGTGTAGGACATTATGTTCCACGGTTAATTGTCCCATATACATCTTACATATTTTTATATAAACTTTCTGTCATAAGCATCTTGCAAAATCTCTTTGGTTCTGGATTCTTTTCCAATCCATGATCTGCATGGCCTGAGTTCTGACAAGAGTATGAATGAAGTCACTAATATTCCATCGAGTATCCTGAGATCCTGAGCTCTCCTACCTGGGTAGAATGGACTGACTGATATGCCTCAGCAAGGGCTGGCCTGCTAGATTTGTCAGGAAATGGTGATACAAGACAAAAAAAAAAAAAAAAACAGCAAAGAAGGAAATGGTGATTCAGGCTTAATTTCTACAACTTACATAAACCAAGCTATATGTACAAAAGTTAAACAACTCTTACAACTGTATTTTGTTAGGAATTCTTAGAAAAAACATGTTCTGTAAATAATTGTTTAATTTTTCCTTTCTGCACCATATGAACTATCAACTACAAAGTGATAAAACAGTATACAACTTTCCCTAAGCTCTTTATTTTCCCTAAAAATATGTTTTGTGTTTTTACTCAACAGGAAAGTATTGACATTAGAGCTTAAATGGATTCTTCTTACTCTGAAATGTTGTGTTATGGTAGATTGAAGTCTTACCAAACATTTCTCTTTTTTATACATGGTGTGTTTACTGTGAAATTTAAGAGAATTTTTTTTCAGTGGAGAAGAAAAATTCAGGTTAGCAATAAAGAGGGTCATTTCTTTTTTAAGTAACAGCATAATTAAACAGTATAAGTTTTTTATCAGTAGCTGAAATCAAATTAGTTTTATTAAAATAAAAATATCTTGGTTACATGTCTTAAATCCTGTTTAACTGTCAAATTTCTTTGCAAATTAAAAACAGTAAAATATCATAAAGAGTACAGTTCAACATTTATTAATCCATAACAAAAATGCATTTGTTACTTCCATTTGAAAAAATAAAATATTTACCTTAATATTTGGTTGTTTATTTGAAAAGGTTGTTGGTCAGTCAAAAGAAGTGTAGAGAGGCCAAGTATCAAGGACAAACCCCATGGGTTAACAATTTACAGTTTCATCTGGTGGCATCTTGTGCTTCAGAATGAGGAACGTCTATAAGACAAGGTAGTGTGGTGGGTCCCAGCTTGGACCTGAGCCACAGTCATCCTGGGACTCAGAAATATGTAGATGGCTTATAAAGCCACCTTATCTGGGGTCCACTGCATAAGGGACTGAGGAGTTTCCTGGAAAAACTCATCTGAAGGGAAGAGAAAGTTGAGTAATACAAGACATGAGCTAGCCTTAAACTATGGAGAGTCTCCTCTTACTCTCCATAGCCTTATACCTAGATAGGGGATGTCGAGGGTACATTGCAGAGTAATACCGATTAAATAACAGCAGAAGACAGCTCTGACAGATTTGTTTGCATTTAACTGGCAGCTCAGCAGTGCCGAAAACTGGCAATGTGGGAAGCTTAAAAGGCAAAAGTGATTTTGAGATAGGCCTCCTAGAAGCCTTCACTCTCATAGGGAGGAGATGGAAGAAGAAGAAAAGTGGCTCGGGAGCATCATGAGATGATCTCAAGCAATTCCCCAAAACTGTTGAGGAAAATGCAATGTGAATTTAGGCTCAATAAAAGTGTGAAGGTAAAGGGGGGGTGTGTGGAGTTAAAGGGGGCAGATGAAGGCAGAAATCTTGCTAGTGTGGCCTGGGAGGATCCAGAGAAGCCAGTCAAATAAAAGGTTAATCCCTGGATTCTCTATTCCCATGAATGGAAAACTAAGGAATATTGCTAAAGGGAATAAAAATTTTTTATTTTTTTATTTTGGAGACAGGGTTTCACTATGCAGTGCAGGGTAGCGTGAACTTTCTTATGTAGCCCAGACTGGCCTCAAACTCACAGTGATCATCCTGCTTCAGCCTCCCAAGTGCTGGGATCACAGACATGAATCACCATGCCCAGTGAACAAAAGTTTTGACCTCGCCTTTTTGTTCTAGCTATTGAGACACAGTGGAGGTATTGTTGACAGAATTATAGCGAAAATGAGTAAATTTTACTGGAAGTATTTTCCTTCATAGAAGACCCTGAGTTATGTTAATTTCCAAAACAATTTTAATGTATCATGATTATTCTTTCCCAGTTTTTATCTGATATTTAATTTTACTGAAATTGCTTTACTTGGGATTGTTTTCTAAGTAAAATTTTGATTATCTTTTTCTTTAGAAATCCATATCAAGATTTTACAAATTTTAAATTTTATAGATCTAGGATATTTGATTTTTCTATTGATTTTAGTACATTTTAAACCAGGCATGGTGCTGCATACATACCATGCCAGTACTCTGCGAGACTCAGGCAGAAGGATGGCAAGTCAAGTCCAGTCTGAAGAACTTGGCAACTTAGTTAAATCTTACTTCAAAATAAAAAAAGGAGGGCGGTCAGCTCAGTGTGAAAGCCCTCAGTTTAAACCCCAGTACCATGAAGTAAATAAAGAAATATGCTTATTTATTTTAGCTGTTTTACATTTCATCATGTATTGTTTTTGTGTTTGTATTAAAAAATAATTATACATTACAGGTAAGACCAATTATTTGAATTTACCTCTTGGAGCAAAACTTCTTGGTAAAATAAAATGTAGAAACCGGATGTCCTGCTTGCCAAAAGGGACAGAGCTCACCTTATGGTTAAGGTTGCTATTACTAATTTTGTCTGCAGTTGCAAGGCTGTGCTTACAGAAATCTACTGTAGTGCCATGCAGAAACACTGGGCAGTGGAGAATATAACCAGCATACTGTCGTTGGAAGAGCACCGAATTTGAATCAGAAGGTCCTAGGCTTGTGTTCCATCTCAATTGGATGTAATTCTTGTTTCTCATAGGTTCACACACTTGTTTTACCAGTTTGAGGATAATTTTGTTTTGTTTTGTTTTGTTTTGTTTTGTGTTTTGCTGTGAAGGGTCACCATTTATCCTCACAGCTGAAAGACTGCTGTGAGACTCATTGTAACAAAAGCCAAAAGACCACAATTAAGTTCAGACCCATTGTATAATGCTAACAGTAATGCTAATTGATCATAATTACGATGACACCTAATGTCTTTGGCTGTTCTGTCAATTGACAACTCCTATTTTAAACTACATTCACCGCTTCCTATCCTTTTTATCACAGTAGTTACTTGACTTCAGTATGCTTTGCTTGTCTTCTAAAATGTAATCTTCACAAAGGCAGCCAGGGTCCTGTCTTATTCCCCATTACATCCCCAATATCTAGTCCAGCACCTGATTCCTAAGAAGTACTCAATAAATCTTTCTGAGTGCTAATAGGTCTGCACATATAAAGAAGTAGCTATGGGAAAACAGAGTTGAGTGAGTTTTGTTTAGAAAACATGACTCAGGTCACTGAATATGGTACATTCACATTATTTTGCTAAAGGCAAATACACTGAATCCATGTTTATCATGTAAGGTGTAGATGATTCTGGAGTGTAAATAGGTTTACTTTTTCCTTTGGAAATTTAAGATGAAATCGGAAGCAAACAATTCCTACTACTATTAAATTTACCATGTGGCAAACATCAAGAGATTTAGTGGATTTTCTTTCCATGCCAGTATTCCACAAACCCAGGAAGCTGAAGCTCCAGGGTGGTGCAGGGAGCTGCTACATGTCATGCAGATGTGAGTGGCAGGCCTGGATTAAGGTCCTGGCCCATGACACTGCTATCACCAAGGACACTGGTGGATAATAGACCACACAGTTTTCAATTAAGATAAAAGAGCTAAACTTACTTAAGGTTTTACATTTCTTTCCTTCTTCAATTGTTCAATGATGTTTACAGTTGGTAAGTCCTTCTCTTCTTCACTTTCAATTTTTTATTATCACATATTTGCAGTCCATAATGTTTCCATTCCTCTTAGGGGGGAAGTACACGTACTTAATACATTGTAGTTCTCCTTATTTATCTTCCCCTCCTCTGCCTCCCTCTTCCTTCTCAATCTGGACCCTCTTCCCTTGCAGAACTCCATGTTTCCTACTTTCTACCTTTTGTTTTCTTAAAATTATTTATAGTATGAGTTTCTCATATAAGAGAAGTTATGCAATATTGAAGTCTGTGAGTCTGATCAACATGGCCTTGATGAGCTATATTTCACTGGCCTAGGGTTATACCCTTTAGGTAGGTTTTTTTTTAAAAAGTGTATATTTAGTACAGGCTCTACAGGGTCTCACTATACAGATCAGACTAGTAGTGATTCTCCTGTTTTTCAGTCTGCCCAGCGCTGGGATTATAGGGTGCACCACCTAGCCCAGACTCAATGGCCCTCTCAGCGTGCCCCAGGGTGAGGGAGGCCAGGAATCAAACTTCTGGTCCCTGCATCTGCCTAAGCAGGTGCTTTAATACACTGAGCTATCTGGATGGCCCTTAGACTTTTAATTCCAGCTTCTAATTTTACTGTTTGTTTTTTCAGTACTTAATAAATATAACATGCCAACAGAATTTGCTGTGTGCAGCAAAATAACCATTCTTAACTGCTTTTTATTTTCGTTTTCCTCTTGAGGATAGCATTAAAAAAAAAAGCAAATATATTTTATCCAGATCTTTATTTTCATTTAAAAAAACTATAAAATCTGATTTTTTGCCTTTTTGCATAAAGAATGACAATCCAAGTTTATGTGAAAAATCCAGTAGTTTGCAAATTTCCATTGATCAATGCCATCTGTGAGAACAGCTTTTCACATAAAAACTAAAGAGGAAAAAAAGGAAAGCATGAAAACAGAAGAACTATATGTGCTTAATATGGAGAATAATCTTTTCTATAGTATTTTTAACAATGGAACAGTCATCATTTTATAATGAAATACATGTAATACCAAAGACTGCCTTGGTAATCTGTCACTTTGAAATGCCGTGGCGTACATGTTCAGGAAGCAATGTGAGCTAGATTTTTTTTTTTATGTGTTTGGCATGAGGTGTCACTACATAGCTCAGCCTTGCAGTGATCATCCTGTCTCAGCATCCCCAGAGGTGAGATTCTAGGTGTGCGCCACCATGCCAGGTCTTGGTGGCTTGCTCAGCGTGCCTCTGGTAGGACTAGCACAGCATGTCGTGCCAAGGAACAAAGCCCAGTCCTTGCGCTTGCCGAGCTACCTCTGCGCCCTGGGCTACATAATCTTAAGGACTCTAATTTGCATAACTGTAGATGAGAAGCACGCTGGAGTCATCTGGTCTATTTGTCATACAATGCAACTTTAAAATAAAAATGAGCATGAAAGTATGGTACTAATAAATCCAAGTAGAGTTGGTTAGATGCTGATGTTGTAGGTAAATTAGAAACCAAAAGACTTTTCTTAGATTGCAATGGTGTTAGAAATACAAAACGCTAGAATAATAAATCTACCAAGGCTACAGAAAAATTTTGCCTATTTTGTATTTATGAAAACTTTTTCTATATTAGTGAAAGAAATTAAAAATAATAATCCTTTGTACATCTAGTCTCTCATTTTATAGAGACTGTGCTGCTGGAGTATTCTGGAATACCAGTGACATGTCCATCTGACTAATAAAAGAAATCATGATGTAAATGTCATCAGAAGTGGAAAAGGGTATAGTGTATTGCCAACTTAGCTATCTGATAAAGTGGTTGCTAATTCATCTTAAAAATCACGAAGGAGGACAAGCAAATTAGGACAGGCCACATCAGCCATGTGCATGGGCACCAGACGGCTGTGAAAGTCAAACTCTGGGAGCAAAACGCCCCAGTTCAGGACACACAAAAAGACAGAAGAGACAAAGGGAGGTTAATGTGGAAAAGAAAAGCACTGTAGGGGGCACTGGCACTCTGGCGCTCTGACCCTCAAGGCTCCAGGATCTGGTCCTGCTGTGAAACCATGCCTCACCAAGTGACCTTAACTCTGCTAGCCCATGCGTTTCTTAGGACATGGTTTTTAAAAAGTTA
>NW_004524704.1:284055-287122 GCF_000260255.1 Octodon degus
CCCATTTTTGTCTTTTAAAATATTCATTGCAGGGAATGGGGAGATAGCTCAGTAGAATAAGCAGTTGCCTGGCAAGCACAAGGGCCTGAGTTCAATCCCCGATTCTGCCAAAAAACAAAAAACAACAAAAAAAATTCATTGCAAAACAATACAGCTTTATTAAGAAATTAATGATAAATTTAGAGATATATGTGAAACACCTACCTGCTCTATGCAGCAGTGGTCAGGTTGGAAACTCGAGTAAGACAAAGGAGCTTAGGTAGGTAAATAAATGTCACCTGCATTGTGATTCAAGCTAAAACAGAACTTTGCACATGCTTTTTCTTCCACATTGACCTGGTATCTCTTCATTTGCATGAGAGAACTGAGAAAGGCTTCACAGAAGAGGTAATGATTTAAAAGGGTTGAAAATGAACAGGTGTTTGCCAGATGGAGATTCCAGATAACAGGGGATTCCAACCCGAGGGGTGATAAAGTCAAATAGAGGCTGGCAGTTATAAAATCACATCACCTAAATGGAGAGGAGAATAGATCGATGAGGTGTTCACAACGGAAATGAAAGTGAAGTATTATATCAAGTAAGGGGCCAAGGAAAGAATGGAGCCCATGCCAAATACAAAATCTATCTCTGTTGGGATGACTTTCACTGACTGTGCTTTTTTTCCCCCCCATTCATAATGGGGATAATGGTAGGAACCTACTTCACAAGGAAGTAAAGCAAAAAATAACAATTTAGGCCAAAAAAGGCAAATATTTACAAGTGCTTAATAAATGTAAGGGCAAGTTGGCTGCATACGAAAATGACAGTTCTGATTGTATTCCAGAGCTTTTTATTTCAAACTCAGAAAATAAGAGGCGTACATTTTGCCAGTAGTATAAAAATACTTCCCCATATATTATCTTACTACTACTTCCTCACAACAGTCCTGCTTGATAAGCACAGGATTTATTATTAATCATTCCCATGTTATTTACAGGAGACAATCACTGAAGCTGACTTCCACAACAGCAGGGGAAGACCAGCATGCACATCCTGTGACATTTGGTCTCGTATTTGTTTTTGCTATGCAGTGTCGCTAGTCTTTACATCAAAGATTTGATTCTGATATTTTAGCTTTTTGGTGGGTCACAAACACTGATCAGTCTTAAAGGTCCAGGAAAGGTAAACCACCTGCCTTTAGTACCGAGAGCAGATGCTCCACCTAGGTGTGACTGCCCAACTATCACTCCACAGCAGCTGTGCTCAGGGTCTCTGTTAGTGACAGACACGTGTGAGTAACAACATCTTTTGAATTCCCTGGAACTTGAGATTACTGGAAAGGAGTGGCTACAGGAAGTTGGCTAGCAAAGCCTGAAAGCAGGAAGAAAAGCTAGTGACTGGACAAGGTGTTGGCGTGTAGAAGGGCTTCCAGGGAAGCACATCTTCTTCCCATCCACAAAAACACCAATGGGAGACAGAGACAAGGGAAGGAGAACAGAATTGATGTGTCCTTTAGGAAAGATTCCCAACAATACAAACAACAACCCAAGGGGGATGGAGAACAAGGGCACCACCAGGAGAGACTTGTAATAACCGTGAAGTTCAGGCCCATGAACCTATCCCTTGGTCCTCATCTCTTTTATTTTTAACTATAATATGACTTGGTTTTGAATGGGTGTGTGGAGATGTGACTACGACTTAGGAGTAGTTTGTCTGGAAATGTTATACAACAGAAACGTACAATTTTAACATTGTTAATGTCATGCCAAAAAGTATGTTATCTACCTAAAGACATCTACACTGTACTATCATGAATCCCGTGAAACATGATAGAAAACCAGCAGGTGTTTGTGTATTTTTATAAGCTTCTTTTTGCCATTTACTGACATTCCCCGATAAAATAACCAGCTACTAAAAGGGTTTCCAGTAGATGGCTGTGCTACCTTTATAAATAGAGTACAATGTTTTAACCAAGTCAAGTAAAAAGCAAGTCAGAGTAAATTATGACTGAAAAAGTTTCTGGGTATAATTACTATCATTTGGAAAAATATCTGTTCTTACATGTAAGAGTTTTAATAATTTGAAGTTGTTCAATTTTCTTGGAAACAAGTAGGGGATGGATTTAATCTTGGGACGTGTGCGTAACTAGAACCATTTTTTCTTTGTGGCACTCAGAAAATGTTCTGAGTACCTCCAGCCCCAAAGTCATTTAATTTGGGGGTACAGTACTTTAGTCTTAAAAACAGGCAGGTATAATCTTATTAACACTGTGGTTACACTTTTTAATAATTTGTTTTACATTCTGTGTATGCTAAGGGTATTTGAAACTTGGGTCAGACATTCTTAGAACAATTTAATTACAAAAGGTATTTATTACCAATCAGAAGAAATTTTTAAAAAATGTTTTGAAAGAGACAATGTGAGAGTAGATTCTATATATCATTTATTTTCAGTTGTATGTAAACATTAGTTTCTTTCTTTTTTTTTAAGCATTTAGTTGAGGTTTTACAGGGTCTCACTACACAGATCGGTACTGATCCTCCAAGTTTACAGCCTCCAAAGAGCTGGGATTACAGGCGTGCACCACCATGCCCAGTCTCAATCGCCTTCTCAGGGCTAATGGGAGATGGGGCGGGCACTGTAGGTCTGGGAACGAACCCTGGCCCGTGTCTGCCTAAACAGACCCTTTAATCCACTGAGTTAACTGGCCCATCATTAATTTCTTTCTTTTTGACAGAAGAAAATTGAAGACAAATCTGTTTTTTGATTCTCCCTTATGCTACTGATTTTTCTATATAGATATGTTTTAAAATTCTGCCTTTTATCTATTTCAAAGCTTATGACATGTATTTTAGGTTCACTCACATGCTTATTTGATGTAGAATGCCAAGTGAATTTCACAAGTAATTATGCGGCTAAAATCAGGACCCACTATGTAAGTTTACATTCAGTTTCATGCCCAAAGTTTCTTATTAAGCATAAACAAAATACTTTTATGGTGTCCTTCTTTTTTTTTTTTTTTTTTTTTTTTTTTTTTTTTTTTTTGTGTAATTAGGGGTTGAACTCAGGCCCTTGCGCTTGCCAGGC
>NW_004524704.1:287222-295938 GCF_000260255.1 Octodon degus
TCATTTTTCCTAGCATCTGATGTAGTTCTGAAAGTCTTTTTTATGAGTCTCACTATGAGGCATAATAAAACATATGGTGGATGCCGCTGCAGAGTGCCATTCAATAGAAAAGCAGGCTCCTCAAACATTGTTAAGGGGTCTTCACCCACCTCATTCAGCAGATCTGGCACTGAGCAAAGGCTGGCTCTTCTTCAAAGTCAAAATTTCTAGTGAACGTAAACACTTTGAATCAATTCAATACTGTGAGGCAGCCATGACAGCACAACTAGATACGAAGAAAGGACTCCCAGAGCTGCTTCAGAAAGTGGCAAAAATGATGGGGTGCAGTACATGTGTTGGAAGTGAGCGGGAGTATTTTGAGGGGTACTAAAAGGAGTCTTTTACTATAATAAATTATTTTTTAATTTGAACATTTACAATAGTCTTTGATTTTATTAAAAGTGTAGGGGCCCAGGAGATGGCTCAGTAGGATAAGCGCTTGACTGGCAAATGCAAGGATCTGAGTTCAATCCCCGGTTCCTCAAAAAACAAATAAATAAATAAATAAAAGTATAGATTCAGGGCCAGGGAGATAGTTCAGTTGAATAAGCACCTGCCTGGCAAGTGCAAGAGCCCGGGTTCAATCCCCAGTTCAGAAAAAAAAAAAAAAAAAAGTGTAGATTCTTAGTCTGTCTTTCAAACATTCAGATTTAGAAATCCTGGACAGGCCTCAAGAATTTGCTTTTTAGACAAACACTTCAGGCAATTATCATGCAAGTGATCTGGGGATCAAGCTTTGAGGGATATCTTACTAAACTCATCTCTATTTTAGTTTAAGTCACAGATAATTGCTTTAAAAGGTTCCAAGGTGTTAATTCTGAAAAGCAAGTGACCTGCCATACAGGTTTCAGCCAGAAACCAACAATCAAAGCATCACAGGGAAACTACCCTTCAGAGTTCTGGGAGACTCAGAACTGAAGGTCTCCAACCTCCCCAATAAAGTCTTCTGACAATGCCAGGCACAACTCAATTTGCACAGCAGGCCTTTTAGGGTTATCTGGTCTTTTTAGAAAGCCCACCTCAAAGTTTTCCAAATTTTTACCTCTTTTGGTGATAGAATAGAAATGTAATCTTCATATATCATTCTGGCTTTTTCTTCAATGACTTTTTTGTTCTGCTCTTTCTTTAAATCTTCACAGGCAAGCCAGAAAAGCAGATTCTCTTCACTGTATTCTGTTCGGAGGAACTCCCGGAAAAGGTTTCTGCCTGCAGGGGCCTTCATCATCTTGTCGAAACTCTGAGACCAGGATAAGACTTCATCTGCAGTGGGGCTTTGGCTGCAGAAACAGAATAGGGTTATTTTAAAAACAATTCTGACCTCTAAAAGCTAGTCTAGGTATGGAGCAGAGCAGGTAAGAAGTCTATTTGGATGCTGCCATCTAGCGGTGAGTACTTTGTCTCTCAGTCTGGTCTGATCTGACAAATACTGCCAGGACGCAGAAGTTATTTCTGGGTCTTGACAAACATGGTGGTCATGACATGGGAGAAAGTGGGGGAAGGGTTCAAATACTAATGAGTCATACATCACATCACCTGGATATGATAAATTATTAAAAACTTTTCCAGTCATTTATTTATTTGGTACAGGGTCTTTCAGACACTTAGTGATCCTCCTGTTTTCAGACTCCCCAGCACTGTAATATAGGTGTGTGCCACCACATCCAGACTCAGTGGCGGGTTCAGTGTGCCCAGGTAGGGGCAGCGCAGCATGTGGTGCTGGGGATCGAACCCTGGGCCTTGCACTTGCCAAGCAGGCGCTTAGAATGCCAAGCTACCTCTAGCCCCTGTAAATTCTTAATAAAGCTTGGCAATGTCCAAACTCTAACGATACACTGCAAGTTGATAAAAACACTATAAATTACCTTGAAGGACAAACTGAATGTTTTTCTTTGTCTCATGATACAGATTTCCACTTTCCACTCATGAGAAACAGTTTATCTTTTACAGTAGTAGGCACTTTTCATTAGTAATGGGACCTAACATAAGATCATATTAAGTGTACTTGTTTCTGAAAATGACACTGTTGCAACAGCAAGCAGAAGCACTGAAACAACACCCAGGACTTGGGGGCAGACTTATTTACATAGACGGGCACTGATCAGGCTCATTCTCAGAGTATCCAGCCCTCATCTCTGGTGGTCTAGGGCTTATATGGGACAAACAAGCAGGAAGCACAGAGGCAGAATGACTTGTCCACTGGGGATTGGTTTGCACAGTGTGTGTCATAGTGACCTGCTATGCCTCACAGTGACCAGCTGTTTCGAAGAGACAGGAGCAGCTGGAACTGGAACAGGAGCTGTGACCTGGGCAACTAAGAAACTGACATACACTGCTGGTGGAGGCACTGGGAGTTCTTAGAAATACACGTGCAGATTTTCAGTGACTGCTTCACTGCGGAGACCACCAGTTATGTTCCACTTGCTAATATCTCAAAGGACAGGATGGTTAAAATAAATCTGGATGAACACTGTTATCTGTTACTACTTCATACTTACAGAATTAGTTTTTTTTTAATTTTGTTTTTGTTTTTGTTTTTTTTACAGAACCGGGAATTGAACTCAGGCCCTTGCATTTGCCAGGCAAGCGCTTATTCTACTGAGCTAACTCCCCAGCCCCCCAAATTAAAATTGCTTAAAATCTAAAAATATATTTGATCAAAAGGGTATTACTATTTTATGTTTTCTTAATCTTTTGACCAGTTATTTTAAGTAGATTTATCATTATTCCATAACATATGAGCTTTTTTATTTACTGCCAAATTTTAGAATTTGAGGTTAAAATTATTTAAAACATCATTAAAAACCTCCCCTGCAGAAAAAGCATTTGTAACTGTATGAGTAGTCAAGTTGTGCTTTTATCCTCTAGCTACTGCACCTGAATTCTCATTTTGCTTCTGGTATATTCTGATATAAGAAAGTCCACTGGGCAGCCTTCCTGACTGACTTGAGAGATTTTGCGTCTGTTAGGTGTGTATGTTTGTCTTGGTTTTTTGTTCATTTATTACTATTATTACTATTATTATTTTGAAACAGGGTCTCACTGTACAGTTTAGATTAGCCTTGAATTCACTGTGTAGACAGGCTGACCGTGAACCTTAGGGGATCCTGCTGCCTCATCCCTGTGAGTGCTGGAATTACAGGTGCACACCACCCTGCCCAGCTTGTGTATGGTTTTAGACTTTCATGAAGAGAATCTAAAACGTTCTCAGAAAAAGAGAAGTAAAAAATATGGCAACTTAAGAGCCTAATGAATGCAGTAATTTTTCTATCTTTTGAAAGAGAAAGATGATAATGTTAGGTAACGATAAACATAGCTAATAGTAAAGCTCATAAAAATTCACTGCAGTCACAAAAGACTCCCAGGCTGTGTCAGTGTCCCCTTCACAAGACAATTCTGTTCAGTCCCCTAAATGGAGAGATGACACCTGGGGCCTCTGAGGCTGTGAGGAGCAGAGAAACAGAAGGGACAAGCACCCCATGGACGCCACCACACTCACCTCTCCTCTAGGACCTGGATGCTCTCCATTTTCGTTGTATGGATGGGTCTTCCTGCACTTTCCCCTCTTTCTTCATTCCTGACAGTGAGGCTGTAACACAGCACAACACTTACTTTTGTTAAGGGAAACTCAGTTACAGAAAAGAATATTTTGCTGAGGAAACATTTCACCTGAGATTTTTTTTTTCTTGTCAGCTAGGAGAGAAAGTTTAAAATACAGGAAGAGACATAACACTTTTTGATGATGGGTAAGCCCATTTCTATCAGAAGAAGAATAGTTTTTTTTAAATAAAATAACAGTGAATCAGAAGGAATATGTTATGCATTATAACTTCATGCTGAAATAATCCGAGTTGCTTAAAATCTATAAGTTACGCTTTAAATCTAAAGTCATCTTGACTTTTGGTTAGCACGATTCAGTGTGGTTTTCACTTATTTTTCCCCATTTAATAGCTAAGAATTACAATGAATCAGAATCTCATACAGATTTTGCTAAATTTGTATCATCCTTCCCTAGAGGACAGGTTTGCTTTTATCATACATCCTTCAGCCACTCAGGCCTGAGCTACTGGCTTCTATTTGACTTTGCCTTTGCCCTCTCACACCAGATGGTGAATCTCCACTGCCTTGAGAGGCACAGGGCAGCAGCTCTGAGGGTCTGACGCAGAAGACAACCAGGTGGGAGGAAGCTGTGTTTCTGAAGTACAGGCTTGGAATCAGACAGAATTATAGGAAAACACTAGACATTTCAGTAACCCACGATGAAGGTAAGGCTTGTGTGGTTCAGGCAATCTGCAGCTGATCAGTGCCTTAGGGCTGACCCTGAGCTTTCAAGGTACACAAAACTTCTGAAGAGACAGTGGGGAAGCTACCAGGAGATACTGAGAAGGCAGGGGGGAGGCTGACAGCAGCCTTAGAGAACCACTCCTGACAGAAGCAAACTGATCCCTCTGTCTAGAAGTCTGAGTCTCACAGAAGCCCACCAGAGAGCAAAAGAAGGTCAGACAACCTCCCTTTGGTTTGTTTACTCATTTACTCCATAAGAGGCAACAGAAGCTGTTATCTTTGGATGCCTGTTAGGTGTAAGAGACTATTCTCATAGCATTGTTATGAAAAGGGGCACAATTTACAACTGAGTAAAGTGAACTGCACCATGGTCCAGCAGGTTGGCTCAAAAATGGAACGCTAACTATGTCATATGGTTGCAGTCTCAAATCTGTTCTCCCAAACAATCCTGCGTTTTTATTTAGTATTGAGTAACAAAGTAATTGAGTAGCTCTGGCCCTCTGATAGGCACTGAGGTAATACAGCACCTACGGCAATACACAGAAGTGTCACTAATATGGTTCCGGTACAAAAGATGCATTGAGGGGGGAAGTGTCCAACAAGTAATTATGTAGAAAGTAAGAGAAACTGAGACAATGTCTCATTAATTTAATGTCTCCTTTATTTGCAGGTGTAAGGGTGAGGATGACAAGCACATAGGGAAGGAAAGAATTTAAAGCAAGCTTGATAAACAGGCTGGTCTACAGAACGTAAGACAATGTAGGGAGATCTTAAGAAGGGGGCCTGAGTGGAGAAAAGAATTGATAGAAAAAGATGAGAATTCTTTAGTCAGAAAAGGACACCTCAAAAAACAAAACAAAAACAAAAACACATTTCAATAGTGAGATAAGGAAAGTTTGGGTCTCTGTATTCCTAGGAACAGTGGCAACTTTATTGGCAGAGAGCCAAGAGGAGAAGAGACTAAGCCTCTAACAAAGGTAGTGCAGTCCAAAGAATCCTAGGAAGTGCTTCCAGCTCATTGCTCTGAGTTCCATAGCATCTTGGCTGATTGACTAGAGTGCCCAGGGTGAGAATAATCTGTGGCTCCAGGGGTCAAATCCCTCAGTGCAATGGAGTCATGGGACATACCTAGAGTGTGGCACCATTTTTAAGACCTTTGGTGTGGATATTGTGAACATGGGTGGAGTTTGAGGTAGTGCAGGAAATTGTAACCCAATTAATTGTAATCCACATAGGTCAGATACAAGTTTTAGAGGCGATTCATTCATTTCCTAAAGTATCTTTCAGTGAGTATGCTTTTCTGGAATGTGAAAGTGGGTGACTGGGGGAGATGCACCACTTACAATGTTGTGCAAAACTTCCTGTATTTATAAAATATGCATAATATGTACATATGAAATAGGCAACTATTTGTGCATGTTAAGTATTCTATAAGAAAGCCAGATATGGAGGTTTTCTTCCCCTGCTTAAATAATAAAATTGTCCAGAGCTTAACTTTCATTTGCACACAGAGTCAGTCCCCAAGAGCACACCACACAGAACACAAATCTACCTCATTTCATGCAACATCTTTGAGAAACTTGTTCTTCATTGGCCTCTGCTCTACAGCAATAAACGCATGTGCATGACTCACACACATTCTGAACATGAATTCTGGCTCTTTATCTGTGATGTTTACCAACATCTCAAATGCTACCATATTAGAAATACTGGGCTGTGTTTATATCTTTTATTTCTACAGATGGTAAAATATGGATGCACATTTGGACTGAAACTACTTAGACATTCGATAAATGCTTAACTGTTCAGTTTGTGCCATGTCTTGCTGTTGGGCACAATCTTAGCCCACAGAAAGAAATGTAACTTTACAATGCACAATTTATCCTTTTCACTGACCTTTCTTTAGCTGCATTCTTAAAAATGGTTTCAATGACTGAGAGCTAATGAAAATGGCATTTAAAAAAATAAACAGTGGTGATACTGGGCTGTTTAACTGTCCTGAGGCTGACATGTTTGTTTCCAGTTTCACTTGGTTCTACTCCATGGCAGCATAATTTCTTTTTTCTAAGGCAAATTACTGGACATATTTGCTCTAGACCACCACCTACATGTCACATATTTTTGAAAAGTCTAAAAGGAAAACATCAAAGTATTTGTGAGATGTCACAAGCAATAATCATCTGTTTTTCGCTGTATAACTATAATGCCCTAAACTAACAACTAGCCTTGCCTGCCTCCGTTTTTTCTTTCTTTCTTTTCCTTTCTTTTTCTCTTTCTTTCTTTCTTTCTTTCTTTCTTTCTTTCTTTCTTTCTTTCTTTCTTTCTTTCTTTTCTTTTCTTTTCTTTTTCTTCCTTCCTTCCTTCCTTCTCTTTCTTCTCTTTCTCTCTCCCTCCCTCCTTCCCTCTCTTTCTCTCTTTTAAGTACTGCACACTGAACTCAGAGCCTTCAAAATATGCTACACCCTCACACTCTCAGGAATGAATATACATACTTCTTTGCTACAGAGTCTCACTCAGTTGCCCAGTTGTCATTGCTGCTAGCTGCCAGGTGATTTCCTGCCTCAGCCTCCAGCGTTCTGGAATGACAGACATGCACCAGCAGGACCAGCTATACATTTCTACTTTTCAAACAGTTAAAACCCTAAAGAGAAGAAACACTTACACACTGTTTACTCTCACTTATGCACTGCTTACTCTCTCAAAGTCTTGATCAAAATGTACATACTTTATGGAAGAAAAATGCCAGTAGTTTAGGCTAGACCTGGCAGTGAACTACCAGTACACATTTTCTAGAATGGTTATTTTGAAATGTACTCAGTACATTCTGGAAATAGTAACATGTGCCCTTTCTCTGTATGGGTGGATTGTTTTTTTTAGGAGAGTCTGGGTAGTAGGAATGCAGAAAACATTACCTGCTGCCAAGTATATAGTTATCAGTCATATTTGTAGGGCCTGTTCTAGAAGATGGTCTATGACTGCAAGAAAAGCAACTGGTTCTTAGGAAGAACTCTTTTTTTTTTACTCCTTTTAGATTTTTTATTTTAATGACAGTAAGAGAAATGAATTTTTATTATCAACTGAATTGTATGGAAAAAATCAAACAAAATAAATTAGACCCATGTTAAAACAGAAGGTCAGCTAAGTGTCCAAACATAAGGATATAATGGACACAGATAAGTGTCAACTCCTCAGTCTTTTTTAAGAAATTGAAGTCTTTCAAATGCAATTTCGCTATGAAGTGGTCCAGATATCAACAGCACATGCGAATGCCGCCTAACAAGGGTGGTGATCAGGGACACGTTTCCTTGGTGCTGCTTTGATGATGTTATCCACACGCAGAATCACCTCTGCTGCCTCAGCTGCACTCAGCAGAACCTGCCGCTTCACTTGGAAGCTTTCTGTTATGCCCAGCAGTGCCATGTCGCCAATGGTACCTTCCTTCATATCTAGTCCAGCAGTTATTCTGCCTTCACTATGAGCAGCTCGGAGCTGGGCCACCAGATCTGCACTGTCATATCCTGCATTGTCAGCTATGATGGTGGGCAACATTCTCAGGGCTGTAGCGAAGGACTCCATTGCAACAGCTTCTTTTCCTGGTGTTCTGCTAGCAAGCTGTGTCACAGCATGTGCCATCAGCATCTCAGAACAGCCTCCTCCATAAACTGTTCTCGGATCCTTCACAGTCTGGGCGAGAACACAAAGAGCATCATGCAACGATCTTTCTGCTTCATCTAGAATTTGTTGAGTGGCGCCACGCAGAACAATGGTACACGCCTCACCCAGGGCAACCCCAGAAAAGTGAATCAGTTCGTCTTCTCCAATCATAACTTCTTCAATAAGTTTGCAACTTCCAAGCTTCACCAGTTCCGGATGATCAAAAGTAGAGGCAATTTTACCACCTGTGACAAGAGCTAGGTGTTCCACACCTGCAAAATCTGCATGCTCAATTGCCATGACACCAGCAGCACCAAAGAGCTGTTCAGGGTAATTATAAATTAACTGCCTGTTAATAAAACAATTTATTCCATGCTTAAGAATACGTTCAACTTTCTCCTTCATATTTTCCTTTTCTGCATGTTCTATCTCTGCAACCTTTGCTGTAGAATCCACTCTTACCCGGGAACCAAATATCTTTATCTTGTCTGTATCCATCCCAGTATTTGCAATAAGAATTTTGGCATTTTCAATTCACTTTGGTTGATTCACTCCAATTTTTTTATCTAACAGAAAGCCTTCATCTAAATAGGAATCTGCTAGACTCCTTCCCAGCTTCTTCTTTTTTTTTTTTAATCTTTTTTATTTATTTATTTTATTTATTTATTTATTTTTGTGTGTGTGGCCAGCTCAGCCCACCTGGAGGCGGGGTTGGCTGGCATGTGGTGCTGGGGGATTGAAC
>NW_004524704.1:296038-317275 GCF_000260255.1 Octodon degus
TTGCCATCTCAGTGAACCCTGGGGGGTGGAGCTGACACAGAGCGCCAGGGGATCCAACCCCTGGCCCCTGCGCCTGCTTGTAGGTGCTTTAATTTGCTGAGCTATTTGGCTAGCCCTATGCTTTCTTAAAATGAAGAGAATTACAGAACTGAATATGTAGATATATTTTATGTATGCTTCATGCCAAACATAGGAGTCCTCTACTTTAGTCCTCCAGTTGATTGAAACCTTATTTATTTTTTGTGGTACCGGGGATTGAACTCAGGACCTTATGCTTGCCAGGCAAACGCTTATTTTATCTTCCCAGCCCTGAAACCTTATTTTAAACTGCTTCCTCAATCCACAGTAACTTTCTCTGTAAATTATAGGTAAATTAGTGTATACTTTGTGGAAAAGCAAGCACCTTCAATACGAAAGGAAAGTGGATTTCTGGTCAGTTCATAGACTCCGTTATTAAATGGCACATGATCACATGAACCTTTAAATGACAAATTACACTGGAACTTCAAATTCCAATTTTTGATAAAAGCAGAACGAAAAGTTGGACTGAAACAGTTGACATTTAGAAACAAGTCTGACAGTTGGCAGGGTCCCTTATCAGTGTCCCACTCATCCTGTTATGTATGACTTGTGCCTAGATGTTTCCCCAGAGCCTCGTGTGGTCATAAGGCTTTTCCAAGGTGGCTACATCTAGAGTGTGTAGTGCTGGGACCAGGGGCCTGTGGTTAATAAATCAGTCCCCTGACTGGTTTGGCAGTTATAGCTAGGATTAAGGGTGTGAGTGCTACACTTGCCCTAGGGTGGGTAACCCGCATTACAATATAAGGGACAGGAAGCGACTTGTCCCTCCCTCACTGCTCTTGCTATCCCATGAGTGCCATGAGTTGTTCTCTGTGATGCCTTGGAGTTAGCCAATTACAGACTGAAACCTCTACAAACTGTGAGCCAAATAAACCTTTCTTTTTCTGTTTTATTGGAGGTTTTAATATATTTATTTGAAAACCAAGGTCTGTGAAAGAGCACACCAAATGGTCATGTTAAACCTTTCTTTTTCAACTTTGGGTATCAGGTATTTTGTCTCAGTGGTGAGAAAAGTAACTAAGATACATCCTTTTCCTGGTGTTTTTCGGTTCCTGTGGCTATGACTTGCCTCGGGACCAGTGCAATCAATGGTAACAATCCCGAAAGGCGGGATACTTCACTGCACTGCACAGGACTTCTCACACTCTGGACAGCCTATGGCTGTGTGGTGTGAGCTCCAGGAATGCAGGCTTAGCAGAGGAGCTGCGAGGAAGGTCACTGTGGCATGGAATACAAAACTGCGTTTGTAACGTGAATTGACAACATGTAATGTATTGTGTTGTTTCACTTTGCTTTCCATGCTGGATATTGAATCCACAGTTTCAAGCATGGGGTGCTGGGCTACCTTCCCTTGGGTCCTTGACAAGTATGAAGAACATCGTTATATGCACAATCATCACATCCTATTTTAAATTCCTTTCAGCTTAAATATTTATAATCCTATAGGCTGACGATAGTTTGACCCAGATTGTACCCACATGTGACTTTGATCTGTAAATTAGGGCTTGCTAGCCACCCCATCCGGGACCCCTCCTAGAAATTCAGGAGCTATTTTCCTTATTTTCAATAAAATTCTCCTACCTTAAAAAAAAAAATCCTTTCAGTTTGGGACTCACAAAGAAGTGAGGCATAACATCTATTACTAAAGAATAGGAGGCAGGGGGGCAGCTCAGTGGTATGAGCGCCTGCTTGGCTTGTACAAGGTCTCGAGTTCAATCCCCAGTACCAAAAAAAAAAAAAAAGGAGAAGAATTATTTATGGGCCCTGTAACATGTACTGAGCCATAAACTAGGTTATTTATATATGCTACTAATCATTTTTTATCAATGAAGAAGCTAAGATTCAGAGAGATTAATGAACAGGGATATATATACCAGATCTAATTCCCCAGAGGTTGCTCTTTCTCTTATCTCAAGTTATCTCCTGAAAGTAGGTGATACTTAAGAAAGACATTTCACAAAAGTTATGTGTCCCTAAATATGACAATCTAACCTGTGCTTAGAATAAGGCACGGAGAGTTATTACTCTACTACTGCTTGGGGAACTGGTTGACTAAAATCGTTCTGTGCTTTTAAATAATCTGTATTTCTTTATATCAAAAGCAGCAATGGTAGAATTTGCTTTCTATTGAGAAAAATTATTCCTTTGCATGAAATTGATATTCATATGTGGCATACTAGTGTGTGTAATTGGTATGGATTTTTTTTTTTTTTTTTTTGGGTAGAGAGCTGTCTTTACTGGCAATACCACTCTCTTTGAAGTTAAGATATAGTAACACTGATGTACAAGTAACTTGCCAAGGATTCTCATCTCTATTTGACCCACTTTTGTTTAGACATAATTAGAAAACCACCTCAGATCTTGTACTTTTCAATTATATTAAAGTAAAATACAATGAATAAAGTATGAGTTTCAAGAAGTTTTTTTAGATCCCAACTCATCTTTCATTATCACAGGCTTTAAGGTTGGACATGCATACACTTTTGTGTACAGGGAGGGGAAATGGGTGTCTTATAAAATGTTCATGAAAAACCATGATCAAACCTAAGGTTCCTTTTTTTTTTTTTTTCAAAGATGCATTTTTAAGGAGAAGTTTATCTGGAAATTGAAGGAATCAAAAGACCATGCCCCTCAATAAAAGCATATACAACAACCCCCATGATAAGAAAATATGTAACCTGGAAGGAAAAAAAAAAAAACCCTCAAAACTACTCTGGGCACAGTGTATGCTGCAGAGTAGCCATAAACCTTTCCAGAAGCTGGCTGCTTTCCTTGAATATGCTGGCAGTGGTGAATGAGGTGCTCCAAACACTTTTATCATCATCAGCTTCCTCCCACAGGCCTGTGTCTATTTCCAAAGGTGACATCAGTGAACATGTAAGCTCCAAGAGCTGTATGGTTAATGTCATCGGCTCAAGTGAGACAACCCTGACAAATCCCAGGAATGTCCTGACATGCAGCATCGTAGTGAAGAACAATTCCAGAGGTCTGAAGAAATTTGAATTTCTGCCCTTAATCAAAGGTTCTTGATATCTGGTTTATATCCAAGATCTAGTTGGTTCATCATTTTCATAAACTTTCTTCTGGGTTTGGAAACTTCATCAGGAGACTTGAGATATACTGATTTGGAAAGTTCCCTCAGTTTCTCCTGAGTTTGAAATCCTGGCCTTGTAGTGGGGCGAGGACCACTGGAGGTAGATGAATCAGCCTTGGGTAAGGGATCTTGTAATGCAGTCCAATTTCAATCCTGGCTGGACATTCTTCTATACACTGTTTAATCAGGTCTGTGTCTGTGAGATTTTTGTTTTTCCAAAACAGTGTTCTAGCTTCGTTTAGTATATACTGTTTTTCTTTAATAGTGTTTTCAGCCCTGATGCCACATGCTACTTCCTTACAAGCCTGAAAACGCTAAGGTAGAGGTCAAGAACTTATCATGTTGCTGCTGTCATTATATTTTTTTCTAAACTGTTTTGCCTTCTCCCACACACTTCACAATCCTGCAGCAAGGCCTGAAAGTTGATCCTCCAAAATATATTCTGAGGCATATTCTCTTCATTTCCATAGCAAAGACTCTCAACACCAGCAGTGTTGGCACTCATTGGGCATCAGTCCTACCTTCCCTCACACACAGAAGTGCTGAAGCCCCAGCCCGACTGGGAGGAGGAGGAGGCACTGGGAGTTCTGCTCCGAAGTATGGATTTCTAAAGCTAAGCTTAGGTAATAAAATGATCATATTTATCAGAAGGAATGTGCACCTGTACGCGATTATGCTTTGAGTCTTTTGTTCCCATTCCCCTCTCTCCCCTCCCTTTAACTCATCTTCCCCTCCTTATTTATAAAAGTTTTGTTCCCTTTTTTCCTTCTAAGACTTTTATAGCATGCTCAAGTGAGCAAATTATTATACAATAAACTTTGCTTTCATAAAAAGTGGATTTCATTGTTTTATGTAACAAAAGGATTCATGAATAATGCCCTAAAATAGCAGGCAGATTGTAACAGACCTATCATGCATAGACCATGAAAAACAGTATGCCAGAAAGGAAGAATGAAGAATTTTAATCGAAAGGGACAGAAACAAAGAGTTAATATTTATTCCAATCGTTTTGTAGGATAACCGATACTTCAAAGGTGGGAAAGATAAGGGTAATAAAAATTTTACTATCTCAATTTTGTATTATTAATCAGGAAAGCGTTTTAAAGGTAGTCTAAATAGCTAATTAATTTCTCCAGGATTTGCAGGGGTTGAGTTTCATTGTCTTAGGAACTGAGTAGTTTGCATTGATTAGATCAGGAAAGGAAAGCCAACTTGCTGCCCCTAAACTTTCACCAACATGAACACTTCAGCACCACAACTTCTCTTTCTCCAAGTCTCTCTCGCTGTGCCCACTAGGGAGAAGCCTGGTTCTCATGAAGCACACCAAGAACCTCGCATCTGGCCACGTCACAGAAAGCTTTAGGATCCTGACCAGATCGGACTTCTCTGATGCATCTCAGCCTCACTCCCTTTTCTGTGAATCTCTCTCCTTGGCCTTGGTGACGCCCTTGCTGTGTCTGTGTGTCACTTTGGTCTGAGTCTTCTCTGCATCCCTGGGCACATCCTGGTTTGCCACACTTAATGTACAAATGCCTGGCAAGCCTCAGAGTCATTTGCACAACCAAATCCAAGGTACCACAGACAGAGCAGGCCAAACTTGCCATCTTCTTTTTCCCCTAAATAATTCCTTACTCTCTCATTTGATGAATCGACATCAAGCCAGCCCATAGTTATCCTCTCTTCTTCTTTCTTTTCTACGACTAATTCTTGACAGTATCTTCTAAGGTTGTGTTTTTTAAAAAGATTTTATGGGGCCGGGGAGATGGCTCAGTGGAATAAGCGCTTCCCTGGCAAGCGCAAGGGTCTGAGTTCAATCCCCGGTTCTGCCAAAAAATAAAAATAAAAAGATTTTATTTGATACAGACTCATGACCCTCCTGTCTCAGCCTCCCCATTGCTTGGATTACTGGTGTGCCCCACCAAGCTCAATTTCAGTAGCTGGCTCAGCATGCAGTACTAGAGATGGAATGAGGGTCCTCGCGCTTGTCAAGCAGGTACTTAGACCACTGAGCTATCTCCCCAACCCTTACTTATTAATCTCTGGCCACTTCCCATTTCCAAAGAAGTGTAAGATCCTAACTACTCTTCTCATACAGTGAAAAGATCTTATTATTTGTCACTGTCAATCTTTCTGTTCTTATTTTGCTATCTTGGCTTATATTCCAGAACTGTTAAAACAAATTCCTCTCCAAAGTCTTTTCCTTCTTTACTAAAAATGACTACAACCAGTACTACTAATAACAATATGTACACAGAGGAGGATAGAGGAAAATGGTGCATAAGAAAAACTGGTGGTTTTTCTAACAATCATCACCTGCCGTACAATTAGACCAAGACTTGGGAAAATTTTTCACAACAATTTCTGTGACATTTAATTTTTGTTTTTTATAAAGTAAACTCAATTGGCAAATCCAAATCAATCATTCATTCTCCAACTGTTAAGCACCTCTACATGTCAAATACTACAGGCCAAAAAGTCTTTTGGCTGTTTGAAAGTGTGAAACCTTAGCATATGCTTATGAAAATACCCAATAGTGACTGGGCGTTTTGTGAACACAGTTACAAAATCCATGCAATAAAATTGGACCTGAAAAACAAAAGCACAGGTCAAGTAGGAGACTCACTATATGAAGTAGTCCAGTGAGTCCCAAAGTGGTCTTTGACCCCGTACAAGTTCAGTGTTGTTCAAGTGAGAGAGACACGGCCATGGGCATGTGGGGAGCCGTCCTTTCTGAGAGCATCCTAAACTCCAGCACATCCTGGCCATCCAGACACTTGCAGTTCTCACCACAGTACCATACGCTATGAGTCAGCCTTGCTAAAACACACAGGTTCTTCCTCTGTCTGAGCTGGCTATGGGATCTTCATGCAGTCCACCTCCAGTTGTACTACAATGCCTCTTCTCTTTTCTCCCTCTGCTTAAGGACTCTGAGCTTCTGCACCACAAGGAGGCTCCTCCCGCCTCTGAGATCACTCACTTTCTTTGCAACTCCCTTCCCACAGCATCTTTCTCCATGGAGCATTCTCCAGCCTCCATAGTGCACTTCTCCCCCGCCCCCAACATCCTGGCCTCCAGGTCTCCAAAGGCAGTGCCTCTTTCACAAGCTTCCACAGATGCTTCCTCCCATGTTACCTCAGGGCAAAGTGGGGCTGACAATTTCCCTTCCAGATCCTGAGGCTGACACTACCTGACAATGACCTCTCTCTCGGTCTTACCCTCCAGTAGCCCTGTGATCCCTCACGGCACACCTCACATTGCAGATTCTCCTCTCCCTCCTATCCCCACCTCAGGGAATCCATCCACAGGTGTCACCAGTGTTGTCCCGAAGCTTTCCCCCAGGACGCTTCCTTGTCTCTTGGCTGAACTTGCTTGTATAAGCTCAGCTTAGAATCTACAGCACCTTCTAGCTTGTGCAAATGGAAATGCTAAGATGCATGTTTTAAAAGGCAAGGAATATTTTTTTTGACAAGGAAAACAGAAATCCACATCTGCACCATGGAGAAGACACCACTCCCTGGAAGTAAAATTGCTCACACATGCTGTTGAATCATTTCATCTGAGGCACCAGTGAGTAAATAGTCTCCTTTGTACCTGTCACCCTCCGAAAGCTGATTCATCCCACATGGGAGCATACGTTTTTCCTGTGGAATATCTTACTCTGCACAGGATTTCCAGAGCTCTTGGAACCAGATCGTCATACATATAACCCACAGAACTCTACAGTTTAGGAGCACTGTCTCATGGTACTGTGGATGAACTTCCTGTCTTATAAACTTTAAACTACAAAATCAAAAGACATCTGCTAATTGAACTGAGGTTAAACAGGCCATACATACAAACACAAAAAGTGGACATTTGGACTATGGAACATCGTCATTCATTCATTCATTCATTCAATCCCTCACTTATAATTTCTCGAATGTCCACTGTCTCCTGTCACTGCTGTTTCCTCAGCTTTCACCAGGTCCTCCCTGGCTCTCCCTCGAAACAAAGCCCTCCTCAAGCAACTGAATCTAAATAAGAATGTTTGGAATTATTCACAGGTTGCCCTCTAAAAGAGTGTGATATTAAAGCTGCCTTTACCAAATCTGTGTGACTTGTGACCAGAGTCCTGCCCACTGGAAAGTGACCAGAATTAGAACAGAGCTGGCCTTTTCAAAGGTATACCATGTGTACTCCTTTTGATGCAGCATTTGTTTAGAAATGCATAGTTTTCCATTGGCAGGCAGCTAAAGTATAACAGCAACAAAGGATAAGTAAGACATTATTTTGGCACTGTTTTGAATTACAGAGGCTGTGGTACTTGTTAAAAACAGACAGAGGGGCAACCAAAAGCATGTTTCTGAAGCACCTAACATTTATTTAGTGAGATCTTTCCCACAGTATGGGAATTCTGGCAACAAATAGGTCCAATAGGGAGACAAATTTAATTTCAAAGGACTAGTTAATTTTTACTGAATTTATTTATTCTGTGACTAATCTCTCCTGAGAAGACTCTGGTGCAGGGGCCATAGACATCTTAGGGACAGCACCCCACAGTACAGGAGATTGTCAGTTTCACTGGGAAGGCTGGATTTGGTAAAGGCTCACATGGGATCTGGGAGTGCAAAGTTCAGAGGTGTCACAGTACAGTGGACCACCACCAGGCTGGACATTATGAAGGCCCCTTCTATCACTGACCCACCTACTGACTAGAGGCAGCCAACAGTTTACTGATATGTGAAATTAGATACCGCACTTTCCAAACTTAATTTTTTTAGTGAGGGTATTTTTTCTTCAAACAAAATTTGATAGCTGAGTCTAATGTGTAAAACATTGAAAGACAGAGTAATTGCACTGGCAACAGCCAGTGGGAGGCCAGGCTGCAGTCCGTAATCCTGGATGCCCTACTTCCCTCAGCACTAAGCAGAGGTCACATGACCATCCCACCATCCAGAGCGCATGGCAGTTGAGGTCTCCTGAGTTCTGCTTTATACAACTGAACACAAGGAGACCCACCTGCTTAAGGGGACCCCTCCCCAGAATCAACCAGGCATTAAAAAAGTAATTAGCATCTGAAGACCAAGAAAACTATCCTGGGTTATTTTAGCGTAACCTCTGATGTTATGAGAGCATTCATAGGACAACCTAGACCTCAGCTTTAAACACAAAAGAAATCTGAAAGCCTCACTTCCTTCTCTCCCCTTTGGTGCTCTGTATGTTTGTTAACACTCAGTGGGGTCTAGTTCCCAATGTGCTGTCACATGAGTCATCTCAAGCGCAAACTTCTGAGCTAAGTCATTATTAAGTCACATGGCCCGACAGCCGTTTGTGAGGAGCCCCAACACCTCCCAAAGATTTTTCTTTCTCATCAAGAACAGAGAAGAAGGCTAGTACCTGAAAAGGCAAGTTATTATTGCTGATTTCGGCTGTGAACCTCTAAATCAGTGGCTCATGGATGCTGTGATGAGCACGCAGAGCCCTCTCTGCTGGCATGTGAGCAAAGTCACCCCAAACCTTGGAAGTGGGGTGTTGAAATATTTTACAAATCTAAAAAAACACTTAGAAAATTCTACATTTGCAACCCATCCTACAAATCAGCATGAAATATACAAGGAATGTTATAGCATTGTAGCAGCTGCAAAAGGGAATTTTGGTAACAGATTTTATAGTTCAGTAAGTGTGGAATTCTCTGTCAAATGATTTCAAGTCAGTGAAAGCACTTGGGACTGCTTTTCTTACTTTGTTTGGATCATCTCATGCCTGTGAGCAGCTGTTTTCAGCTTTCAATTACAGCAGATCTGATACAAGAAACAGACCAACAGGCGACCTGAGTGCTGCCTGTGCTGTTCTCAAGCTAACGGAGTGTGAGCCAAGGTGTGACAAATTAACACCATACAGACAACAGCAAAGATCGCAGTACTTCTGCAAAACCACACCAAATGCACTTCTATATTCCAATAAAACACTACTTGTATTACCAAAAGCTTGGTTATTGTGTTTTTCTTTTAAGACAAAAGACATTAAATTGTGAGTTGTTTTTTTTTCTAAACTTAAACCTCAGTATTCGGGTTTAATAGCAGTGTCAGCACTTGGTGATAAATACAATTTGGGGTTACAATTTGGGTATTCAGTCCCTGAAAGGTTTGCCAGTGCTGCTCTCAACAGTCTGGCCACCTGGTGAGAATCAGTGCCATGCAGAGCAGGTTTCAGGCCTGAAGAGACGAATACCGATCCTCAAGTATCCATCACTCGTTGATGTAAGACAATAAATGGTCTAGCCGCATGTTCCTGTTCACTTGTTGAAATGGAGTACTTTGGGGAAAGACGGGACAAAAGGATCCGGGGAGGGAAGACCTGTTCTTCGATGGGGCTTGAGAAGGAATCAGTTTAAAAGTCATCGCAAAGATTCTGATCTGTTATGATTTTCAAGGAAACTGGAAATACATAGCAGCTAGGTACTTACTGAGTGTATTCACTACCAAATAAATCCTACTAGCTATTTTTATAAAAATAGGGTAACAAAATTAGACATGAACCAACCATGAAATATGAATGACAATCTCAAATTAGAAGGAAACATCACATTTTAAAAGCTGATATGTAAAGCTAAGGTGAAGTATTTATACTGATTCCTACATTATACCTTTGTTTTCCTAGCACTTTATTTCCTTAAGACAAAATGAAATCAGCCACACAATAACTGTTCCTCTTCACAGAAGAAAGCCATTTCATATTTTGATTCTTGTTTTTGTCCCTAAACTACATCTTTTTCATTTTTCTTTTGTTTTGCTCCTTTGGCCTAATCTGGATAATCTGAAGAACACTTTTTTCTTTCTTTCTTTCCTTTTTTTTTAATGTTTGGTGTGGAGGGGACAGGATCTTGCTAGCTAGCCCAGGTTACCCTTGAGCTCAGTATGAAGCCCAGGCTAGCCTCGAAATTGCAGTGATCCTCCTGCCTCAGTCTCCCCAGTACTGGCAGTACAGGCATGCGCACCATACCTGGCACCTTCTTGTGGTTTTTTTTTAACTCAAAAATTCCATTATAATATTCTGCATTTAAAGTAAAAAAATTATAATTTCAAAATGCATATATAGGACATTTTCATTTGTAGCTGGATATCATAATTAAAAATCCATTTTTCAAGGTAATTTAACTTTCCTCCTTTTTGAAAAATTAAGTTGCTTATATGAGAAATCACCTATCATTTGTCTCAAATAGAATATAAGTGTGCAGACTGTGGAGCTGAAGGCCTCCCCGGCTCAGGCATCTGTGACCCGTGGCTCCCAGGTGCCCTCCTGACGGCCACATTCCACTCCGGGGCTCAAGGAGCACCCAGCAGCACACCACGTGTGTGCAGACCCAAGAGAGGTATCCCCTCGTGCTGGGGCAACTTGACGGGGTTTCCAAAAGCTGTTTTCTTTGTTTGATCCACAGACTGTGTTCCGGACAATCTGCTGCCCATGGACAAATCTGCGTGTTCTGCTATTCAGTGTGTCCTTTAAGAATAAAAGCAAGTCTTACGAAATGTTGGTAGGGCAGACAAAAGAAAAGCAGGTTTCAGTAAATGCAGTTACATCTCCACAGACAAAATATTAATAAAACAAAGAATCAAAACTTGTTTTATGTCAGATTTTTTCCCATCCACAATTCTTAAAAAGATGGCTAAAAATAACATTGTAGTTATACATCTATTAATAAACAAAATTCTACAGCTAGTATAACAGCATTAAGACAGTATGTGGTGGTACTCTACATAGTGTTGAATTTCATTACATTTGTCCTCATAGAGTCTGAGAGTCCAATCACCCAGCTTCACGGTCAGGTAACTACGGGTCAGGATGGCAACAGACCTGACAGTAGGGACAGGGAGAGAAGATGCTGGGACTCATGACCATTAATCTAAAAGATCAAAGGTATGCTCTGAATAAAGGCCAATCCAGTCAACTAGAGACTATGAAATTAGTGCCAGAGAGCTCACTTTGATTGTAGTTTTATAACTGACTGACTCTAGAACAACTCTTTCTCTTTTCCTTTTTGGTAAAATGATAACATGAACAAGCAAATTTCCAAGGTTCCATCTAATCAAAATGCCAATTCAGGCAGTTCCCCAACTGTCTGTAATGAGAAAATCAATAGAACCCAAAGCCCTTAGATTCACAGAAACGAGACTCCTCAGGGGAATGCTCGACTG
Organism: Octodon degus; assembly: GCF_000260255.1. NCBI lineage: Eukaryota > Metazoa > Chordata > Mammalia > Rodentia > Octodontidae > Octodon > Octodon degus. The sequence continues at coordinate 307,388 of NW_004524704.1, forward strand.
AATGCTGCTTTCCTCTGATCCCTGAACTTTGGGTCCCTTTAAAATCTGGCCTGCAAGGAGAACTTTTAGACCAACGATGATCTTCTGGCTCTCTCTAACCTACTTCAAAGGCCCAAATGATCAAGTCATTTTCTTGTGTATGACCTCTATCCTTTCCCAACATTCATCAAGGTTATTTTTTTTAGTGATCTTATAAACACCCTGTCAAAAAATAAAAATAGAAACAGGGCTGAGGATATAGCTCAGTGAAAAGGCCCTGGGTTCCAACCCCAGGGCCATTAATAAAGGAAAAAAAAAGTTCTGTGCTGTAGTGGTATCCCAGACTATGAACAGGCACCATCCAGTCCAGAAAGCTCTAGCCCCAGAAAACCTACAGATATTGTAGTAATCTGAAAGGCTCAAAGCAGTTTTCATGAATGTAAAAAAACTGCTGTTTGGATGATCATTTTTGATAGGGAAGTCATACACTGTTCATTTGCTTTCTTTCCTTAAGCCTTAATAATTTCAGATTGGAGGAAATAAGAGTTCTAGCTGAGATGTCTTTTTTTTTTTTTTTTAGATAAGTATTCTGATCGCAGTGTATGTAGTACTCCTTATCACCCCTACAGAAATCGCCTAGCTCCGCTCTTAATCTGTGAAATGTCGTACAGAGACTCGACGGGGTGCTTCTGAAGTTAGACTGCCTGGGCTCAAGGCTTGTCTTCATTTGCCACTTACGTGACCTAGCAAATGAGCTGACTTCTCTGGTCTTCAGATTCCTCCTTTATCAAACAACAATCATATGAATCCATGTTGCATAAAGTTGTTGTCATAATAAAATGTGACACTATACATAATGAGCTAAGATTAGCGCCCAGCCCAGAATAAGGGTTAGCTTGCTGGGCTCATGGAACACCTCATGTTGGAAAAATAAATTCTCTCTAAAGAGGATCTGAATTATTATAAAATTTTAAAAACTCAGCCCGTACCTATGAGTAAAATTATCTTGTAAAAGAGATAATTTGAGTTCTGTTACATTCTATTGAAAGGAATATTTCTTTTCCCTCTTTGTACTCTGCCATGTTTCTGTCACCAGATATTATTTAATTGACCTGCCAAAATTTGTTTCTTAATTTCTTCAAGATTAAAACACTGAACAGAATGCTTAAATTTTGTCACACTGGTTGCTGCCAAATGAATACAATAGTACATCAAATAACAGGGGAGCTACGATCCGAAACATGCATTTCTAGGCAAGTTTATCATTTGGGAACATCATAGAATATAAACAAACCTAGATGATGTAGGTCAGTCACTCAGTGTGGTCCTGTGATTTGGTCAAGGGACCAAATACACAAGAGAGGAATGAGACTGCTGCTGGCCTAACATGCGAGGCGATTTTACTGTCAACTTGGTTTTTTTTTAAGTGGAAGTATACTCTAAAATACTATAGCACATACATGAACCAGTATGTAGTCATCTATTATCAAGCACAATGTAGTATGCATAATGGCACGTGTTCTCCTTTTGTACCCTGGTGGTGCCTCAGGTTTGCCGGTACGAGCACCACCACACACATGTGGAGGGATGTGTGGGAGAGGTGTGTGGCTCTACACTTTACGAAGGCTATGATCTTACTAGGTGATAGGAATTGTTCAGCCCCACCATAATCTTGGAGAACCATTGTTGTGTGTGACCTGCCATTGACTGAAAAGTCACTGTACCCACACCACGACATACCAGGAGCAGCTACAACAGCAGCACCAGCAGAAGCAGCAGGTGTTGTTGGGCCTCTGGTTTCCTGGAGCTTGGGACACAGCAGGTGTTCCTTCATTTTGTGATTGCTGTCTTTTTCGCATTTCAGCTACTTCAGGACCCAACTGGCTGAAAGAAGAGAGAACACCACAGGAGATGACAAATCCGCCCCAAGGAGAAGTTGCCTATGCTGCAGGACCCATAATTTAAGGCACGTAAAATCAGTATTCTTTAGCAGTCAAACTAAATACTCTCAGAGGGAAAAACAAAAAGACATAAATGAACAAAAAGCATTGTTCTAAAACATTTTATCCTATAAACTTTGGGGATAAAATGATACTATGATCTGTGGCATAAACTTATACAGTAATGCTATCACATAATCAAAATCACTGGTCACCATAAACACGAGGTTTGAAAATTTATTTTTAACTTCCTTCTTTACTCAAGGGTGATTAAATATGCTTTCCTTTGTGAGTGCTTTTAATGATTATGGGGTGCATTTGACTCGTTTCTCCACTGATGCTCATAGCGAGGCAAATTAAGCTTTATGAACCATTCCTGCTAAGCTTCTCCCCATACTCGCACAGTGAAGAAGGGCACACTGGCATCTGGTGCCCTCTTTCCTCTCTATAACACTCAGTCTCCTTTTTGGCACTTTTGACTCATCAGAGACTTAACCCTCAGGAAGTGACAACAGGTCTTACTTGTGCTTGGAAGTCCATTTTCTTTTTCTTTTTTTTTTCTTAATATATTGAGAAACAAACAGCAATGAGACAGTTTCAAAACAGGTCAGTAGGACAGTTACAATAATTAATACATTGCACACCGCTGTCTTCATAGTGGTTATTCATAGTACAAGAGACAGACATGATATCCTGTCCAAACACTATTAGTACAAATCTTTCTTCTCACTGAATTAAGAGAAAATAGCTATCTATCCTAACTATTTGGTATATATACACAAAATGTTCATTCATTTGTATCCCCATTTTTTGTTTAGTTTTTTCAGAGATGGGTATTCCATTTCCATTTAAATACAGTAGATGCATGAATTCATCAAAAATAATCCAATATAGTCCAGCAGTCCATAATAGTAGTGGGTTATCTGTAGGCCTGGCAGTGTCAAAAGTTATTGATGTGAGCCTTTCACAACTCAGCATATTAGTATGGCTTTACTTTGCATACCTCGTTTTTATACTTTTCTGCTGGATGGTTAAGACCAAGATAAAGCAAGACCCTATATAACAAGAACTGTCATTTTTGTATATGACAAGTTCAGTCAAATGCCCTAAGGATTTACTCTGAAACCTTGTACTGCAGTTTGTAGATCCTTTTGAAAAGGCATCACCTTTCTTTCTCCATCCTCCAGAATTGATTTTCATTTATCCATAGGACTGGCACAGTCAGAAGTTGTTGAATTGAGCCTTTTACAGCTCAGCATATCAATATGGCTTTACTTTTTATACCTCATTTTTATACTTTTCTTTTTTTGGCGGAACCAGGGATTGAACTCAGGCCCATGCGCTTGCCAGGGATGCGCTTATCCCACTGAGCCATCTCCCCGGCCCCTGATTTTCATTTAAAGGAGAGTTGGAGGAAGACAAAAAGCTATCAACCCAGAAGGGATTACTTTGGCAAGATTTATGCGTCACTGCAGATTAAAAAAATACTGGGATACAAATGCTGTATCTACAACCTCACCAATCAGGGTAAGTGACCTGTAGTATTTAGGGAACTGGTCTTCTCTTAGGACTAAACTATGGCTTAAAAAAGTTATTTTAGTATAATATTACCAAATTTAACATGAACTTATAGAAATAGGAAAAAATTTTATTGAATTATGCTCTTGGTAAATCTGCCATATAATTAATATACATATATTGTCATATGTGTAACTTAGAGCAATAGTAATTAAACTGAAATGTGCTTCGGGTCATTTTGCCATCGTGAGGTCATTTCTAAAGACTGTATATTCTGTTCTGAATACAATGCTTAGTAATTCTGAAAACAATATATTCTTAAAAACAGAATATTTATGCAGACCAGAAACTAAACAGAAAACACAAGCGGTAGGTAAGTGGGCTACAGCCACAGGCACTTTTATGATTCATGTACTGAAACAGAAAAAGGCTCAGACCCATTCCAGTGAGACATAAACTGCTCCACCGTGAGTACTGGGAGACCAGATCCTAAGTGACTTGCATGAAATCACAGGCTGTGGTTCTGCCACTCATAAAGGTATCCAAGAAACTCTTTCAAACCATTCCATGGTACCTGACTACTGAAGAATGAAGAGGTAGAGAAACCCATCTGGATAAGACCTACACCAAGAAGCCCAGTGGCTCAGGGACTGAACTAGGCATATCTGCAAAACCATTTCTAGGTGGAACGAATCATGGGATACAAATGAAAGAGTTGCTTCAGAACTAAAGGTCTTGGGAGAGTACTGGAGACAAAGGAAAACACTTAGATGAGGAAGGACAATCAGAGTGACAACTACACATTGGAAGGTCAAAAGCCTGAAATAGAAGATGGAAATCCAACTCCACATGGTTTTGGCCTTCCCATCCCTCCAACTGAATAATCTGAGCTCAAGGATTCTCTCAGTAACATGCAAATCACAGGATCAATTACAATTATTTTAATGGCATAAATGTAAGGTAACCAATGAAATAAAGAATGCCACTCACAATGGAATTGAAGAGATTAAAGGCAAAAATAAGCAAATATGAAATAGCCATAATAAACGTATGAAATGGAAAATACACAACCATTGAAAAGATTCAGATGGAATAATCTTGTCCCAAAGCACCTGCAAAGGCAGTAAGTGACGTTGCATAGGACCATACCCAGAATGCAGTACAGATCTACACAGGCAGCGTGAGAGAACTGGGACAAGTACAGCAGTGGCACTGAAAGGCTGCGACAGGGAACCAACATGACTTTTATCAGAAGAATCAACAGATTCTCAGGGAAGTGGTATTTAAGGGAAACTGGCTGAGAACATCTCAGAATTGGAAGAGAAGAAAACAAAACACAGAAAGAATACAGGACATGCCCAAGAGAATAAATAAAATAAAAATAAATCTAAAACCCACAGATCTACAAGATAAAAAATAAAACATGAATTAGCCTCAAAGAAGTACTACTTTAACTGGCAGTAGACTTTTCATGAACTGTATTCAATGCCAGTCACAGTGGGCAACAGAGAAAAGTGTTTCAAATGCTGTGGGCGAGTAACAACCATTTTTCAGGGCTACACTCAGCTAAATAATCTAATGGTGGAGATTACTTTTGATAAATTAGTTGGATTACTAAAATTTATCTGAACTCCACTTTAGTCAGAAGACAAAAATTGGCGGGAAGGTGTCAGACTAAATTAACAAGCACTGAAACTGGTTTTAAAATATGACACTGTCTCTAATGACTGGCTGAAAACCAAAACCGTGTTTCCTTATTTGAAAACAATCAAGAGTTAAATTTGAGATAAATTAACAAACGGAGGGGCTGTCCCACCCCTACACTGAAAGTGCTTTTATAGCTATCATGTCTTTACATTTTTATATTAGAGTTGTGCTGTCATTTTCTACCGGGCTGCTATGATGACAATATGGCTTTTCCTCCCCTAGAACTCACACTGAACTCAATTCCGCAGTGTGATGATGGAAAGGTGGTGTGGGTCCCCTAAGAAGTATTTCGGCCCCAGGGGCTTTGCCCTCATGAATGCATTAATGTAGTTCCAAGAGAACTAGCTAGCAGTCATGAGAGGGGGTTGCTACCAAGCAAGGATCCCCTTATCTTTTCTCTCACCACTGCCTGCTTGCCACCATTTTATGAGCTAACTTGAAGTAGTGTGTGGCCCTCATCAGAAGCCTAGAAGATTATGAACTTCCAGGATCAAGAACATGAGCCAAATTAAAACTCTTTTCTTTATAAAATCAAGAGGTACACATTCTGACAACAGAAAACAAACTAAGACATAGCCTTAGTATGACATTGCAATGGACTGAACATGTCTCTCCACCCTAATCTCATACTCCTGGCCTCCAGAACCTTGTGAAATTAATTTCCTTTACTTTAGAAGGGCCTTTTATTGTGGTAGCCCAAACCAAGTAACACAGACACAGGGACAACTCCACTGCCTTTGAATTCTACCCTCTTCCCTTGTCCTCCTGGGCACTACTCTCACCTGCGTGTCTTTTATCTCACTGGTTACTTCTTTCTCCTTCGTAGTTCCCTTTTTGTCTCCTCCTTTAAAATTTGTATGGGCACAGTAATCTATGCCAAGGACTCTTTTATTTTTTCTTTTTATGTATTTAGTACAGGGTCTACAGGGTCCCTGTACTACAGACTGGACTCGTAGCGATCCTCCTGTTTCTAGCCTCCAAGTGCGAGGATTATAGATGCACACCACCACGCCCAGTCTCAGTGAACAACATGCCCTGGGGGCAGGGCCGGCACATGCTGGGGATCAAACCCAGTCCCTGTGTCTGCCTAAGCAAGCACTTTAATTCGCTGAGCTTTCTGGCTGGCCCTTCAAGAACTGTTTTAAATCACAGATTTTTTTTTTTTTTTTTTAAACTGGATCTACTAGCTTTCTACACAAAATTGTAAGTCCAGTAAGATGATTTTCTTAAATTCACAACTTGTAATACAACCACCTACTTGACATCTCCACTTGAGCTTCTGAAACTTAACATATTCCAATCTGACTTTATTATTTTGACTCCAAAGCCTTTTTCCTCCCATAATTCTCCGAATTACAGCAAAGAAAAAGGCTCCGCCTCCCAAGTATTCAGATGAAAGGCTTTGGACTCATCTAGATTCCTCTATTTTACCTGTATCCCACATCAGCAGACCAGCAAGGGAGACCTCGACTCTGCTGCAATTTCCACCACTCCCCACTCCTATCCATACCCTTCTCTTCTGAATGCAGTGGCCAGAGCGCAGCATTTAAAACATAATTCAGAGAATTTCAATTTGATACAAAAAAAAAAAAAACTCCCAGAAGTTTTTCATCTTATTTATCATAAAAACCAAAGTTCCTGCAATGCAGTCTTTAAGTCTAAATATACCTTCTCGCATCCTCATTCGTTCTGTTCGAACCCCAGCAGTCCCTTGGCCGCTCCTCAGCCCCATCTCCTACCACCATGTGTGGGGCCTTTGCACTTGTTTCACAGTCGGAGCTCGACTCATTCATGTCTTACTGAAATATTACATTCGTGGTGGAACCTTCTGGGATTGTCTTGTTTAAAAATCACAACTCCCTCACTCCACCCCAGCACAAGTAGCACCTTTTCCTGTTGAGATTTTCTCTACCTTAGGTATTATTACTGGTAACCTGACAAGTTTACATGTTTATCTAGCCAATTAGAAAGTAGACTCCAGGAAAGCAAGGTTTTTTTCATTTTGTTTTGTTCCTAGCTGTGACGATGTTCGGCATATAGGAGGTCCACATCAGTATTTGTAGAATGATGACTTTCACAAGCATGTCCAGTAATAAAATAAAGACAATGAGATCTTTCACATCCATTGTTTAATATTATTAATATCCCAGACAATGCAATTACATAAAAAAGTATTTAAGAAGAAAATACAGATTTTTATGATTTATATGTGACATAGTTATCTACAAAACTGAATGCTTCTGTTATCTTAGAATTCTTACGCTCAAATCTAATCCCTAGTATGATGGTTCTAACATCTTGGGTCTTTAGGAGGGAATTAGTTGTGTCAGTTCGCTTTTCAGGAACGTTTGAATGACTGCTCACTTCCCACTGTAAGCGGACAGAGCAAGCAGAAAGCAGATCCAACTGGAGGAAGGTCTCATCCGTCACCAAACAGGCATGGCTGCTTGATCTTGGATGTCTTACACTCCAGAACTGAGAGAAAGAGGTTTCTGTTGGCCAGGCATCATGGTGTGTATGTGTACTGGGGTGTGTAACCCCAGCAGTCCAGGAGGCTGAGGAAAGAGGGCCAAAAGTTGGAGCCCAGCTGGGGCAGCTCAGCAACTTAGCTAGACTTTCAATAAAAATAGAAATAAAAAGGGCTGGGATGTAGCACAGTGTGGGCTCTGGGTTCAGTCACCAGTCCTGCAAAGGGGGGGTGGGGGGGGAATCAAGAACAACTTTCTGAGGTAAGTATTTTGGTATCACAGCCTAAGCTGACTAGAACAAAAATTGGTCCTGAGCAGTGGAGCTCTGGCATCAGAAACAACTTCAAAATGCAGAAGGAACTTCTGAAGTTGATAACAGGCAGAGACAGGTGGCATTCTGAAGCACAGCGCAGGACAAACGATGAGCAGGATGACTTCGAAAGGTAGCTTTAGTGAAGATTCAGAGGAACAAAGACAACTATACAGAGAGCTTCCTTTTTTGAGAATACATAAATTAATAGCGTACAGAAGGCTAAGAGAAATATGAACAGTAAGTGTCATCCTGAGGAAATCTTAGATGGAAATGAAGCATGTGTTAGCATCGTCATTAATGTCGCAGCCTTTCTTCCATTTTGCCCAATGGAGAGAAGTCAGTTCTTTTTGTGGAGTGGTGAGAAACCTCTGTTTCGGTTCTCGTGGTTTTTGGAGATGAGAACTGGTGCGCACTAAGGTGGGATATTTAGCTGAGGATATTACTAGGCAAAGTGAAGGCTTGGTCTTGTTTCCTTGACTGCTTATAGTAAGATGTGTGAAGAGCGGAATGACTTAAGGGCAGAATAAATTGAACATGAACCAGATCTTAGAGATCTGGAACACTTTCAGTTTACTTACATTGCAATAGTTAGAAAGACCTGTTCCTAAAACAACACAAGGGTGTGGCTTGATACAAAGATTAGTAAGTGCATAAGCCATACATTTCTTCAGCTGCCTAGACCCACAAACTGACACTTTAAAAGGAAGGGGAAGGAGGCAGAAAGGAATGAATGAAGGTTGCCAGGTTTCTTGGATTTTTATAGGACAGGACCACCGAGCTGAGTTGTATTTTTCAAGCCAAGTTAAAAATGACCCCCAGAGTGATTCAGAAGTCAGGAAGGTAACTTTCTTGGTTTGAAATATAGGGCTAAGAAGAGCATTGATAATAACGTTTTAACAAGCTAGATCTCCGTCATCAAAGCTATGGGTGGGGGACGACTGGGAGCCGTAGGGGTTGGTCCATGCCTAGGACAGTGACCCCTTTCCCCCCCTCCACCCCCATGGACAGGTAGAGATGAAGGGACAAGGCCTCTACTCCAGTGGGTCTAAATGCAGCATCTCTACCATATGGGGCCTGGAGGGCAGACCATCAAGCCACAGGCTTTATTCTCTAGCCTAAAGATCTCATGGCACTTGCCTTGCCAGGTTTTGGAGTTACTTGGGCCTTTCCTCTCTGCTTACTCCTCCCCTTTCAGAAAGGTAAGGTCCATTCACTCTACAGCTCTCCAGAGCACCATTATAATTTGAGAGCATCTACATAACTTCCTTGGTTTTACAGGTTCACAGTGAGAGAAATTTTGTCTGAAAATAAATTGCATTTTGAATCTCATTTGTATTTAATTTTTAAAATAGATGACTATTGTCTTTAAAGTTTATATTTTAGAATTGATGGTCAACATTTTTGGGCTACTCGGATGGAATGAATATATTTTGCACATAATAAAAACATGAATTTTGGAACAGACAGCAGAATGTTATGGAATGAATCTATTTTGCATATAATAAAAATATGAATTTTTGAGCCAAGGGTACAATGTTATGGATAGAATACTGTGTTCCCACCAAATTCATGTGCTGAAATGTAATACTAGATGTCATGATATCCGAAGAAGAGCCTATGATGAGATAATTTAGTCATGAGAGGGAAGCTCTCATGGTTAAGATCAGTGCCCTTATAAAAGGGACACTGATCTCAAACATAAAACCTCCAGAACTATTAGAAATAAATTTATGTTGCTGATTAAGCCATAAGGTTGATGTTATTTTGTATATGGCAGACCAAGCTAAGGTGCAACCGCACTTTTTTTTTTTTGAAGGAAGGACTGGAGGTTTCAGTCCACACTCAGCTGGGTCCAATGCAGAGCAGCATACAGCAGAAAGCAACCTTTCATGGTGGTGGCAAAGAGCAAGAGAGCAAGAGAGCAAGGGAGGGGTAGCAGCAGCTCAAGCAGCTGGCTTCTCTT
>NW_004524704.1:318592-319615 GCF_000260255.1 Octodon degus
CAATGCATTCTCTGCGAGTAAAGATCAACCACTGTGTTCCCTCCATGTTCATCTTCCTTGTTTCAGTTACTTTCCTTGTCTTTGGGCAATGCCTGACATCCACAACTAGAAGCAGGAGGGGTTTATTCTGCTCATTTTTTTTATAAGTTTGCCTATGATTTATGATAGGCTCTGGCCCTAGTATGAATTGCTAAATTATTATGGTGGTCATCTAACATGGCTGAAGCCCTTAAAACAGCAGCTTGTCTTCTCAATGACCACTTCCTCCTTCTCCCTCAACCCAGTCCTGGCTAGCATTTCCTCTCACCTTTCCCACACACACAGCAGAGACTTCAGTCAGCTCCTCACATGTAACTGAAACTGTCCCTCAAACTCCACCCCTAGCAAAAGCCTAGAAAAGTCTTGGCTTTCTTCGTCTCAGATCGGAGAATCCTCCTCATCTTCCCTGGGATTCTCTCCATGTCTGTTAGAGTCAATAAAGGCCTCTTTTATGTTTCCTGTCTCTTTACTGTGCTGCCAAAAAACCTAACAATTTATAGATTTCAGGGCAAGAGGGCATGGCAGAGGGGCATAGCGGAGGAGAGCTGCTCTAGCCTGGGGGACTGCAGAAAGAAAAAGGAGCAGTCCAGGAAAGAGACAAACCTGCCAGGCCATGCCCTAGAGATTCAGGTCTTTGGCCAGAATGACCCCACCACCTAACAGTGAGTCGGTTGTAAGGCCCCATGGTCCTATCACCTCCCCAAAGCCCCACCTTTGAGCACAGGAGCCTCTGAGAGACAGCTAACTAGAAACTGCAACACCTGTCATCACCTTCCTGCCTTTTCCCCCTTGGGGGAAGGAATGCGGACATTCCTTCGAGTATCTACAAAGAACTGCAGATTTTCCTTTCCTTCCCAGAAGGTGCTGGAGGGGCTTCCTCCGGGAAATCTTGCCGCCACTCCCAGCCTCCAAAAGGCCCCCAGCACCTCTCCACCTTGCCTGGACTTCCCTTTTGAACTACAGCTTTGCCATTTGTGAACCTTT
>NW_004524704.1:319715-321332 GCF_000260255.1 Octodon degus
GCACACAGCAGAAAGCAACCTTTCATGGTGGTGGCAAAGAGCAAGAGCCGCAACCACACTTTAACACTTAAAATAAGTATCACATCTATACTAACCAACTTGAGATTTCAAAAACAATGCTGAATGGAAAAAGTAATGACAAAATATTAGATATAGTATCACTAATATGCATTGCAGGAGTATACAGAAGAGCAAACCTACTCACTGGGATAAGACCTATGGAAAAGATAAAGAACACTGGGGCCAGGGAGATGGCTCAGTGGAATAAGCGCTTTGCTGGCAAGTGCAAGGGCCTGCGTTCAATCCCCGGTTCTGCCAAAGGAAAAAAAAAGAAAGAAAAAAAGATGAAGAACATAAAATGCCACCACGACTGGGTACTTTAGAAAGCTTATGAAGGAAGTATTATGGGAGAAGAAAGGATTTCAACTTTATCTGATTATTTCTTTAAAAAGACCTAAAACAAAATCAAAAATTAATTTTTATTTACTTGGAGCAGAGTGTATAGGAGTATTTGGTGTATCTTTTGTACATATTTTTAAAAATGTTTCTTCTTCAGACACACACACACACACACACACAATCAGGAATCCTTATGCTCTGAACATTTATACCCTGAAAGATCCAATAACTTCCCTGAGCACAGAGTATCTTAACTTTCTCACTGTTAAATGCTCAATTTCAAACAGGAAATTGAAAATATTGGAAGTAAATCCCATCTCTGATATGCATTTACTCAGGGTAACTTGAAAGATGTGGCTTGAAATAATTATAGAGAGAGGCAAACATTCATTAGATTTTTCAAGACTATGACTTCTGGATGACTAGGAAAACATATTAAAAGCAAATGTTTTCTTTGTGCTTTTTTGGAGATAATTATGTGTGTTGTGCCAAAAACATCTTCCTTCTGGGAAAAAAAAAAATCCTACTCACTGATCCTTTTGTGTAAATTCTCATACCATTTGGAGCAGACTGCTTCTGGGTTTTTTGCTCAATTTTTATGCTCCTGAACACCAACAGATGAGCAACTCCTCTGTGTTCCAGTCAACTTCTTCTGGGCCTCCTGGCATAGGGCCATGATGAAAAACAGCGTGCTAGCCTATGGCTACAGAACTGCATCATTCAAAGCATTAGGCCCAGACATAGGCCATTAATACTCTTCATGAGCCCTGCTAAGAGATAGGGCCATGGCAGCTCCTTTGAAGCCCCAGTCAGCACAGAGAACACAGCCCACCCTGTGGTACTGGGCAGTCCGTCCTGCAGCAGCACTGCTGGGTACCTGCTTTCTGAGTTCAACTGTAAACAGTGGTGTCAACAAGGAATTGGCTTACGTTGACCAGTAACTACAGAAGTGAAAATCCACAAGACTGTTCCATTTTTCTTTTCTAAAGTTCTACTTTTAGTTTTAAGCAAAACAAATTTCCTTACTATCATAAATAAAACATTAAAAACTTATGCAAATGAGGCAGAATGATGGCCTGATACTCTCAGATACTTTGGGATATGTGGAAGAAATCTTTTTTTTTTTTCCTCTTCTCTAACCTGATATAGAAGAAATCCTTAAATTTCATAGAATAGGCAGAGGAAATTGTTCCTTCCTTTTCAAAGAAGTATGTAACT
>NW_004524704.1:331782-337929 GCF_000260255.1 Octodon degus
AAAAAAAAAAACATATTTACTTGGGAAAGGACTGATAGCACTTTCTTCTACATGACATGTTCATTACTTCAGTCCATGTAAAGAAGGTAAACATAACTAAAATTTTTCAAACAGACTTAAGGACAAGGGAGATACCTCAGTGGCCTAAGTGCCTGCCTGGCAAGCGCAAGGTCTCAAGTTAAGGCTTAAAATGTGAAAAGGAGAAAAACTCTGGATGAGACACAACCACAACATTTAAAAGAACATGTGCCAGAGACTGTTTCCCCGAGTGGTAATTATTCACATGATTATTGATAATAGGTAAACAGGAAAAGTTGCTATGGAAATTCAATACAGTGCAATGTTTACAGATGGAAAGTGGAAACTCAGAGATTGATGCTGTGGGGAAACATCTACAGAAGGAGTTGAAATACACGAACTGCATCCCATTTACATTTCAGTGTAATGTGACAGACCTGTTTAGGTTTTTCTACAGTTCAATGTGATCCTTTCTTGAACTTCACAGTGTCTCCTCCACTGAAGGAAGCTTTGCCCTGACCTCATCTCTGATCGTTTCAGCACATGAGGAAGTTAATTACCTCACTGGTCCAAAGCTACACTCTGCACATCTTACATTAATAAACATCTCAATTAAGAGCCTTAGAAGACACTAATAACAAGTATACTTTTTCAAAAGTCTATGTTTCACCCAAAGTGAAAAGGAACTGGAGAGGATTCATGGTCACCTTTCCTTACAGTACCTTACCTATCTACTCAATCAAAATAGCATTTTCCATAACTGTGACTTGAGGACAATATGTTTTCAGCAAACTGGTCTTGGTCCTGTTAAAGAGTTCACACCAGCTCAATCATTTTTTTTTTTTTTAAATTAACACACTAAACTTAAGTACACAAGTGACAGAATTAATGCAGCGGGCTTTCTTCACGCATAGAAAAATACTCATGTCTTCATTCCAACCGAAGTAGGCAGGAGCTACTAGGAGGCCCGTTGTAATGATAAAGGAAGAAAGGTTCGGCCCAGAGGGCCTGCTCAGGGACCGCCAGCTTCCTATTAAAGTACCATCCTGAAAACAGAAAACAGGTAAGCAGTAACAGGACAGTTTTTAAAAATCTTTTCTCAGGTGAATGGGAAAAGATGATGATTTGCTGTCATAATGTACCTGTGAAGAGTAGTGAAAGGGACACCAGGGGTCCAACTTTCAGCAAAGAATATTTCAGGGTGGAGGAGAGAAAGTACCTATCGACTTCATCAGGATCTAGGGCTGCTGGGAGGCTGTTAACCATATTGTGTCAGGAAACCATGACTAGACAGTACCAATCACAACTATGCAAACAAAGTACTCAGGTATCACCAGCTCTTCATGCTGTTGTCATCATCTCTGCTTCATCCATGAGATGTTCCGACTTAATCTTCACAACTAGTGGTGATGAAGGACAAGGGTGTTTTCTGTTTTCAAATTTTCAATCAGTCATGAATAATAATATGTCAAATACCATGAAAATTAGTGATAAAATGCAAAGAATCCAGGCAAGATACAAGGCCAATTTAGCTTTTATGATTAGAGAAACAGGATGACAGTGACAAATTCTTCTAAAAGTCTCTAAATGCTTGCTCTTCCTTTCATCCCTTGTTATTCGTTGCAGACCCCTAAGAAATACCTTGCAGTACGTGGAGCACAGGTCCATAGTTCACACACTGGGGAGTCATGTTTTTTTCCTTATCTAAATGCCAAAATGAGCACTGTCAGGGAGAATATTCTCTCTCATAGTTCTCTGACTCTCTAGATAAGTTATTTTAGCACTTTGAGCCCTCGGTAATGCAATTAAAGTGAAAGTTCCAGCATTACATAAATCATCTGACGAGGCTAACACAAAGATCCCTGTAATTACACTTAGTATATGGGCATAGTGGCAAGTGCCTCTAATCCCAGCACTAGGGAGGCTGAGGCAGGAGGATCACTGTGCGCTCAATGCCTGCCTAGATTACAAAATGAGTTCAAGGCCAGCCTGAACTGCCTAGTGAAACTCTTATTTTGGGGGGAGGGGAGAAACAAAAACAATTAGCATAGTATGAGGCATGTGATGAACTTTCAATTTAAGTTAATAACCCTTATTTTTAAGTACTTGTGCTTTCTCTACAAGTGTTCTGAGGATAAAAAACCTATTATATTATTCATATTCTCATCTTCTAGGTCAATATTCAACAGGCTGCACAGTTAGTGCCAATGATCTGTCCTGTGGAAACAGAAATATTACTAAGGAGTATGAAAAATATAAACAATTCACATGCTGTTGGAAAAATGCCACTGTATTACTCTATTCCACATAATTCATAAGCCATTAAAATATTAAACTCACATACATTGCAGTTGTCCTAGGTTGCTGCAAAAGTCAGACTCATGAAACAAGAGTTTGTGATAATGTGTTACAGAGTAGGGCAGAAATGGGTTACACACTTAAACAGAAGAGAGGTGAAGATAATTCTCTTATTACTTATGAGTTTCCACATACATTCTTATGTCAACATTAGTAGAAAGCAATGAGCTATATAACAATATTGTGCATATATATATATATATATATATATATGGAAACAAACCAGAAATTAGTCAATCATGAGATATTCAGCTAATTTCCATTGCAGGTTTAAATCTAAAACTGCTTATCTCCAGTGTCTCCTCTTTGTGACTACTTCTTAATGATATGCTCTAGCACGGATCTGCAGGGCAATCCCTTAGAGGAGCCAAGAAATGATCATAATGGGAAACAAGAGCCCTCATGAAAAATTCTCTGCTAGGCAACAAGTATATTCCAGATCCCATTAAGAACTTGGTTGGCTGAGTTCCATCCGTAATGAAAGATTTTGTTAATCTCTCTTGATGATCCAGGCTTCTGGATTTTACCATGAAAACTTGGAACCACCAGAGTTATTTTACTCACTGGGGAAGACTGTAAGACCCGGCACCTACTGAAGCACTCAATGATGATTTATCCTCTAAGTAAACTTGCAGTACTTGGTTTCCATCTCAAATGAGTAGAGAAAATATTTGATCCAAGATTCAAAATATGTAGATTGTTGCTTATAAATAAAGATTAATAAATTCTGGAAAATCAACAAGCATGCATGAAGTAAATTTTTACTGTGAGTTGTACATAATGAGCCAAATGTGAGAGTTTTTTGTACCAATGGTCCATCAGCTTTAGTTAACATAGTTTGCCATGAAAATCCACTACTTGATTTGCAATAAAGAGCATCATCTTCAATACAAATCTATCTTCCCAGGAGGCTTCTAAAATATTTCTGCCAAGTATCAGTGTTATTCACTAAAAGCAAAGAAAACACTCTTTCTCCTGTGCAACTATTCTCTTCTGTCCGATCCTCTAAATCTCGTCAGCCCCAACCCAAGAGCTGTAGGGAATGTCTTGTCTGCAAATGGGGCGGTTGCACTTCAGAAAGTCCCATCAGGGCACATGCTACGTTCCCACACTCAGCCTGACATGTGCCAGGCACACCTTTAATGGTTGGGAGGTAACCTGGGGGATTTTCAGTGTATTTAGCAGCCAGGTGCTAGGAGGTGATGGCTGAAAGACTTCTTTAAATAATGTTTCAAGAATAAGTGTAAGCAAATATCAGGACACCCCACAGGACACCGCAGCACTCTGGGGCTGGGTAGTAATAACAGGTGAGGCTACATCTCATATAGACATAGGGAGGGAAGACAGCTAACAGAAGCTAGGGACAGAAAGACTCGGGTGACATGAGGTTTCCCACCAAAGCTGTGATGTTAGCTGCATCAGGGGCAGTAGCTGGCCTAGGTGACTACACAGAGAATAATGTCCACTCACACCCTGTGCCCTCTCTCTGACCTCCTGCCAGTGACCACTGATAAGTCAAATCTACTGTTGTAGCCCTTACACATGGTCTCCTGGGACTAGTCTTCTAGCAGGACAAAGGGCTACTAGCAAGACTCTCTTGGTCCATTTTCTTATATATCTTGTATGCTCAGGAGCATAGTGACTCAATGATAAAATAGTACGTTACCAAGTGTGATATTCAGACCCTAAAATACGAAGGAAATGAATTCAGATCTACCCTAAGAGACATGTTAGAATTCAGACATGTTTCAGGACCATTAAGATGAGTACTTCAGGTCACTCTTGAGATTAAAAAAAAAAAAGAGGAATGTTTAAAAAAACTACTGAGGAAGAAATAAATCCCACCCTACTACCTCCAATAAAAGATCTATTCCTACTTGTAAAGCAAACTCACACAATTTCTTACATTTCCAAAGCTGCTGCTTGTTGTGTAACACTTAATTTATTTCTAGCTGTTCGTTTGCACACAAGCAGTGCAGCCAACCTCAGCAGTATTCTGTGGATGCCAAGGAAGCATCTCTGAGTTTCAACAGGCGGGCAGAATCAATTCAACACGAGTACATTTCTCTTAATAATGTATCCCTAGCATTTTTGTTTGATTTTACACCCCTTACTTTCAGTGAATCATATGATATAAAGCACACTATTCATTTTCAACAGGGTTTTCACTAGGAAACTCCCAGTTAAAGCAGCCTGGAGGTCAGACACGTATGGCCCTCTACAGTGACCACTGTGGTATGACTGTGAGTTGCCCAGGAAAGGTTTTATTCTGTACCTAGTCAGGAAAAGCCTGCCATCACAATTTCCAGGTATGTATCTGAAAGTTGTAAGCACAACACAGTGTTCTAGGAAACCTACTCAGCTGAAGTGAGTAGGTGTCCTCAACAAGGTTTATCCCATCATTAGGTTGGTAATATTTTAAAAGGGAGTTTTGCGCATACAGAGTCCTTGATTAGTATCAACAAAGGACAGCAGACTGACTGGTCGGCTGACTGCATGCTGTCTATTAAAATGTGGATTTTTGTTGCTTTTCCATCCCGAGTTTTTCATACAGATGGAACTAAAATGCATTTTTTTTTTGAGCTTCTCATTTCCTTGAAGTACACTATTAAGAGAGGAAAAGCTTGGCAAGGCAGACCATCATCTGTTCCCATTAGCGCAGTTCAGCATGGAATCGAGGGCTGCCTCCCCTGGTGCCGATCAGAAGAGAGAAGGAAACCGGGCTAATTATTTCAGCTGGATGAATTTACAAAATGATGAATACAAAGCAATATAAACAAATGAATTCATACATTTCTCCATATTTAAAAATTTACATATATTAAACTAGCTTTACATGAAATGAAAATAATTTGACTTATTATCCAAAATTCCATTCTTGTCATTCACACTAAACCTACTTCAGGAATGACATTATTTACACAGAAAAGACCTCAAGCTTTATATAGAACAAAAGTGAAATGAGTTCTCTGAAATAGTGTTGGGCAAATGTTCAGCCATTTAAAAAGAAATAGAAGTAATTTAAACCTTAAACTCTACCAAAGAATCTATTCCAAACTTCAGACACAAACTCAAAAATTGGAAATATACAATATAACGAGTAAATATGGGCACTTTTAGATAAGCTATTTAAAAGGAAAGCTTTGCAAACCATGCTCCAATTGTAGGAAAAAAATCTTGCAAGCTAGAAACAAAACAAAAAACCTGCCACAAGAAGCGGAAGCTATCTTATAGCACAGGCCGTCTAGAGACAGAGCTCTTTAAAGTATTAGTATATGTGCTGCCAAAGTGAACATGGCAAAGCTCTTTACAAGACTAAAACCGCAAGGTTCTGAGTTCAATCCCCGGCACCAAAACTAAAAATAAAAATAAAGACACAATAAAATACAGAAAAAGATAGAAACAACATGATTCATCAAAAATATGTAATTGTATTTTAACATAAGAAAGCAAAGTTCAACCTCATAAAGTAAATATAAATTATGTACAGAGATTCCTATACTATTTTCTCAAGTTTCAGAACTGTGGATCAAAAGCTTGGCAACAAAGGGCCAGCCAAATAGCTCAGCGTATTAAAGTGCATGCTTAGGCAGATGTGTGGCCAGGTTCGATCCCCAGCATGCTGTGCGAGCCCCATCCCCGGGGCACGCTGAGACAGCGACTGGGCGTGGTGGTGTGTGCCTGTAATCCCAGCGCTTGGGACGCCTGAACACAGGTGGATCACTATGAGTTCCATTTATGTAGTAAGACCCTGTAGACCCTGTCCTAAAA
>NW_004524704.1:338029-343057 GCF_000260255.1 Octodon degus
CTATGACTTCTGGATGACTAGGAAAACATATTAAAAGCAAATGTTTTCTTTGTGCTTTTTTGGAGATAATTATGTGTGTTGTGCCAAAAACATCTTCCTTCTGGGAAAAAAAAAAATCCTACTCACTGATCCTTTTGTGTAAATTCTCATACCATTTGGAGCAGACTGCTTCTGGGTTTTTTGCTCAATTTTTATGCTCCTGAACACCAACAGATGAGCAACTCCTCTGTGTTCCAGTCAACTTCTTCTGGGCCTCCTGGCATAGGGCCATGATGAAAAACAGCGTGCTAGCCTATGGCTACAGAACTGCATCATTCAAAGCATTAGGCCCAGACATAGGCCATTAATACTCTTCATGAGCCCTGCTAAGAGATAGGGCCATGGCAGCTCCTTTGAAGCCCCAGTCAGCACAGAGAACACAGCCCACCCTGTGGTACTGGGCAGTCCGTCCTGCAGCAGCACTGCTGGGTACCTGCTTTCTGAGTTCAACTGTAAACAGTGGTGTCAACAAGGAATTGGCTTACGTTGACCAGTAACTACAGAAGTGAAAATCCACAAGACTGTTCCATTTTTCTTTTCTAAAGTTCTACTTTTAGTTTTAAGCAAAACAAATTTCCTTACTATCATAAATAAAACATTAAAAACTTATGCAAATGAGGCAGAATGATGGCCTGATACTCTCAGATACTTTGGGATATGTGGAAGAAATCTTTTTTTTTTTTCCTCTTCTCTAACCTGATATAGAAGAAATCCTTAAATTTCATAGAATAGGCAGAGGAAATTGTTCCTTCCTTTTCAAAGAAGTATGTAACTAGAGGTGAGATATTAGATCTGAATGGTGCAGGCCTAGAAAGGGCCCAGGATGCAGGGTAGAGCTGGCAGGCAAAGCATGAACCTGGTATCTCGGAATCCTCCTCTCACATCAGCCATCTTGAAAACCAGTTCAATTGGCCCTTATACAATGAGTGAGATGCTGGGAATGCTGTAATGATATTAATGGTACTAGCATATTTACTGTCCATCTAAGGATTAAGCAAAATAATAAGGAATATCCACAACTTAGGCATAAGAGGTCAGAGAAGCCCATTTCTCCACTGTGTATTACTTGTATTTTTCAAGAGATGAGAAAAAAATTCTGATCTAAATTCAGTGTACAATTTTACTTTGCTATATTTTCCCCTTTTTTTGGTATAAAATCATCTTGAAGTTTAACTATGAGCCAGATAAGATAAAATTTAGAACAATAAATATGATTATGAGTTTGGATCTAAAATCAACTAGGCAAAAGACTAAAATAGGTGAAAAATAGTTACTTAGAGGATATGAAAAGTTCTAAGTAATTTACCAAAGTAAATTCAGTGTTAAGCAAAAGTGTGATCTAAACAAAGCAGTTAATGGAAAATTGGAATGTTTTAGTAACAGGACATTCACTAAAACCAGTGGGAATAAGGCTTCTCTTGGTTGGTTGATTAAATGTGATGCTCAATTTGTAGTCCAGGTCAGACTTGAACTCACTGTGTAACCCAGGCTGGCCTTGAACTCATGGCAATTTTCCTTCCGTGCAAGAGCTTGGCATGGAAACAACCTGGCCCAGCCCCCCCCCCCATGGCCAACAGTCACACTGGAGATGTGGGCACCCCTGTGAGTGGGGTGGCTCTGTTAAAGGAGCCCCCATCAGTGTCAGGAGGCTGAGCTCTGGTGCTCTGCACTTGGTTGTGCCTCAGTGAGGAGGGGAGTACTGGGGAGCCCTGGGGTCTGCTGTTCTCAGGCCAGTGAGGTGCTTGGTCTCCTGTCCAAAGTTGGAGCTTCTGGAGCCCTCTTGTACATACTGAAGTGCCTGCTAGTTACCAGAAGGGTGAAAGTTTCAAAAATTCCTTAAGACTTCATGAGAACAGTACTTCTAGAGCAAGGACATTTATTCTAGAGAAAATAATCTGAATCATGCTTTTCTCATATTTAAAGCAATTACAGGTAGAAAGGAACACAAATCGGCCTTGCAAGATCTCACAGGTTAGAAGATGAACTGATGAGTGCAAGTCCTGGAAAGACTCTAGATCCTCAGTATGAGAATTCTGACTGATATTTCATTGTTAGGTGCATCCCAAGCCAAGCATTCTAGAATTTTCAAGCCACGACTGACTGTTTGAAAAAGGCTGACTTCAAGGGATGTGAATGGATGCTTAGACTGAAAAAAAATCTCTCGGTTCCAAACTCTTCATTCATGTAATGAATTGCCCACTGCTCTCTTCAAAACATAACTGCAGGCTGGGGAGATAGCTCAGTGGCATAAGTGCCTGCCTCTCATGCTCAAGGGCCCAAGTTCGATCCCCAGCACCACAAAAAAAAAGAACAAGCCACAACTGCGAGGTAGATAAAAGACCATTATATTATATCAATTTCTACATTCTCCAACATCGTATTGTGGATTCCTGAACATTAAACAATATTATTCTTTCCCTTTTGGTTTGATATTATGTTTTAATGATACTGTAAAACTCTTTAACAGAAAAGAGTATGTGTGTTTGTGTGTGTATGTGTGTTCCTAGGAGCCCACAGCATTCTCTGTTATAGTAGATGCACAATAAATGCTGATTACCGATGATTATTAAAAATAATTACTTTCACATAGCAAAGATTTGGAAGTTCCACATGCAATCATCACAGGCTTAAAGCACTTGCTAAAAGTGAACAGCGCTCTTCATCTCTTTACAAAATCTACCTCATAGAAGATAGAGGTAAATTAACATATATGTCCCTTCAAGGTAAGTACTCATATTTTACACTAAAAATCTATTCAAAGTTTGGGTATTTGAATACATCTCACATATAAATACAAGAATGATAGTTTTAGTATTTCCTAACTCTGGAAGACAAACAATGCTCCTACATCCATTCTTTCCTTCCTCCCTTCCCTCCTTCATTGCTTCTTTCCCATTCTCTAAAAGAAAATTTATTTACTTGATACAAAGTCTCACCACGCAGTTCAGACTTGCAGTGATCCTCCTGTCTCAGCCTCACCAACGGTGGAATTACAGGCATGCACCATCATGCACTTTTTTGGTGGCTGGCACGGCTGGCCAGCATGGCATGTGGTACTAGAGAATGAACCTGGGTCCTTGCGCTTGCCAGGCAGGTGCTTACACCGCCGAGCTATGTCCCCAGCCCTTTCCTGTTCTTTTAAGTGTGGTACTGGTGATGGAATCCAAGGTTTTTACACTGAATTACATCCCTAGCCCCCACCTCACCCTTTTTATTTATCACTTTTAGACAGAGTGGTGCTAAACTGCCCAGCTGACCATGAACTTTTCATCTTTTTTTGCCTCTGCCTTCTAGAGGGTGCTTACATCTTTCCCAATGGTCAAGATGCTGTTTTAGTTTTTGAGTTCACAAGACTGGGATACATGGAGAAAATACTGAGTTGGCACATTGAAATTAGTTTTCACCTCACTCTTAATGTCAGTCCTTTCAGAAGTCAAACTCATAAATACACAGATGGCAGCAGCCCTCAGCCCCACTCCAAAGCTGCACTACAGGACAGAGTAAATGAGACCTGCAGTCAGTCATGCTGCCTGCTGCCACATCCTGCTTTTATCATCAACTGGAGGTGACCTCTGTGTCCCAGTTCCTCACTGACAGATAATAATAAGTGATATATCATCAGCACATCAGTATGCCTACACTACTGTAGGAGTTAAAAGAACTGAACAAATAAAGCACGTGAACTAAATCTTTCATGTTCAGTAAGTACCCAATATGACAGCTCTTGCAGGTATATGGTAAATCCATGACTTATGAATGAATTCCATTCTGGAATAACGTTCATAAATCAGATTCATTTGTAAGTAGGACAAAGTGCATCTTGTACACCTCTGACACAAATATACAGTTCATCTGCTTTGTGCTTCCTAACCATCCCCTCCACATCACCACTGCTTTTCCTCTTGCTTCCGGAAAACATGGGCTCTGACTGAGCACTAAACTACTGCTCACCATTGTATCCTGCAGTAAGCACACAACTCTGACAATGTGCTGGAAACTGTGAGCTACTTCTGCGCTTTGTTCTCATCAATGAACGTTCATAATGTGAGGTCTGTTCACATCTGTGAAAGTTCGCAACTTGAATGTTCCTAAGACCCTGACTTAGGAACTGAGAGGAATTTTTCCTAAAGTACAAAAACCTGAAGTGACACAATGTTTTCAGGTTACAGATGTTAAAAGATTTCCATCAGTATCTTCTTGCGGTGAGATCATTTCACTTCCCATATGGTAAATTGTCAAGTTTCTGTGTCTATTGGTTAGAATTTTCTTATCTTAGAGATCTACACAAAGGCTCATTCAGTGAAGAAAGAAGACTAATGGTGTGGGCTTTTATTATTTCACTACTAACACTGTAATTTGTATCAGATGTAAATGAACTGAGTCTCAAGTGACTCATAGCACCCACAATCAACTCGTTATCCAACAATCAAACTTCATTATAATTGCAACCATTTTGTCATGTTTAGTGAAAGCATTCAGTTCTACCATGTAGTTCTTGATTCAGTGTTGAGCCCCAAAAAGGTATTTGCTAAATAAGCCAAATCTGGGAGGCCTTCTTTAGCACTGCAGTAGACAAGGATGCAATTCACTACATGCAGATATTTATTCATAGTTGTGATTATAAAGTAAGGCAAAGCACTTCTTTTCAATTTAAAATTTTTGATCCCTAGCCTGCTTCAGCTAAGCCAGCATTTATCTATGTAACTGAACAAGCATTCAGCGTCACTATTTCATGACTGCCTTAGCTAAACAAAGTTTTATCCAAACTGGTTTTTACCTTTGGAGTGGGGGAGGAGAGATATGTTAAAGTGTATTTTTTAAAAAAGTCATCATTATTTGTAATTACATGAACACTATCAAGAAGTAAACTACTATGTATGAAAAATGAAAAACACTAATGGTTCGTATTTTTGGTGAATTTTTGGCATCCTTGGTTAATATGTTCCTGAAGTCCCTTTTCCTAGCTGGTAGGTCACATTCTGGTGAGTC
>NW_004524704.1:343327-345295 GCF_000260255.1 Octodon degus
AAACAGGAATAGCTAATTAACAACAGCTGTTGTATCATCTATTTTTATCGTCAAATCTGTTGCTCAGAATAACAGATATAGTCATCAAAATTGGGAATATAATTGAATATTGGCACTTGTTTCAAGAAATCTTAATTTTTTTTTTTAACCAAAAGAACTGAAAACATCATACCATAGTGATATATGTGCACACATGTTTACAGTGGCACAATTTGTTATAACCAAATCTTGGAAACAACCAAAATGCCCATCACTTGAGGAATGGATGAAAAAGATGTGGTATTTTTGTGCAATGGTGTACTGCTCAGATATAAAGAAAGACATACTCGAAGCCTTTATAGGTAAGTGGATGCAACTAGAGGCTATCCTTGTAAGTGAAATCAGACCCACATATGTAAGCATCATATTGTCTCTCTAGTGTAAGAACCTGAAAGAATAAATAAAACCTGAAAGATATAATAGATACAGTATAATGGAAAGAAACTGAACTTAAGAATTAAATAATGAAGAGAGAAAGGAGAAAAGATAGAAAAAAAGGAAGGGAGGAAAAACATGCAAGTATATATAAAGGATGGCTGAGATGACTTTACTCATAATTGCCACCAGTTTTCTGTTTTGAAAATAGCAGTTATTGTTCAGAATTTTCACCTTGACTAACTCAATGCTGATAGCTGTGATCTGAGCAACTGCATTGAGGACAGAAATGTGTGATACAAAAACCAACTTGAATGCCTCTCATCTTGGTCTTCTAAATGTGTACATTTTCTAATTATCAATTTTTATTTTTTAATGTATTTAGTACTGGGTCTACAGGGTCTCACTACACAGAACGGACTCAAAGTGATCCTCCTGCTTTCAGCCTCCCAAGCCCTGGGATTATAGGCATGTGCCATCACACCCTAGTCTCAATCACTGTCTGATCCTCCTGCTTCCAGCCTCCCAAACCCTGGGATTACAGGCTTGTGCCACCACACCCAGCCTCAATCACTGTCTCAATGCACCTTGGGGGTGGGGCCAGCATGGCACGCTGGGATGGAACCCTGGTCCCTGCTTCTGCCTAAGCAGATGTTTTAATCTGCTGAGCTATTTGGCTGGCCCCTAATTATCAATTATTATACTCTCTTTAAAATAAAGTAAAACAAAACAAAAAGGAAAAAAAAAAGATTTAACCATTCTTAACATCACAATTACTACTTACGATTCCATGCTTCTGGTTTTTTTGTTCCTTTTTAAATTATGTTTATGGGTACATTTTAGATATACATAATGATTATATCAACATAGGGAATTTGTACCTTTACTTGATATAACTTGATTCCTCTTTTTTTCCCAATCCCCTCTCCTCCCTTCAACCCATCTTCCCCTCCCTATTTACAAAGCTTTGTTTCCATTTCATCATTTTTTTAGGTACGTGGATGCACCTGAGACCATGCTTTTAAGTGATATAAATTGGACTCACACGTGTAAACACTGCATTGTCTTCCCGGTGTGAGAAACTGCCAAGAGTAAATAAGGACCAAAACGTACAATAAATATTGTGAAATGGGAAGAAACTGTTCAAAAGGAAAGGAGAACTAGGGTGAAGGAAAGCACAGGAAGGAAGGGAAAGTTAGAAAAATGATCGTTTGTTTCTTTTGACTAAGCTTTTAGCGTGTAGTGTTTTGGAATAAGAGAGAGATGGATGTGAGTCCCAGAGGGCTGCCTTGTACTGGCTACGAGGCATTGAGTTCAGTTGCATGAACCATGCTTTACTTTGTAAAGTGGCCAAATGATATTTAATTCACTCAGTTGTTAGAAGGAATAGACTATACACATCATTTGTATTGCTACAAAGCACAGAAGGATGCCAAGCAGAATGCACTCAATAATTTATAATCGCAATCATAATTTTCCCCATTATTACTGGTTCTGAATAAACATCTGTCTTCACATTTCACCAAAAATACCTGATGATTTTTTTTCTTTTTT
>NW_004524704.1:355200-368311 GCF_000260255.1 Octodon degus
CACACACACACACACACACACACACACACACACTAAATAAATGTTAAAAAAAAAAAAAAAGAGTCTGTGGGTAAATGGATACAGTTCAAGTTCACACTTGTAAGTGAAATAAATCAGACTCGTATAAGCAATAAGCATGATAGTTTCCTGCTTGTGAGAAGCTGAAAGAGTAAATAAGATTATAAATGTGTACTAATTCTGGAAATAATGCAGTGTTAGCCTTCTAAAGGTTTTTCTTCCTTTTCAAAATTGCCTTAATGATTTCAAGTCACTTGGATTTTCATAGAAAACTGTCACCTTTAAGTGTTTCAGCTGAAAATGTTTCTTGAAAATTTTGATTTCTCTGTAATGGTGTTTAATTTTCTGTATAGAGGTCTTGTAAATTTCATGGTGAGATTTATCACTGTGTTATATTTTAATACTGTTCTAACTGGTGTACTTTGTTTTCACTTGTTACCATGAAGTGGAAGGATAGCTGATTTTCAATAAAATTTAAAAATTAAAACACAAAAGAGGGCCAGGGAGACAGCATGGTAGTCTAAGCACTGCCTGGCAAGCGCAAAGGACTTGACTTTGATCCCCCACTGATTCCAGGTATGGTGGTGCATGCCTGTAATTGCAGCACTGGGGAGGCTGAGTCAGGAGGATCACTATGAGTGTGGGCTGCATAGCAAAACCCTGAACCAAATCAATCAATCAATTTAAAACAAAAACAAAAACAAAAACAAAAACAAAAAAAAAAAAAAAGAAAGAAAGAAAGGCTGTAAGTAAAGAGTTACTTTCATATACTCATAGAGAGAAGACACTTTTTTCAATCTTTACAGGAGTTGGGATTTGACAATATTTGATAAAAAGCCATGTCCCCAAACTGTTAAGATTCATTTCTCTAAGTAGGAAACAGCACACGCACATGATAATACAGCACTATCTGCAGTAATCAATGACTGGAAATAATAACAATGTCCATGAATGTGAGGGCTGCCTGAATAAAGTATGCTACACCTTGTGGGCCATGTCAACCACGGCATGTGTGTGGTACATGGGACTGAAGTCAGGGCCTTGTACTTGCCAAGCAGGCACTTAGACCGCTGAACTATCTATCTTCCCAGTCCTGTTAGTAGTAATGTCATTGTCACTAGGAAGCCATTGCATAGACAGATAATAACACAAATGCATAAAAATATTATTAAGAATGAATATTGTCTACTTAAATATGACAAAACTCAACATACTAGGAACTTGCTTGCAATTATCTTCCCCTTAGTTGAGTGACTTTACTCTGTGTGGCGGGGAGTTTAATGGAGAGATGGAACAAAATAGATGAATGAGGATAGATATAGTAGAAGCAAGGCTGCTGGGCAAAGGATGATCACCCAAATTTTAGGAAACTGGAGAACACAGGAAAGAAAGAATAAATGAGAAAGCAGAATATTGAAGTGAACTAGAAAGACTAGAGACAATGTTCATTCACAGGAAAATACCATAAAACCAAGAGAGGAAGTAAGAGAAAGATGAATATAACAAAAATCAAAAGAAAAAAGGTAAGGAACATAAATAGTGGAGAAAGAAAGAAAGAAAAAGCAAGCAAGCAAGCAAACCAACCAGCCAGCCAAACCCCAAACAGACAAAAAAGGAGAACCAAACAGGCTGGAGCAGCTGTGAAGAAAAAGGAACTCCTGTCCACTGGTGTTAGTAGTGTAGACTGGGGCAACCGCTGCAGAAACTGGTGTGGGGATTTCCTCAAAGAGCTAGGACTAGAGGTCCCATTTAACCCAGCTATTCCTCTTGTGGTATCTTCCCAAAAGAATTAAAAGCATCATACCACAGTCATACATGTACACCAATGTTTATAGCAGCATAGTTTGTAATAGCCAAGTCTTAGAAACAACCCAAATGCCCATCAACCAAAGAATGGATAAAAAAAGATACTTCTTAAAAATACAATGGGGTGCTACCCAGCCACAGAGGGGGCTAAACCTGAGACATTTCTAAGTAAATAGATACAGCTTTAGACCATACTCCTAAGTGAAATAAATGGGACACACATGTAAATATCACACTGTCTCCCTGGTATGAGAAACTGAAAGAGTAAATAAGGTCCAAAATGTGCAATAATAAATATTGTGAAATAGAATGAAATTATTCAAGAAGAAAGAGGAACTAGGGAGGGGATGGGGAAATAAAAGGAGAAGAGGAAAAAAAATAAAGGATAAAAATGGAAGCAAAGTTTGGTAAACAGGGAAGGGAAAAGGAGCTGACTAGAGGGGTGGGGATTGGGAAAAAAAAAAGAGGAATCAAAATAAAACATATACAGGTACAAATGCCCTATGATGAATCTGATCATTTTATATAGCTAAACTGTACCAATAAACTTAATTAAAAATGAATATTTTCAATGTAAGAGAAGTATTCATCTACACTTTCTGCCCAGACTGCTCAACTTGAACATCATCCAGTCTCTAGGCTAATTTTCAGGTTACAGAAATGAAAGGATACAGGAACAAGGCAAGTGACACCGAGAAGAAACAAATGCAGCTGTGGGAAATTCTACAATACAGCTCTCCTGGGCTCTTCACATAATGAACAGTGAAACAAAATTGGAGAGGGACTGTCCTAGATTGTAAGGACCTAGAAATGCACCCCCAAGTGTAATGGGTGAGTCTGATGAGATACTGTTTGGAAAAAAAATCACCTGTATAAAATATAGCAGACATTTAGGGAAAATTTACGATGCTAGGGGTATTAACTTCTGTTATGGCATTTTCATTAATTTGATTAGGTGTGATAGTGTAATATGTGATTAAGATTGTCCTATTTTGTGACAAATATTGAAGCACTATATATCAGCAGTAAAGTTTTAAGCCATTTCAGAGTTATAAATAGTACCTTGAATGTATATACTTTAAAATGTCATAATTGGAAAAAATAAAAATAAAATCATTAAAAATTTAAACACTCCTATATTGTAGCCTTTTACAAGTAAAACTGTCCTCAAATGAGCAGTAGAGAGAGTAAGTGGGGATGTTTTTCTGCCAGAGTCAAATTACATGTGTCATTTCAGAAGAAAAAAAATACTTTGATGTTGGTTGTTTGGGAACAATCTGTATATTTCCCATTATTCAGAATACCTATTAGTTGATGTACAAACAGCATTCAGTATATAGAATTTCTGAATACTTTTCTACAATTTTTCAAGTATAAAAATGTTTTGTGCTTTGGAACATGGGGGGTCATGAGAAAAATATTAAGTCACATTTTGGAAACACTTTCAACTAATCTTTGTGGGAATGCTATAATTACATGTGAGCTACTTATTAATAATGATAACCTGTACCATGTTCAGGAGAACAACATTCATTTAGTAACTATCATATTCAATACTAGTTTATAAAATTTATCATTTTAACAAATTACCTGTTTTAAGCCAGGAGTAGGGGTGGATACCTGAAGTAGAAGGATCATGAGTTTTGAGGACAACTTAGAAACAAAGTAAGCTCCAGACTGGCCTAGGCCACAAAGCAAAACTATGTCTTTAAAAGAAAAATCAGCCTTATACCCATATACACTGATTGTTTCTTTCCAAAGTATACTATAGGGAGCAACATTACTTCCATTTATTAAAAGAGCAATTGTATTTTGACTTAATACATCTTTAAATAATTTAGAAGCTACAGTAAAAAATCGATTATATTTCTAGTGGTTTAGAATGAGTTTTGGATTTTAGAAATATTTCAAGAGAGAAAAATAGTATTAATTGCAGCAGAGTACACTGGCTAAGGACATTGGCTTTGGATTAGATAGCTATGACTCTGAGTGAGTTACTTAATGTCTGAATAAAGAGGATAATAATATCAGTACTTATTAAAGTAAATGTTAATGTTAAATAAGAATTCGTGCATTTGCATTCCCTGATGACAAATGACGCAGAGCACCTTTCATGTGTTTATTTGCCATGATTCTAATTTTATAAAGTCTTCATTCAAATATTTGGACTAATTCTTCAACTGGGTTGTGTTCCATTTCACTCAAAGAGTGTTTCACATATTCCAGAAAGAATTCCTTTGGCAAATACATGTGTTGTTATTTTCTAATCTGTAACTTGCCTCTTTGTTAATGGTTTCTTTAAAAGAGTAAAAGATTTCATTGTGATGGCCAGTAAATATGAGAGAAAATGTTCAACATTACATTGGTGATTCAAAAAATGCAAATTAAAACAACATTGAGATTCCATCTCATCCCAGAAAGAACGGCTAACATCAAGAAGTCAGCTAATAACAAACGCTGGAGAGACTGTGAAGAAAAGGAACCTTTTGCATTGTTGGTGGAAGTGCAGACTGGTGCAACCATCATGGATATCAGTGTGGAGATTCCTTCAAAAGCCAGGATTAGACGTCCCATTGAAGCCAGCTACTCTTCTTTTGGGTATTTTTCCAGAAGAAGTGAAAACATCATACCATGTTATATATGTGCACTCATGTTTATAGGAGCATGATTTGTCATATTTAAATCCAGAAAACAACCAGATGCCCATCAACTGAAGAATGGATAAAGAAGATGTGGTATTCTTACTCAGTGGAGAATTATTAAGCTATAAAATAGGATAAGTTTTAAGCTTTTGTTGATAAATGGATTCAACTAGAGACTATGTTCTTAAGTGAATTAAAGCAGACCTACACATGCAAATATTGTATTAGTGTAAGAACCTGAAAGAGAAAATGGAATCTGAAGGGTACAGTAGATACTAGGAAAAGGGAGTGAACTTATTCAAAAGGAAAGTTACTGAGCTGAAAAGAAGGAAAGAAGAGGGAGTGGGGGAAAGAGATTTATCCATGTAGGTAAGCAGGATGGTTTAAAGAACTGTACTGTGCACTTCTGCTGGTGTATGGAAAGCAGTTAATGCTTTAATGTTTTTAATCTTTAATCTCCCTTTTTCAGTTCATATTTTTCTCTTTAAATTTCTTATACTTTTTTTTCTTTCTTCCAATTTTACAGCATATATCTGTTAATATGAATAAATGGTTGGAAGAGAACACTATGTTTTACAATAAATATTGTGAAATTCGCCTTACTTTGTTAAGTGAAATTCTGTATCACTTGAGACTGTTTTAATTTTAGTTTTTTACTCTTTAAAAACTAAAAAGAAGATTTGTGAAGTTGAATATGTGTATCAATTTTTTCTTCATAATTTATGCCTTCTGTATATGAAGAAATCTTTGCCTACCACATCATGAACCTTCCTTCTTCACCAGCACTACTATTATTTCTCCCCCTCCTTCATGAGTTGTAGAATTTAAAATTTTAAAATTAAGTCTAGGATACATTTTGAGTTAATGCATAGAATGTGAAAATCAAAGTTTATTACCTTTCAATGTGGGAATCCTTTTTGTGTGTTTCAATTTTAAAAATTTATTAGTGCAAGTTAGCAGTACACAGTGATCCCATTCATCATGGAGAGCTGTTTAGTTCTGGAAGGGGAAACCAAACTTGCAGCACGATTTGTGGAAAACTGTATGACATCCACTGGATGCCTTTATACCTTCAAAAAAAAAAAAAAAAAAATGAACTGACCTTTTATCTGAGGTCCAACTTCAGAGTCCCTAGTATGTGCAACTGTAGAGTACAATATGTACAATATCTGTATAAAAAGTCTATAATCAGCTACTGTGAACTCATCTATTACTTTTGGATTTCAAGATTGTTTTTTGCTATTTTGTACACACTTTTAGAATCACTATGACAATTTTTACAAAAAGTTTTGGGGTTGGGAAAACTTTAAATTCTAAAAATATCCACAAGCACAGTTTATGTATTTATGTCATCTTAAATTTCTTAGCGCTGTTAAGCCTGTCAAAATTCTGACCTTACTTATTTTAAAAAGATTTATTTTATGTATTTTAGGATTTGAATCATTATAAATGATAACATTTAAATTCAATATCTAGTTTTTCTTTGCTAAATGACTAAATTCTCAGCTATGGAAGGTTTTCTCCATTTGTTTTTGCAAACTCCTTAAGATCTTCTACAAAAACTATACTTTCTAAAAATAAAGGCTGGGAGGGAGCCCAGGTTGCCAAGGCATTCTGGTCTTTAAAAAAAAATTGCTGGGGATTTAGCTCAGGTGAGTGGGAAGGCCCTGAGTAAGAGAGAGAAAAAAGTCTTTCCTTCTTTCCTTTTCATGCCTTATTATACCACACAGGACCTATAACACAGTGCTGAGAGGAAGAAAGAACAGAGGTGCTCAGAGTGTTTCTGATCAGGGAAGAAAGCACCTCAGATGCCACCATTCGTTGCAGGACAAGCGGTTGGTTTGTCACAGATACTCTCTATCAAATTCTGGGAATTCTCTTCTTTTCCTTGATACTTTGCTCATTTTCTTTTTAAGCACAATGAACAAATGATGTTGAATTTGTTTCCCATGTATTGATATGCTCATGTGATTTCCGTTTTTATTCTACAAGCATGGTCAATTCCATCAACTGACTTTCAAGTATCAAGTCAAATGTTCTTGGAATAAACACTGTCCCAATACACTAGCTTTTCTATATGTTGCTGGATTTGAATAGCATACTCTATATGTAAAGGATTTATGTATGTACTTATATGAGGAAAACCAACCTGTAGCTTTCCTTTTTGACATGGTTTACTTAAATAAAATAGTTCCTTTTTTCCCTGAAAGATTTTGTGGATATTAGTATTATTTCTTCATTGACTATTTGAGAGAATTAAACAGGTTTCGAGGGCACTGTTTTGGAGGAAGTTAAAAAGTTATGAATTCGTACTTTATAGATATGGGTACATTTACATTTTTGTTTCTTCTTTATATTTCCTTAAGGGAATGTGCCCATGCCACAGAAAGAGCCAATTGTTTACATAAAATTGTTGACAGCATTTTTTTTTCTTTAATGTTTTTATGCTTCAGAGAAATATTTTTTCTCAGCATTTTTTTTAGTACCAAGGATCAAATTCAGGATCTCACACTTGGCTGGCAGGCACTTATGCTGCTGAGCTACATATATCCCCAGCCCCCAGAGTGTCCCTTTTATATTTTCAGATATTAACAGCAACATTCTTTTTATTAGTTTTGTTACTTTTGTCATTTATATTATTTTCTAGTTTCATGATTTCTGCTACATTATTTTCTGCTTCTCTTAATTTTGAACTAAAGGTTCTGTTTTAATCTATTATTCTATAATTATAGCTTAGTTGAACTCTTTCTTCAGTGTTATAAAATTCGTTCTAGGTATTGCTTTAACAGCACTAAAAAATGTTATGTCCACCCATCACTCAATAAATGCATGATATGTAAATGTATATTAAGCCCATTAATTTATATAATTGATAGGTATTAATAATCACAAATTATGATAAGTTGTACTCTTTTACTCAATTCAAAACATTTTCTAATTTTTCTTGTATTTTTTAAAGAGACTACAAATAGAATTAAAACAGAAAAATTACAAGTGATACAGAATCTCACCTAACAAATATGAATTTCACAGTATTTGTTGTAATACATAGTGTTGTCTTCCAACTAGTTGTTCACATTATCAGATATATGCATGCAAAATGGGAAGAAAAACAAAAAAGAAATTTTAAAAATTAAGAGAAAAAGTATAAACAGTTGAAAAAAGGGGATAAAACAAATTAAGGATTAACTGATCCCTTCCATGGATCAGCAGAAATCCAAAGTACAGTTGTCCAAACCATCATACTTACATATATAAATATGTCTCTTTCCCCTACTCCCTGTCTTATCCTTCTTCAACTCAGCAACTCCTTCCTTTTGAATGAGTTCATTCCCTTTTCCCAGTATCTATTGTACCCTTCAGATTCCATTTTCTTTTCCAGGTTCTTACACTAATACAGTGTTTGTACATGCAGGTGAGATTTATTTCACTTAAGAGTATGGTCTCTCACTGCATCCATTTGTCAACAAAAGCCTCAAATTTATCGTGTTTTATAACTGCTTAATACTCCATTGAGTAAAAATACCACATATTCTTTAACCATTCTTTAGTTGATGGGCATCTGGGTTGTTTCCAGGATTTAGCTATGACAAATTGTGCTGCTAGAAACATGGGTGCACATATATATTACTATGGTATGATGTTTTCAGTTCTGGAAAAATACCCAGAAGGGGAATAGCTGGCTTGAATGGAACGTCCAATCCTAGCTTTTGAAGGCATCTCCACATTGATTTCCATAGTGGCGGTACCAGTCTGCACTTCCACCAATAGTGAAGAAGGGTTCCTTTTCTCCACAGCCTCTCCAGCATTTGTTATTGGCTGACTTCTTGTTGACAGTCATTCTTTCTGGGGTAAGATGGAATCTCAGTGTTGTTTTAATTTGAATTTCTCAAATGTCCAATGATGGAGAACATTTTTTCATATATATACTTGCCATTTGTGTTTCTTCACAAAAAAAAAAAAAAAAAAAAGGGTATATTCATCTCAGGTGCCCATTTTTGGAATTGGTCTTTGAATTTGGTGGCCTGATTTTTTAAAATTCTTTACATGTTCTTGATAGAAGACTTTTTTTGGAGGGACACTCAACTCTAATTTTCTCCTAGTTTGTGAGATTTCTTTTTACTCTACTGGAGATTTGCTTTGAAGTGCAGAAATTTTGATAAAGATGAGATCCCAATTGTTGATTCTTTGAAGTATTTTCCATGTAATTTGGTTTTTGTTCGTGAACTCTCTACCTACCTCTGTCTTTAGGATTTATACTTACATTTTACTTCAGAAGATTTAGTATTTCTGTTTTAAAGTTTAAATCTTTGATCCAGTTTGACTATAGTTTAATGTGTTTTCTTTTTTTTAGTGTGTTTTCTTTGACCTGTAGTTTTTGATTTGTGAATGTTTGTGACTATTTCAACTGTCTTTTTCATTATTTTCAAATTTAATACAATTGGAAATGAGGCTATATAATGTGCATTAAAAAGTTAATTTAGTTTTTAAAAAATTGATTCATAGTTCAGAATACATTTTATATTGATAAATATCCCATGGTAATAAAATATAATGTATTCTCTTGTATTTGGATATAGTGCTTTATGAGTTTCAATTACTTTAAATTGGCTGATATTATTATTGAAACTATTTTATCCCTTCTGATTTTCTGTCTACTTGTTCTACCAATTATTCAGAAAGGAGATGTTACAAATCTCCAACTTTTATTCACATGAAAATGTCATGGTAGTTCTTTTAGTTTCTATGATGTGTATATTGAACTTTGCTATTATTACATCTTGTTAGTGAAATGGCTCTTTTCCTTCTGGCTATGTACAGTGACTGCATTTAACTTTTTAGTCCTTTTCTTCTTGTACCTTGACTTTGTAGTTTTGCCTTGTCATTCACAGCACTGTACTCAGGAAATACTCAAAATGACCTTAACCTAGTTCTAGAGGGTTTTTTTTTAATCTAAAAAGTTATCTTTTCTCCTTCATCCCCACATATCTCAAGCTTCATCTCCCAGATAAGATTAAATACCTAATTACATGTTTATTTGGATTTCCATGGAGAGAAAACATTTGTGTTTTGTTTACAAACAACATGAGACTAAAATTTTTCTTCATTCCTTTTTAGGAAACATGTGGTAATTGTCATCATAGATTTAATTTCTTTCTGTTTTGAGAAAATGCTAAAATAGAATGCCTTTCTATGCCATAGCCAGATTTGTGGGACACAAACATTTTCTAATTTCTTTTTATATTTAACTAATGGACCATTTTCCTACAGGTAAGCTTGAAGGAAACATTGGCAGAGTAGAGAGTCTGTTTTTATGGAAATAAGGTCGTTAGTACTAATTTTGATATATAAGATTCATTAATTTAGGGCCAGCGCAGAATGAAATGCCTGCTTAGGCAGAGGCAGGGAACCTGGGTTCTATCCCAGCTCTGCCCCTGAGGCAAGCTGAGATGGTAATTGAAACTGGGCGTGGTGGTGCACGCCTGTAATCCCAGCACTTAGGAGGCTGAAAAACAGGATCACTACCAGTGCAAACAGTGTTGTGAGACCCTGTATTAAATACATTAAAAAAAAAAAAAAAAAGATTCATTAACCTTTGGAGAATATTGACAGGGGAAGGAAAGAAAAACAAGTAAAAATCAGGAAATACCACTCTGATTTAAGTCTTCCAATTGAAATGTAAGAATTGTTACAATATGCATTAAATTTGAATTTAAAAGTCCTATTTTAATGAATAAAAATCTGAAATGGCAGACTAAACTTGCTTGGTTTGGGGAGACTATGAAATGTAAGAATATTTTCATTTGAATGGACAATATTAGTTTTGTCATATTAAAAATTGTCATAAATGTTCAGACAGAAGTTTATTTTTGAAGATATATGCATATGTTGAATATGCACAAATATTGAAAACATCTTTGTAAATCTTATCAAGAAGCATGATTACTGGTAAGACTGCTCAATGATGCTCACTTGTGATTTGTACATGGCTTATTAAAATGTAGTGATGAATAACCTGGTGACTTCTGAAGGCTACTTCCTTCATCTAGCAGAGAGAGGAGTTGGCAACAGTGGAAGAACTGGGCTTTTTGACATGCAAGGTGGTAGAAGAATTTGGTTACTCAGTATTAACAGAGTAGCAGAGCTTCCACCATCCACACTGAAGCTTGATCGAAGCATAACAGCACAAGCAGTAGTGTTTTCTTTGCAGTTCCTGTACTTTGGCCTTGTTCCTGGGAGTTCTGGTATAGACAGAATCTGTTTCCCTGGCCTTCTTAGAGATCCAGGAGCTGGCTAAAATCCTTAACGAATTTCTTCTCTGTTTTAGTCTAGAAGTTAATCCAAAGAACAGGTGGAAAGACTGCCCTAGCTATAAGGATCTCTTCTTCCTTCTATGTATAGAAGATTATGTAAACATTGTTCAAAGAAGATTTCACTGACTCTGAAATGGGCAGAAATATACAAATATTTTCTATGGAAGAGGAACTGCTATGGTTATGAGAAAAAGGAACTGACACATGCAATGGGAAATGCAACACCAAATGGTGGGAGAAAAAGACCATTCTACTTGTTTAACATATTTGTAAATAGAAAAAAACTCCCATTTGTTAGTATGTTATGTTTAATTGAATGAATGTGTACACCATTGTCTTCATTTATGTTAGCAAGCAATACAATTCTGTTGCAAAAATTTACATGACAGAAAAGGAAAATCAACTATAAGGTCTCATAGTTTCACAATGTTTTTAAAAGACTATTTTTAAATTTATTCCCTGGCTTTTTTACACAGACTTTTACATAGTCATAACAAAATGTAAGTACACATAGCATGGGGCCTATTGTTTGTTTCATCCATCACACTCATATTACTTTCTGAAGCAATAGTCCATTTTAATGATATCGAATTGACAATAGTTTACCTAGCCTATTCACTATTGTAGGCCATGGCTACACCAACACATGGAATAAATTTGAATTATGGCTTTAGGAAGCACCTCAGCAATCATCATGTGCCATATCATCTTTCTGTACAGAGAGAGAACCCTAAGATACACAGCAATTAAATTAATTCCATCAGGGTCACATTCCAAAGAAGCAGCAGAGTTGAGATCCAGTCCCTGTGCTCTGACATGGACAGAAGAAATGTTGGCAGAACGATTTCACCTCCAGTACTCCAGTTCTGTGATTTTCAAAGTTTTGGCTTCAAAAATATTTAAAGGAACTTACAAAGAATGAAGGAAACAGTGCATTGATTTATGCATTATTCATATGTAGAACTGCGGTTTACAGGCTGCCAGTGACTAATAACTTCAGTTATATATCAACAGTAGTCCAAGGTTGCTTCTTTTGAGTAGTACAGCGCTAATTTAAAGAAAAATCACAAAATATCTTGCTCATCCTATACCTATGAGTGGTATTAGGAAATATTTTTTTAAAAATATAGCAAGCACCTCCATGATATGACTAGTCTGCAGGTTTAAATGAATTCATTTAGAAGGACCCTTATAGGAAAATAAAGATAGAGGAGACTAGCTGTCCTTTCACTTTCACCTCTTTTACAGTTGGATAATTCAGCAGAGTTCATGGGATACACATTTCTCTATGTATGTCTGAGAGAAACTGACTTGCAGGGTAATTACATTCCTACTAACTTGCAGCTTTTTAATGATTCAGCTATTCCTCTGACTACTACTAAAATAACTGTTTCAAGAATTATCCTTGATGAAAGTAAGCCACGATCATCTTATTCTATTTTGAATAAATAGGAGAAAAGCACATTAAAGGAGAGAAGGAAATATAGGATGACATGATGCCAAGATCCAGCAGTCAATGTGAATTGGTTTTCTGAGAACTAATGACAAACTTGGATACAATGCTTTAAAATACATTCTGCGACTCATAAGCTATCTGAAAGTTAATTCTAAGCATGAAAGAAATTACTGTTGCATCACTCAGGTAAAACAGAACACCAGTGGTCACTGATCTCATTTCACACTTTATAAACCAGCCTGTGCATCAATTATGCTAGAGAAAAACTCTGTAACCTGTTTTTATAGATCTCTGGATGAAGAAATAAGGCTACAATCACTGTGGTGAATAACATATTTATGGCTACCCTGAAGGAAACCCTACGTCCTTTCCAGAATAGGTTATTATCTTAGCTCTGAATACAATTGTATTAAAAAGAGATCTGGACTCTACTCACTAAATTGTATCCTGTGAAGAGAACTGGGATAAGAGACATGGACTTTTTACAGAGAAACAGATTCAAAATACAAGACCAGTATATCTCAAGTAAATGCATGGGCTGGAAAGCTGACTTAACATCACTCATCATTGACACTGGAAACGTTTTTCTAGCTGTACCAGAAGGGATCTAGTGACTTATTTTATCTCTTGGTCTGATTTAATGTTCATCCAACAATGTTTCCAGTGTGACTTAATTATTCTGCATAATTATTTATACAGGACAGAATACTAGCAGTGATGTTTCTTAACATGTATTAGTAAACTGGAAATATGATTTACACCTTTTGGTCTTGTTATTTGATAGTATCAGTAGGTTCATTACATCACCATTTAATATTTGGAGTGAATGTATTTTCCCCTAAAAAACTGTGTGTGTGTGTGTGTGTGTGTGTGTG
>NW_004524704.1:371193-372073 GCF_000260255.1 Octodon degus
TCTAATGGTGTTTGTAAATAGGATCACAAGTCCACTTCTTGTATAGCAATTAACCACTAAGAAGAATATATGCAGTGTATTATTTGTTGAAACTGAACTTCCGATTAGATTTGAAACTGTCTCATTGCTATCTGTTTATCAATAAAACTTTGGAAAAAAATAAAATAAGGGGGAAAAAAAAAGTAAATAATTCAAGACTTTCAAGAAGGCTGAATGTGTCACCTACAAAGGTAAGCATCAGCACTCTTAATCCTTCATTGGACTTCTCTGCCAGCACTTTTTTTTTCAATACTGTGGCTCAAACACAGGATCTTACACTTTCCGGGAAGGTGCTTATGGTGCTGAGCCCCCTCTCAGGCCTTCTGCTACAACTTTTGGAATGTTCTCAATATACTGACTCTATAATTAAAATTGTAGAATCAATCAACAGGACAAAGACTAACAGGTC
The DNA here is from genome assembly GCF_000260255.1 of Octodon degus. Lineage (NCBI taxonomy): Eukaryota > Metazoa > Chordata > Mammalia > Rodentia > Octodontidae > Octodon > Octodon degus. The sequence continues at coordinate 371,642 of NW_004524704.1, forward strand.
CCTAATCTCCCAGCCCATTTCTTTTCTCTGTATTTATATAAAGGTACCAATTTTTCAGTGGAGTGCCTTTGTACCTTCAAAATAGTACATCCAGTTTTGTTATCAATGAAGGCTCTGTAAATAATTTTTGTATTTAGATGTTTAATTTTTCAAAAACTTTTATCTTTTAAAAATATCACATTCACAGCTAAATATAATCTGAGGGTCAACACGATGTTCGTAAATAAAATAAGATGAATATTCATCTTAAAATATAGCAATATAGATAATGATACAAAAATCTCAGGTTATCCATTAAGAATTTAATATTTGTACATGTTTGTGGGAATTTCTAAATTGGTCATTTATAAAGAGTAATTGGAGTAACTTGGAGAAAACAGAAATTTAAATGGCCTATACACTGTGGGCTGACAATATTTAATTTATGAAATT
>NW_004524704.1:372173-380491 GCF_000260255.1 Octodon degus
GAGAGAGAGAGAGAGAGAGAGAGAGACAGAGAGAGACAGAGACAGAGAGAGAAAGAGAGGGAGGGGGAGGGAGGGGGGGAGAGAGAGAGACAGACAGACAGACAGACAGACAGACAGACAAAAATGTTTATTGGAGAAAATTCAGAAAAAAACCTGAGATACTCATTCACAATGATGAAAAACATTCAATAATGTAAGTATAATACTTGATGTCTGTCTATCTGTCTCTGCCTCCCATACAGGTTATATAAACACAAATGCACATACCAATCAGTTGCAAACATATGCTGCTGTTCAAGAGAAAAGAAAGATGACTCAGACACAGCTTAGTACCACAGAGAACCATTTTCAGGTCTTTAGATGTGAGATCAAGAACTTCTCCAATATTCAGTAGCAGAATTTCTATGAGAAATGACTTCTTGAGCTTTTCATTCTGTCCTCACTTTAAAGAGAAACATCTACTGTCTGTTCAATGTGTAGGTGGCAATTAACACATCTCTTGATTCCATAGATGGAGCTAGATGGTACAAAACCAAGAAACAGACAAATGCAACTACATCAAACTGAAAGTTTCTACACAGGAAAGAATCAACAAACTGAAGAGACAATCTACAGCAAAATATTTATAAACTATGCATCTGACAACAGGTTGACATCTAGAATACATATGAAATCCTCCAAAATCAATAGCAAAACAACCTAATTAAAAACAGGCAAATAGACTTAAACAGACATTTCTCAAAAGAAGATAGGAAAACTACCAACAGGCATCTGAAATAATTCTCAACATTAATAATCAGGGAAATTAAAAAACTGCATTAAGAAATCACCTCACTCCAGTAATATTGGCTAATACCAAAAAAAAAGACTAACAATAACAAGTATGGCCAGGGATTTAGCTCTGTAGTGCAGAGCTTGCCCGGCAAATGTGAGGTCTTAGGTTCAATTCCTGGTACCCTGCTCAAATAATAACAACAATAACAACAACAACAAGTGCTGGAGAGGACGTGAAGAAAAGGAAACTCTTGCAAAATGTTTGTAGGAAAGATGAAAATGTTTGTAGTAAAGCTGTTATGAGAAACAGTATGGAATGTCTTTAAAAAATTGAAAATAACAGCTGGGGAGATAGCTCCGTGGTCTAAGCACCTGCCTAGCAAATACAAGGACCTGAGTTTGATCCCTGGTATTGCATGAAACGCCAGCTCCATACCAAGCTGGCCACCAACACCGGGTGCGGTGGAACACGCCTGTAATCCCAGTGCTGGAGTGGCTGAGACAGAATGATAAGTACAAGTCTAAGCTGTGTAGTGAGACCCTGTACCAAATAAATAAAGACTAAAAAAATTGAAAATAGAACCTCCTTACAACTCAGTAATTCTTCTACTGTACATATATCCAAAGGACACGAAATCAATCTGTCAAAGATGTTTGTACTCCTTTGTTCATTGCAGCACTAGTCAGAATAGCAAAGAAATGGAAACAACCTAAACAATCATCAGTTGGTGAATAAATAAATGTTACACATGCACAATGGAACATATTCACAATGAAAAAATTAATCCTGTCATTTAGAGCCATATGGGATGAGCTATATATGAAATATACCAGGCACAGAAAGATAAGCACAGTACTATCTCACGCACATATAAAATTTAAAAAAGTTCATCTCATAGAAGATGCTCAAACCCATAAACACTCAGAAAAGCTGTGTCCAGATTCCCAATCCATAGGAACTGTGAGACAATATTTGTTTTACTTCTACATTGGATATTTTTGGATAATTTATTTAAGAACAACAAAAAAGAACAAATGTTGACTGTGATATAAGGTTGAATCCTAATTTTATAACTGCTATTACTGAACCTGATTTGATTCATAAATTTGTAAGTATATAAACAAAATTACATTTTTCTTAAAATGTTTTTACTTCTACTGTCTACTTTTGCCTTTGTATAATTTTACTCATAAATGGAGTGTTGTGTGTTCTATGAACTTTTAGGAAGTCGTTAAACTTTAAAAAAGTTAGCACATGTTTGTGCTACTCATTGAGTATGTTCATTATAGGTAGCTGGTACACAGGCAGGACACATTTTACATCCCCCATTCTGTCTCAACATCTTTTGGTTCTCTTCCCATTTGCAAGAGGTCCATATCCCTCTGTCCCATTGTCTATCTTTTATTTTGCTGTTGGATACTTTGGGTGCTATCTCAGCTTGTCTGTCTGTGTCGAATACATTTCATTTATTATTATGGATTTAAGGTGCATCAATCTTCCTGCAGGAAATCATTATTATGTGAAAGGTTTCTATTTTGTTATAAGTGCCATTCTCTAACTTGTTGGCACTGTGCACCCCTTCGTGGGATTCAGCTCCTCTGGTTTTCTTTAGTTGTCTACCACCCTGGTTCTGCGACTTCTTATCTGCCAACCTACAGATACTTTTGGAGAACAAAGAACATCTGTAATACTGTAAGTGGCATGCTGTGTTAGTCAGTTTCTTGTCACTGAGACAAATACCTGATGTAAACAATTTAAAGGAGGAGAGTTTATTCTTGGCTCTTGAAGTCTTTTTTTCTTTCTTCCTTTTTGGGTAAGCACTTGCTGTGTAGTTCAGGCTGACTTTGCATTTATTAGATAGCCCAGGCTGGCCTTGAACTCACAGCAATCCTCCTGTCTCAGCATCCCCGAGTGCAGGATTAGCCCACTCTGCCTTTATTCATTCCATGGTCAGCTGGCTCCACTTGCTTTTAAGTCTCTGGAAAGCAGAACTGTCATGCAGAAGGTGCGGCCAATGATAACCGCTCATCTCATGGCAGCAGGGAAACGGCTCAACATCCCAAGGTTTCGTCCCATGATCCACTTCCTTCGGCCAGGTCTTACCCTCTGTGCCTATTATCTTTCACTAACATCAAACTATGAAATTAGAACTTTCACAATACAATCAATTTCCCGAAAACCATCAGCAACCAATATTTCAACACAATTAGTCTTTTGGGGAGTGATATTTTTTAACCCAATCATAAAACATGTCCAAGTAGCTTATTTTAGGGGTATGCAGTGAAGCTGTTATATTTCAAATTATAAGCTACCTGAGGATGATTAATGTCGATATGGTTTTTATCATAACATTCACCATATTTTCATTATATCTTATATTAAAAGATGTAAGCTTGTTGAAATCACATAAAATAATTCTTCAAATGTGCCTTTTTTTAAATATTCAAGAGTAGAATGAAGTATTTCAAGAGACCGGTAGAATGTGTTTTAGAATTAGTTGTGGTATTAATTGTATTCCTAAATAGCAGCAACATGTACCATTCTATAGTAAGATTAATAATCTTTTAAACCATATCCGGTAAGTAATGTCTTTTAAGCCATATTCAGCACTTAACTATGGCGTAAACGTGGACACTGCCCACAGATTATTACTAAAAAGGAAACAGAAATAAGGAACAACTCAACTGTCTGAAATGTAGTCCCAGTGGCTCATCTAATGATTTTCCTGGAAACACATTCTTTCCTGTGTACTTTGTAAGTGTTCGCAAAAACCTCAACAATTGCTTCCATCTATAAAAGAATTTTTTCAAGTGTTATTTGAACAGTGGTTCCTTTTTTTTTGTTTCTTTCAGAAATGCTTCAAAGCCTGACCATTCAATGGTCCTTTCTTTTTTCCTTGATTATTGTTAAATGTCAAAGTTGCTTATTTGTGTTGTATGTGCATATAAACATATATACAGATGTCCATAATTTATTTTTTGATAAGTGGGTATGAGTAGGAGAAACACATAATATATATATGTATATATACATATATATATAAATTTTGAAAATGAATTCAATTGGCAAATCATTTGTATTTCTTAAATTATAATTGTAAGAATTCATCTACAAATATGTTGAAAGAAGTCCATGTCTCATAAACCTCAAAATAATTGAATTAAATCAACTGCAATGCTGGTAATTAAAGTAGTTGACATAAACACTCAGCACAGCTCAATTATGTAGTGAATATTCTCCAATCAGCACATTAAAGGGGAGTAGTATTTTAATCTACAATAACAGATGTTTCAGTTGTGTACAAAAAATGCCACTTTGAATTTGACACAAATATTAATAATACACATCTGCGGGCTGAATTAGTCAGGTCTTGGCAAGAAGGGGCAAGCTCGCTGAGATTACCCACTACCTCACCAAACACCTACTGCTGGCTCACTGGGATAAATCAATACGGATCAGGACTCTGTCTCCAATGTTGTCCACCAGTGACAGCACAGACAAACTTGGAAGTGGACATTTTTCTTCCCTCTATCCCCTCCCCCATTTTTTCTTTGCTGTTCTTTGATTGAATGCTTAGTTGTGGTTTTATTTATTTATTTTCACCTTCATTGTGTGATCTTCATATGAGCGTGAATGTGGTTTACAGCTTCTTTGGGCTGTGGGTGTGGATCTTCTTTTCACCTCTTTGTTCTCTTGTTCCCTCTAGTCTTCTGTGCTAGTTTCTGGAAGTTAGTGTGATCCACTTTTGTCCTCCAGCCTTAATTCTGATCTCTTCCTCTTCTTTCACTTTTCTATTTTCTCTCTAACTCATTTTAAATTTTAACACTTGAGGGCAAAATTGACATATTAAAGACTTGTATACTACACACCATTTCCTAGTTTGTTTAGATATTGTTATATAATGTCAAATCCAGTTCATATCAATAAGGCTGGCAAATAATGGTTAGCTCAGTTTGTGTTTTGTTATTGCTACTGCTGACAGTACAACCATAGACAAAAGTGACATAACTGTTCTAAACAGATGTTCTTCCTAGTATTCCAAGACTGAGACTGAGTAAAGGTTATAGGAAATACTATGGTGCAAAACCAAAAAACCAGAGGCTAGGCCAAACAAGCAGCAACTCCTCATCCCCCAAAAATTGAAGGATCTCGCAACAGACTCAAAGCCCCAACAGCTATGCCTGAATAACACTCTAGAAAAAAATCAAATCAGAAATAATTTCGCAGATAACTGCGGAGATGGTGTTCACAGTGAAAACCATGCTTAGTGACACTAGAGCAGATACAGAAAAGAAAATAGAGGACCTTAAGAAGATTATGAAAGCCATGAACGCTCAGCATAGGGGAGAAATGAAAACCATAAGGCAGATTTGAGCAGATATCCAGGAGAATAAAAATTCCACTGAGAGTATCCACAGCAGATTAAGCCAATGTGAGGACAGGATCTCAGATATAGAAGAGACATTCATGGTTAGCAATCATAAAAAGAAGATTTTTTAAAACAATAAGGGTCTATCAGAAATCAGTACATCTAGCTACTGCTAGATGAGGCAAAGAATAACTAAAACTGATTTAAGTTGATGAAAAAGCAGGAGATAGCACAAATGATATTAAAAACAAACAAACAAACAAACAAAAACGGGTCGGCCAGATAGCTCAGCAGACTAAAGCCCCTGCTTAGGCAGAGCGTAGGGACCAGGGTTTGATCCCTGGCACCACAATCATGCCAGCCCCACCCCAGGGGTGCACTGGTGCCTGAGAATGGGCGTGGTAATCCCAGCACTAGGGATGTAGAAAACAGGAGGATCACTTCCACGAGTCTGATCTGTGTAGGGAGACCCTATAGATCCTATATTAATTACATAAAAAAGTCTACAATCTCAATCTCTGCTTCCCTTATCCCTGGCACTGCATGCTGAGCCAGCCCCACCCCCCAGGCATGCTGAGTCTGGGTGTGGTGGCCATGCCTGTAATCCCAGCACTAGGAAGGCAGAAAACAGGAAAATCACTACCAAGTCTGAGCTATGTAGTGAGACCCTGGGGGGCGGGGGGGGACGGGGACTTCCTAGGCATCATGGCAGAAAATTTCTCTAGTAGAGAAAAATAATTAAACATACAGATAAATGAGCAATACAAAACTTCAACTAGCCATGATTAAAAAAAAGAAAACTATACCAGGCATATCATAGTGAAGATTCCAGAAATTCAACACAAGAATAAAATCTTAAAGGCTGTTAGGGTGTCTTGGTTACTCTTCTCTTGTTGCTGGGACAAAATACCTGACAGTCAAATGAAGGAAGGAAAGGTTTTTTTAGCTCACAGTTAACTGGAGATTTTGGTCCATACTCAGCTGGGTCCAAGGCAGAGCAGCACATGGCAGAGGGCAACCTTTCATGGTGTTGGCAAAAAGCAGAGCACAAAAGAGGAGTAGCAGCAGCTCAAGCAGCTAGCTTCTCTTCCCACCTTACACTGTAATGCAAATTACCTGCCCCAGGGCAGGTGCAGCATCCACACCCACAGTAATCAATCACAAACTCCAGAAGCACCCCAAGACTGCTTAAGGCTTTGGGGGGACACCTAGACACAAACCATAACACAGGTAAAAGAAACAAATCTCCTATACTGGCAAGTTCACCAGATGCACAGCTGACCTCTCAGCACAAACCATTAAGTCAAGGAGAGCTTGAAGTGAAGTATTTCAAGTTCTAAAGGAAAACAACCTTCAACTCAGACTGAATTACTCTGCAAAACTCCCTTTCAAAACTGATAGAGAAGATACTTCCATGACAAAGAACATCTGAGGAAATTTATGACCATGAAATGAGCATGCCAAAATGATTTGGAGGACATTCTAGAAAGAGATAAAAAGGACTACAACCCCATGAAACCCAACAGACTCAACCAGGCAAGAAAAACAATTAAACAGAGGGAGAGGGAGAAGAAAGGGATGCAACAAGGAAATAGGAAACAGGAAAGTAACATGATAAGGAAACCTCAATGCACAGTAATCCCCCCCCCCCCCCCCCCCATCCGGGGATTGAACTCAGGCCCTAGCACTTGCCAGGGAAGCGCTTATTCTACTGAGCCATCTCCTCAGCCCCTAGCGCATAGTTATTATAACCATCAATGTTAATGGTCTTGATTTACAAGTCAAAAATACAGACTGGAGGAATGGATCAAGAATTAAGACCCAATAATTTGCTGCGTACAAGAAATACATTTAATACAACCAGAAATTCACAGACTGAAAGTTGATGGATGGAAAAAAATACCCTATGCGACAGGAACCAAGAAAAAGGTAGGGGTAGCCATTCTATTTGCAAACAACGCAAATATCAAGCCAAAACTCATTGATACAGTTAAAGAAGGTCACTACATCTTTGTAAAGGGAATAATCCAAGAAAAAGAGATAACAATCATAAACATATATGCAACAAACCCAGTGCGCTCAACTATATAAAACAAATATGAACAGCCATAAAACACCAAATACACACTAATACAATTGTATTGGGACATCTCCATGTCCCACTGTAACAAAAGGACAGATCAACCAGACCCCCCCCAAAAAAAAAAATAATAATCAAGAATGAAATATTAGAACTAAACCAAATTTTTGAACAAATGCGCTTAGCATGTGTCTACAGAGCGTTCCAACCCAGAATATCTGGATACACATTCTTCTCAGGTGTACACAGGATGCTTTCCAAATAGATCACATACTAGTTATAAAACGTGCCTAAGTAAATGCAAAGGAACGGAAATTATCCCATGCAGATTATCAGACCATAGTGCACGGACACTGGAAATCAATGGCAAAAGAAACCACAAGAACTTCTTAAACACATGGAAATTAAGTAGTACCTTCATGAACAACCAATGAGACACAGATGAAATTAAAGAAAAAAGTACACAGTTTCTAAAATTAAAGGACGATGAGAATACAACATACTGCAACATATGAGACAAAATGAAAGCAGTCCTAAGAGGCAAATTTATAGCAGTGAATACCCATATCAGGAAAAGAAAACAAGTGCAAATAAACAACTTAGTGATAAGCTTAAAATTTTAGAAAAAGGAGAGCAGGCTAAGCCAAAAGTTCATATGAGGAAGGAAATTATAGCAGAAATTAACACATTGGAGACTGCAAAAAAAGAACCAATGATCCAAGAGTTGGTTCTTTGAAAGATTAAATAAAATTAGCAAATGCTTAACTAATCTTATAAAAAGAAAAAGAAAACACTCAAATCCAGCAATTAGGAATGAAAAGGATGAATCTCAACAGATCCTGCAGATATCCAGATGATCATCTACACAAATGCTGAAAACCTGCATTCTAGTAAGATGGAAAATGCAGAAGAAATGAACAGATTCTTAAGATACATATGAATTACCAAAGCTGAATCAAGAAGACATATAAATCATAAACAAACCAATGTCAAGCATGACACTGAAAATGTAATTAAAAACCAACCAACAAAGAAAAGCCCAGGCCCTGACAGATTCACTGATGAATTCGACAAAAATTTTAACACCATTAATA
>NW_004524704.1:388179-392179 GCF_000260255.1 Octodon degus
TGGTCATTTATAAAGAGTAATTGGAGTAACTTGGAGAAAACAGAAATTTAAATGGCCTATACACTGTGGGCTGACAATATTTAATTTATGAAATTCAGTTTGCCTTAATTCTCAGCAAGTATTTAGAGTCCCCGAGTAACAGAAAACCATAATGTTTCATAATGAACCATTCTTGATATGGAAGACAGTCCATTACCTTTGTATATCTTAGTCACCATTTAATAGACATTTAAAAAAAAAAACACAAAAAAGAATAAAGCAGGAAAGAAATTTCTGAAATAGTATTGTTATGTTTCCAATTTTAAATATTTTTACTTTGTGTTCTGAAAAAACACTGCAATTAGAAGAATTATTTTGAAGTTAAATACCAGGTATGTTTACTCTGGGGATATTGATCCACTTAATAACTGAATTTATAGTAAGCTGGCTTTTGAATATTTATATACACCACTACTCTATGGAGGTTTGCTATTGAATTTCTAAAATCACTCCAAGGAATTCTCTGAAATAAGTATTCTAAGAGAAAATATCTCAAATTGGTTATCATAATGCCATTTTCCCCATCTTATTGTGAACCATGAAAAAAAAATGATCTAATTATGTGTATTATTCATCTTTGCTGAGTCATTTAAGGGATGTGTAACTCCCCATAAGGGACGGCCCTTGACTGCCTCTTTATGGACTATTTGGTGTGTTTAAGGAAATTATTTTTACTTTTCTGGGCTGCTTCTTCATTCAGAAAAAATAATATGGGGCTGATAATCAGCGTTCCCTTTCTACCTTAGTGTGAAGATTCTGTGATGCGTGTAAAATGCTTGGCAGTATTTGCTCCCTACTTAAACACTCAATAAGCATTAGCTCCTGCAAGCTGAGTGTCAACTTGCTTTCCATCCCTTATCACATTAAATCAGCCATTTAATCTCACTATGTTTCCTCTTCCTTTTCTATAACAGGAGGTAAGATAAAATAGATGTTGATTTCAGGTTCCTTATAACTAACAAATTGTTGCATCTGTATGACCACTAACTTAAAAATAGCAGCTTACATTCGTTTCTAAAATTTAGGGTTTTCTATACCGTTCACTTTTCATTACAAACACTTGAAATATCAAGTTTGATGACTGAATGGGTCATAGAACTTGGCTTCATGTCTTCACACTGCAAGATTCATGGGAATTTTAGCATTTCTACGTCTCATGTTTGCTTCAGCTCAATTAACTCTTTTGAATTATTTCACAAAGATGAGAGATCTTATAAGACAGACGTGGCCAGCCCAAAGTGGAGACTGCCTCCTACGTACAGCAGAACATCTTTCTCTAACTATAACATGGATAATAGGGAAACCACCTAACACCTGTTTGTTTTGGGGCTCTTTCAACTTACCTCACTGACTTGCATTAAGAATTGAGTATAGCTTAACAGGTACTTAGATTTGTTCTTTAACAAACTCTGCAAAAGGTAGTGAACCAGTTAGCTGTTATTTGTGGCTCCTGAGAAAATATATGCCATAATTACATAAGAGAACAAATATTTCTGAAGGGCAAAAGCAAGAAAAACCACCTGTGAGTTTAAATATTCATTCCAAATATTGTCTTCTTTAATGAGTATTACTGACCAACTATTATACACTGAGTAGAGTTTATCTGACAGTAGTATAGATAACTACTAGAAAAACCTCAACACAAAGAAGCTAGAGGACAACCAGGGATTGAAAGTTGGCGAGTTAATGGGTTTTCTGGTTCTTGTCTGGACAAAAGACTTCTAAAGTCTGAGAGAAGGATGGACACGGGGTAGCAAGATCAAAGCATTGGGTGAATGTTAAGATGTGGGAGCTGTCACACTTTAGATCAAGGAAATACAGTACTGTCTAACACAGGACAGTGCAAGAGTTCACTAAGAGGAGGCCAAAGAGCTCTAAGATGGATTTCTTAAGAATGGAAGAAAAGATGCAAGAGCTACAGATGCAAGTGGTAAAAAATGACAGAAGGTGGCATGGAAACAAAAGACAGCAACACTGAGTGGTACAGTGGTCTCACCTATTATATAAGGTTCAAATTTTTAGGGAGAAGAAAGGCTAGTCTGAGGAGCAATGCTGGGCAAGAAGTATTACCTGTTGTACTTCTTGGCCAGTGAAGAGGTGAGGTGAAAAGCCATCCATGTCAACGGCTGCCAGGAAAACAATGACTTTCTGGGAAGAGCCAGGTTTCTCAGCTCAGGAAAGTGGAGTCAACAAAGATGAGGCTGATTCTACAGTGAATGCTACTGATGTAGGAGGGCAGACAGGAATGAGGGAGGTGTGGGCAACAGCAGTATATTGGGGAGATACAGGGCTTCCTAGGGATTGGAGTGAGGGGAAGGAGGTGTCCTTTGAGGACGAATTTCCTGTACAGACATAGGTACAGGGAAAGAAAATAAAATCCTCCATGTTGACCAGTTAACATCCTTAATGGTGACATCTGTACTTCTAGGCTTTGCCTTGAAATTTGTTTTTCAAAAAATTCATTCCAAATTTTTAACACAATCCATTCTGAAAATCCAATACCCATTCAACATAATTACTGATTCTAAAAGGTTGCAAAATACCTACTTTTGGCTGGCACTTTGCTTTTCCCCTCAGATATTATTCTGGCTTCTATACGGTGATCCTGGTGTTTCATCTCCCTAACGTGATTATTCTCTCTGGGAAGTCCTGAACCGCTTTACTTTTTGCAATGAGTTAAGAAGAGATGGGCAGCAGAGAGGAATCACCAAGGGCTCACGTGGACAGGAGCTAATCTGAGCTGATAACCAGTTGACAACTCTGTTTTAAAACTGTAAATATAAGGGAAAGTCAAAATGTGGAGTTGTCTGTCACATAAGTGAAGTCTGCAATCAGATCCTTTCTTTTTTTTTTTTTTTTTTTTTAAGGGCAGAACCAGGGATTGAACTCAAGCCCTTGCGCTTGCCAGGTAAGCACTTATTCTACTGAGCTATCTCATTGGCCCCTGCAATCAGATTTTTTTGTTGTTGCTGTTCTTGAACCTCAAACTATATTATTATTATTTTTTTTTTTTGTAAAGGCAGAAGGATTTTTTTTTTTTTTTTTTGCTCCGAATGCCTTCAGGGCAGGTTTAGTTGGCTTGAGTTGTGGGGATCGAACCACAGCAACCTGAGCCTGACTGCTTTGTTGAAGCAGCCACTTAAAAGAACTGAGCTAAGGGGCAGGCCTCCCAGATTCTTAACAAAATCTCTTCCACTAAGAATACTACCATTCCATGACCTTAAAAGGTTGGGCCTGAATCTAAAATAGACTTGATAAATTAGGAAACCAACTAGAATGACACCTGGTACTTGAGTGACAATTATAAGGAGAAGCACTGGTAGAGTGAAAAGGAAAGGACGGAATAAACATACCAGATGCTTATGGTCAATGTCAAGTGATCACTTATTCTGATTTGCTTGGAATTATTCATATTTCATGGTCCAACTGAAAGATTGCTGGTGTCCCTTTTTACTTTCCAAAATGAAAATGACCTGGGCGACAAAGTATATGATCATATAAAGAAAATGAAAGTGAAGACATCAATGAGATCTACATATGCGCAACTATTAGACTATTAGGTTAATCCACTCACTGCCATGCTCTTCAAAATCAAGGCAGGAGTTCTGTCTGTCCTTTTTTCCCTCTACCAAAGAGGAAGTTTAGAGAATATTGACATTGTCTCTTTTAGTACTTAAAAAGGACAGACAAAACTCCTGTCTTCATTTTAAAGAGTATGGCAGTGAGTGGATTAAGCTAATTTTCTGTTAGTACTTAATTTACATTTAGATATTTTCAAGTGTTTTAATTAATCTTTAATTAATTAAAATATTTAGTAGGAAAGAACTGAACTAAATTTTAAATACCTCTAGAAGGGCTGAAATGAAGTTCAAATAAACCTAACTTGGGGCTGAGGAGATGGCTTGGTGGAATAAGCGCTTCCCTAACAAGTGCAAGGGTCTGAGTTCAATCCCCGGTTCCA
>NW_004524704.1:392830-395222 GCF_000260255.1 Octodon degus
ATGCTCATTGCAATAGAAGCGGAAAAAGCTTTTGATGAAGTCCAGCACCCAGGCATGATAAAAAATCTGCAGTAAAGTGGAATGGATGGCCTTATTTCAACTGATAAAAGCCATCTATGATAAACCAATAGTCAATATCATACTAAACAGACAAAATTTGAAAGTTTTCTCTCTAAAATCAGGAACAAGATAAGGACGTTCACCATCTCCACTCTTATTCAATGTAGTCCTTGAAACTAGCCAGAACAATTAGAGAAGAGATGGCAGGATCAGGTTAAGTGTCTTTAGGAGAGTCAAAGGAGTTTTTGCTGTTTCGATTTTAACAGTGAAGCTCTTACCAATATCAGTTTGGTTAAGTAAGACCTGCCTAGGAAACCACAGTATTTTGCACAGGAGCTATACTGATCTTCTCTGTATCTTTCCAATTTGATTATATGCACTGCTAAAGTCAGGACAAAACCACAGTATTTTGGAGTAAATGCCTCCTAATTTGGCTATTTTGTCATAAAACGCCTTTGTGTCTTCATTCACTTCTAATTCTATCTTTACTCACTCTGCCTTTTGAATAAAGAGTGTGATTATGCTTGGTGTGGCACAGAATGGGCTTGAGAGGTCACAAAATCAAAGTAGCACCATCCATGTAAAAAATGCCTCTGAGCTACTGAGCCACGTAAGCCCTGGAAATGCAAGAGGTCAGAACATTGCTCACAAATTATCCCAGTTCAATTTAGCTTATAAATGTTTTGAAATTATACAAATATTGTGTGATGACTCATATAACTTGAAGCTTAAATGTGTTTTGTTGTTGTGCATTCCTTTTAGTTGAGGTATCCCGAAGAAAAAAGTGTTACAGAAGTGGTTATGGTTTCAATTTCCCTTTGTGATTTGCTTTCATTTGAAAACCATTAAAATGGGTGTGGAAAATAAACCAACTCCTGATACGGTCTGGATCTTGGAGCGCTGTATTTCCATGCTCCCTGAATCAAGGGAGAGTGATCTAACAAAGACTAAAAATAACTTGAAGTAAAAATCATGAAGATGTTACTTAAAAAATGTTATCAACAGTAATTAGTCTTGCAATCAAGTACTGAATATTTGAAGCATTCATTAATTTTAAATCTTTTTTGGGGGGAAACAATTTTTCTTATTGTATTTTATTTCATTTTATTTTTCAATTGTTTTCCCTTCCCCCTCTACTCCCGCTTTTATTTGTCAGAATCTGATTCATTTATCTTATGTCCTTTTAGTCATTTATTATACAAGTTTAACCATCAGACTAATAAACCAAACAAACAAATAAAACACCTAAGACAGTCACACCAAATCAAAGTACACTTTTAGATACATTTATCCATGGCTGGACTACAGCAACTTTGTTTTCTCTTTTTCCCTGGTGTCTTTATTCTGTACTTTATCTGTACACTGCATTTCTCATATAAGAGAAACTCAATATTTAGCTACTTGGTCAAGATGTACCATCTTTTTGATAAAGTACTGCATTCCGTCTGCCAGTATCTTACTGAGGATTTTTATGTCTATGCTCATTAAACAGATTGGCCTATAGCTCTCTTTTTTTGTAGGGTTTTAGAATCAGGCTAATCCTTGCTTTCATTGCTTCCCTTTCAGTTTTAAAATGAGTTTGAGGAGTACTGGTATTAGATCTCTTCTGAAGTTCTTTGCAGAACTGTGCAGTGAATCCATCAGGACTTGAGCTGACAGCTGGTAGCTTTTCTAAATTACTCTCTAAACTTCACTGACTGCTATTGGATTGTTCAGGAATTTTGTACCTGCTTGGTTCAGCTCTGGTAGTTCACATGTATCTAGAAACTTATCTACTTATTGTGAATTTTCTATTTCATTACAGGTATAGGTTCACAATGTAGCTACTGATGATCTTCAGGATACTGGAAGAATCTGGTGTGATTTTACATCTTACATTTTTTTTTTTTTTTTTTTTTTTTTTTTTTTGTACTTAGGTCAGGGTCTATAGGGTCTCACTACATAGATCATACTCGTACTGATCTTCCTGTTTTTAGCCTCCCAAGTGCTGGGATTACAGGTGAGTGCCACCACACCCAGTCTCAATCACCAACCTGGGCGGGCATTGAACCCTGGACCCCGCGCTCTGCCTAAGCAGGCGCTTTAGTCTGCTGAGCTATCAGGCTGACCTCATTTTTCATTTCTTTTCTTTCTTTATGAGCAGAATATATTTATTGAGGGAAAGAAAGCTCCTGTCCGAGAGGACACAAAGGAGGGCCTAAGCAGGTGGTCCCCGTAATTTTTCATTTCTAATTGCATGATTTTCTTTATTTTGGTAAGAATCATTAAGGGTTGGTTTATTTTGTTTAATCTTTCAAAGAACCAACCCTTTGATTCATTTTTTATATTTTTT
>NW_004524704.1:403827-413462 GCF_000260255.1 Octodon degus
AAAAAAAAAAAAAAAGGAGCCAGACTGACTTTTGGGGGCCTGCCCAGTAGCTCAGTTGTTTAAGTGCCTGCTTAAGCAAAGCCCTCAAGCTCAAGCTTCTGGGGTTCAAAACCAGACAGTCACTGAAAACCAGAAATGCCCTAAAGGCATTTCGAGCCTCAAAAAAACCCCAAAACAAATAAACCTAACTTTGACTCAATTTAAATTATTTTCCACTTTGCCATCATTAAATAAGTATAACTGAGACAACCTCTTCTCTAAAATTTGTTCACAAAAAGGAGCTATGACAAAAGAAGAGTGCTGTAATTTAAAGGAAGCATGTATTTTGTCCATTTCAAATTTCCTGGTTGCTGAAATCCACAGCACTTAGTGGAGTAGTTCTATGAAGGAAAAAAAACAAGAAATAAAAGAGAGGGCCGAACAAAGGGTGAGTGTTTGTAACTAGAAGTCTTATACGTCACTTACTAGTTAAACAACTAACTGTAAGCATATTACCTAAATTCCTATACTTCCTTTCCTTATCTTTGTAACTGTGTTTCTATAAGAGAACAGTGTTTCTAGAGTGAGTGAGGATTAGATGAGAAAGAATGTGGGAAAGCACTCCTCACAGCTCCTGGCATTCAGCCCCACAGCTATTACTTGCCTACTTCACGGGGAAGGGCTGTGCAGAGTTTCAATAATATATTTTTAATATGCCACATGTTCCCGTATCAAAGCCTGTTATGGTTTATGTTCAGATTCCCCTCCCCACCAAGGCCTCATATGGTCATAAAGTGGGGCTTTTTCAGAGGTGGCTGAATCTAGAGTATATGATGCTGGGATGAAGGGTGTGTGATTACTAAAGCAGTCCACTGACTGGTTTGGTATTGCCCTAATCCTGATGGCCCAGATAGCGTATAAAAGGGCCAGAAAGACACTGCTAAAGTGTCTTACTTCTTCTGCTACCTTCTACCCACCATGAAGCATTTCTCCTCCACGCTGCCCCTCTGCCATGCCAGCCTGGCTTGGAAACAGCCAGTTATAGACTGAAACCTCTACAATCTATGAGCCAAAATAAGTATTTCTTTCTTTAACTTTGAGTGTCTGATATTTTTTCTCAGCAATGAGAAAAGTAACTGACAAACCTATATTCAGGATATTCTTTGTGACAAAGCAGAAAAGTAAATTAACACATTCTCAATTTGACAAGAATTTTCTCCAATGGGCTGGGGAGACAGCTCAGTGGTCTAAGCACCTGCTCGGCAAGCACAAGGACATAAGTTCACTCCCTGGTACCACAGGCTGTGCTGGCCCCTGGTACTGAGCCAGCCAATGAAACTGGGTGTAGTGGTGCATGCCTCCAATCCCAGCACTTGGGGGGCTGAGATCGGAGGATCACTATAAGTCCGAGCTGCATAGCGAGACCCTGTACCAAATAAATAAATAAATTAAATTAAATTAAACATTAAAATAAAAAGAATTCTCCAAGAATGCAAGGGGCTTTAACACAAATTTTAATTAGGCTGATCCATTGCCTAGTGAGGTAGACTAACTAATGGTCAGTGTAAGTGGGAATGCCCAAGTGAACTGAGTCAGCATGTTTCTGAGAAGACGGACCTGAGGATCGCTGACAACAGCACGGAAAGGAGAACGTGAGGGGATGACAAGTTGCTGCTGACTTTTCTAGAGAAGTTTGCCAGGGCTGGTTTTCCTTATAAGGACTCGGTTGTTCCTGTCATCAGAAGAGCTTGGGTCCTGTCACCAGGGATGGCTGCTGTTCTCTTTAGGGGAGCTCTAGCAGCATTGCTTCCTGGCTCCAGCACAGACCCCTTAGCTTTTTGGCACAGATAAGCAAACAGGGCAGACTTTCTAGCTTCTACCGCTGGCCACTGAGCCTTGGGTACAGATCCTAGATTGGGATTAGCCGAAGGCATTGCCTTGGGCTCCGGTGCTCTGGCTGGACTGTGTCAGAACACTGCAGTGGGATCCAGGACCTCAGCTGTACTCTTCTGTCACACTGCTTGCACTCGTTTGCATGTGACTTTTATGGGTGACTATTATAAACAATCCTGACATAATAAATTATGTGTCCTGTACTAAATCTATGCCTTCATAAACCCTGACTATAACACTCAAAAACTGTACCCTCAAGTTTGTGGTAAATCAAAAATTAATGTGAATCTGATATCAACCAATTGATAATGTAAAAACAAAAATCCTTTTTGTGCATACATTTTTTGGTCTACATTATTTCTGTATAAGAGGCAATAAATAATACTTCAATTTACCAGTTTATATGTTCTTTTAGAAACTTACTTCTCTAGGTATTTTTATGTATTGATATACTTCCTATCAAAATTTTACTGCTACACTAAAATATTAGAGAACAAAGACCATGATGAACTAGCATTATAGTTCATAAAACAAAAAGAAAGGAAATAATTTAGTTAATTTATACAATATCTGGTTTAATTTTTACCCAAGTTTTTCTTGTAATTCTGTCAAGCACGTATTTATGATATGCTAGTTTCAAAACCAAGGAATTAAGTTTTGAACACATTTCCAAGTACATACCTACTCTGCATATTCTACTCGAGAGCTATCCTATGTTACTCTTCTAAAAATAATGGGAGACATCATTTCAGTTTACAGAATGTTTTCATAAGATGAAATTGGAGGACTGGTAGGATTGGTGGCCTTTAGCAGCTAGCACTGTAGGACGCCAGTGATGATCACCTGTGGTTACGCAGGGGTACCTGACAGCAAGATAGCAAACATTATCTGGTATTCAGGCCATCCACATCACGGTGTTTGTTCTCTGAGGGCACTGTGCCCTTTCACACTCCTCTGTTAAGGGAGCCATCAGCTTCATCGCTTAACTTTTTCTGTTAAGACCTAACAGCTAAACAGCTACACACCAGATGATTCTGAGGAACGGTACACTGGGACACAACAGAAGGACATGGAAAGGAACATGCAGGGCTAAAATATCATGCAAGTGGAATAAAATTACCCACATAATGTATCTGTATGTCTACAAATGTATGTAAATCCCAGAGAAGATCAGTCTAGAGTTGTCACAGTCACAGTGGACCTATGATGTGAGAGCAATGAAATACTAATCACCACTACTGGAACCCTTTTTATCCATAAACCTATGGTTTTTACCGGGTATGTCTTAAGTTCCATATTAATTCATATCATTCCATGCCCTATCTAAGTATATCCAAATGGAAACTAATCTCATTTTTTAATGGTCAGATCAAAGGGATTAAAAAAAAATCAAAGAATCAGGTAGCACACAGGAATAGAAAAATTTCCTACATGTAAATTAATCAACTTCAGAGAAAAGAAAAATGAGAGTGTTTTACGGATCTTGCAACTAGAAGACCAGAATCACACATCCTTTGGACAGGAATGCAGATTCGGAATGTAAGAGATAAATACCTGAGTCACAGACTTGGTCGGAGCCCATCAGCCACATAAGAAAAACAGATAGGAGAGAAAACCGAGCTCCTTAAAATTAGACAGAGACAGTTCACTGGTCTATTGCAATCTATTTGACTCCAGTGGCTGTCACAACAACAGTGTCACATATGGAGACGGTCCCCTAGTGCTCCTGCAGGCAGCTCTATGCTCATGAAGGAATCCAATCACAGTTGCCAACTGACAACTAGCCCCTTTGGATGGATCCTAAAATTTTTTTTTTCTGGAATATTACTTTCTTTCAAATGCTAATAAGGGCTAAGTCCAAAGCATTTTGGTTTCCTCTTAAAATAAAGTACAATGCAAACATCAGACATTCTGTTTCCATTGTGTGTGCCTTGTTTTAGCATTCTATCTTAAAATATTTATTTTTAATCACTGCCCTGGTACTCTTGTGACTGGCAGAAGAAAGACTTTCAGCCACACTGCTGAATGAATAAAATATACAATGAATTACTATTTAAAATCATCATGAAGTATGTTACATCCATCTCAGAATTTTTATAATTCACTGAACAAAGAATATAGTTAATGGGCGTAGAACTTTTGGCCATAATTCATATAACACTCTTCAGTTATTCTTTTCCAACTTTGTTAACTGAAAGCCAGAGAGATATTACTACAAAACATAGGATATATGGGAGAACATAACTTTTGAATTATGATCAGCTGCTAGACTGTTAGTAGCTTCAGTTTAATAGAATAGTGCGTAAGAACAATGGGTTGAAATGCTTTGTGCATTTACAATGACAACTTGGTCATAACTTTTTTCCCTTCATTTTTGTGATGTATTTAAAGCAGGCCATAAAACACTGCCATCATTTGACCCAGTGCATGAGAGGGTAGCTACACTTCCAGCCTGTGAGCAGAGGGAGGGTGGAGAATGCTGTTTTGAGCTCTTGGCTTCTGCCCCAACCTGCTGTCACCTCCAGGACAGCAGAGCCACACAGCCTCTCACGTGCTGTGCCTGCCCTTCTCTCCTAGCAACGGCATCATGCTAAAGTGCAGTTGCTGAGGTTGCCAGGATATTCATCTATTCTTGTCTTCCATGACCAAACCAAGGGCAACAGCAGTGATAAGCCAAAATGAGGGAATACACAGGTGGACCCCCACGCCCAAAAGAGCTTCCTATTAGCAAGAGATAAGTGGAGCAAGCTGTTTCACTGTTCAGGCTTTTAAACATTACTGTTTACCTTCTGAGGGCAAAATCAGAAAAATTTTAAAGACAACTCAAAATGATAGCTACTAACCACATTAGGACAAAGTTCACCACTTCATTCATTAGAAGCCACCTCTTCGCAATAGGGAAAGAGTGGCAAATATCCTTAAATTGTCAGAGTTACCTGAAAGAGTGTGAGCTATAATTACCAGCTTGTTCTGCGTATAAAAGTTTTGAGGTAGACACCACCTGCCACTGAAGCAGACGCACCACTGGTTGTGAAGTGCAGGCTCATTCTGGCAATGTTACAACGGGAGAAAAACGCGCATCTTGGAATTGTTGCAGCACGGCAATGCCTCGTTTGACAGTTCAATAATTTCTGAGATAAAATGCTTTCCTCAGTTATAGAAAAGGAGCCAAATTAAGTTTCTCAGAGTCAGACAGCTAGAAAATGGTGGAACTCAAATCCATATCAGGGTGAATATTATGTTCAACTTGTCAATATGCCATGTTGCCTCTTCAACTGCCTGCCTGGTTAACAGATAAAAACAACCAACCAACAGGCTTATGGAATGTTATACTTGTTGACGTGTTTGCCTTGCTCCCTGTATGTAATTCACTAAGTATCATTAGTCCAGTTTTATAAATAGGAAAAACTGAGCCCAGAAAGATTGAATGACTCACTCAAGGTCACATAATTAGAAACTGACAGAGCCAGGAATGAAACTATGATAAATGTCTCTTAATCCAGAATATGTTTAACTAAGGTCAGACATTAACCAACTAGCAGATCTGAAATTATATCATAAAGATAAAGATAATACAAAGAGAAAGATATTGGCTGGATATATAAGAAAAGCTCATGCCCATGTCAGAAGATTCACTGATTTAGTCAACAAGTATTTATTGAAGGACCATTGTGAGCCAGGCCCTGTTCTGGTACCTGGGATACAGTAAGGAATAAAAGAAATAAAAACTCCCATCAATTTCTAAGTGCTATAGAGAGAAACATGGGTGTGTGTGTGTGTGTGTGTGTGTGTGTGTGTGTTTCAGCACAAGATTAGCAGATTAGCAATTCTAAATATTGGTCAAAAGGGATCCCCGGAAAGGTAACACATGAACCATGAAAAAGAAGTGAGCCACATGAACATTTATGGGAAGAATATTCCAGGCAGAAGCAAGAAAATAGCTGAGTTGGGAATTTCTGGTTAACTTCATGAACAGAGAAGACGCTATGTGTCAAAGGCAGAGAAAGAAACAGAAGTAAAGGGTGACAAGTTCAGGCCAATAGAAGGACAATGGGATTTACTCCATCCCAAGGAACAACCTAATGCTTAGCAGCCCCAGGGACTTGGAATCTGGTCTGCATCAGTATGTTGATCCCAGGATCCCCAGTGCACCTACCTGATCAGTGCAATTTGATCTTGGGCTAGCTTGCAAACAGATGTTTCCCTTTCTTTCTTGCCAGTGTATTCTAAATGGCCTACTCTAGATAATGATAGGAGAGGTTACAGCTCCCCGGGCAGCTAATAAAATGGTGGGCATTTTAGGAAAAGTTCCCTCCACTCAACGAAAAAAGACTTAGTCCCCACTCTCATCAAGCTTACAGCTTAACTATGAAATCATAAATGTTCATTTGTGGGGAAGGAAAAAACACCATTATGGTTATGGCAGAGGTAACTAGAGATGGTTTTATTGCAAATGTTTGAGGTTAGGTCTGACCACAACCTGTAAAGTGAGGCTTTCCAAGCAGAAAATGGCAGGTCAAATATTCTGTGCAGAGAATAACATAGGCAAAACCAAGGAGTTCTAAATAGCATGGTTTCTCTTCATTCACTCATTCAGGGTAGCTGGAACATAAAGTGCCAGGATGGTGGCAACTAGGGACAGACAGGGAATATCACAGGAAGGGTGGTATATAACATTGGGATTCATCATGAGGGCTATGAGGAAACAGTCATCCTTCCACAGTGAAGCCAGACATTGGAGTTAAATGTTTGATCATTCAGCACCCATGAGGAAGACAAGGCAAGCAACAAGGCAAGAAAGAGTCAACCCCAGGTAAGATAATAATGACAAACTCAGACAGCAGAAATGGAAAAATATAAAGGAAGAAAGAAGCCCATAAGAAATAGGTTGCATTAATTTCACTGCTGGACACAGTATCCAACACTCCCAACTTAAATGATAAGGAGTTTCATTTAGCTCATGATGTGAGGGCACTGAGTCCATAGTCACCTGGCCTTAAGGCAAGAACATCTTGGTAGAAGAGCATAGTAGAACAGGAGTGACTCACTCTTCTCTTGATGCTGGGACCAATACCTCAAACTCAGAATGAAGGAAGGAAAGGTTTATTTAGCTCACAGTTACTGGAGGTTTCAGTCCATACTCAGCTGGGTCCAAGTCAGAGGGGCACATAGCAGAAAGCAAACTTTCAGGGTGGTGGCAAAGAGCAAGAGAGCAAGGGAGGAGTAGCAGCAGCTCAAGTAGCTAGCTTCTCTTCCCTCCTTACATTGTAATGCAAATCATCTGCCCCAGGGCAGGTGCAGCATCCACACCCACAATAATCAATCATAAACTCCAGCAGAGACCTCTTGACTGCATGAGCCTTTGGGGGGGACACCTATACACAAACCACTAACAAGGGAATGGTGCCAAAGGGGAACCCATGAGGGACCATATATAGTGCTGTAATCTTCCCTTTCAGGCCCACCCAGACACTCAGAAGTGTGTTGTACTAATCTGCTAAATGTTTCTTAATCCAATGTAGCTAGTATGTCAGGACTAAGTGCCACACAGATTCAGTCTAGTTTTGGAGTCAGAACACTAAGGACCAGGGGTGAATGGGAGGGGCCAAGACCACCACTGGTGCCCCAGCGTGAGTGAATATGTCAGTTCCACCCTTCGGTAAAGAATAGAGGGAGGACAGAGCTTTCCTCATGAAGAAGACAGAAGGCAAGTGTCATTGCTCTCATTCTAGAAGTGTCAGTGCAGGGAAAAGCAGCTAGGAGGTGGCTAGACAGGCTTCATGAATTTGCAAAACTTTAACTCAGATCTTAGAAGACAATTAGGATTCGGAAAAGTGAAGGAGAACGTGGACATCATTTCAAGGTGAAAACAGTATTAGCAAAGTTATGCAAAAGAGACAAGTGAGAGGCCATATTCTAAGGACTAGAATAATTTTGTGAGTAAGAGAGGGTAAAAGCAGGGGATAAAGAAGTTGGACACTGATATAGAGGTTGTATCTGGAATTTTCCTTTCATCAAGAGATAATACATTATTTTGTAATGTATTCAGATGTGTGGTTGATTGGCAATCACGGATGATTAATGAAAACGATCATTTCCCTTATCCTACTCACAGCGATCTTGCGTGAATATTATAATCCTTTGTCATGTTAGTATCATAAGTCCCCTGAGCATAGCTATAACTAGAATGCAGTTCTCCTGACCTTTTCTCAGAATATAACAAACATTTTAGTAGTTTTTACTCAAAACTATGGGTGCAATGTGTTTTTCAAGCATCAAACAGTCCAGTTATATCTGAAATATCAAAAACGAGTTTAACACAAGATTAAGAGCCACTACCTAAATTTATTTTTATTTCATTCTGAAGACTTTTAACTACATGGGAAATAAATTTTAAATGTTTCATGCTGTTTTAAAATTTTCATGTACCAAATAAACGTAATCTCATATACTTTCTATTATATGATGTGTCCTGACAGTCAAATTTCATTTCTATTCAGACAACACACAACTCTTTGAAAAGTCAATATTTAAAAGTCTTGCCTGTGAAAATATCACTTGCTCTTTTTAGACTTAAATGATTGCAAGTGGTGGCAGAGTATTTGCAATATTTCTCCAAGTTCATCATTTCAAAACAAATAAAATACAAACTGAAGTATTAGCTATTGTTACACATTTTCCTGGAATACATTCAGAATGTTTCCCTTCATTTCCCTTTGGCAACCATCAAATCCCTAGAATCTCCTGATAATTCATCGCTATTTGCTTCAGTGTCACCCTTGAAAATAAACACATCCCATTAGTCTGTGCAGTCATTCTGACAACTCAGGAAAGAAGGGAAGAAAAAGGAAGAAGCAACAGAAAAAGAAGAGGGAAAAGAGAAGGAAATAATAAACATGGCAGAACTCACATTGCTCCAAATACTACTTTCAGTAACTACTACTCCTAAAATATAAAAGGAAAGTTTGAGAACATGTCAGTTATAGGGCAATCTGCAAAGCACCCATCCCCCTCTTCACAGAAAAAAACAAAATCCTATGTTCTTCCTTCCTATCTTAAGCTGACTTTATTTTAAGCCTTTCCATTCATTTCATCTTACTCTGGATATGAACACCACATAGCTTCCAGACATAATTTTTTTACATGAAACAAAATTAAATCTCTATTTTAATGCCTAGATATACATTTCAGGAGCATATTCCTTTAAAAAAAATACAAACCTCTGTTAAATATGATTTTAATTTTCTGATTCACAGTATGTCAGAATTTCTGTTTTAGTTAACTATGCTGTAGTTCTCTGAAATGTGCCTCTACACCTAGGACACTTGGAAACAGGCTTGGCAGGCAAATACAAGAAACATCAAAGAGATGAAATAAAACAGGCAGCGTATTCCTGGGAAGTTCCTGGAGGGAAGTCAGATTTGTAGCCTGAGAAAAATGAGCTCACTTCTCCCCCTTGTGCCTGGAACTTTGGATGCTATCAGCTATGCTTTCCTTGAATGAGAAAAGGAACTGGAATGACAGCTCATTCAAATATTTTATAAACTCAATATTTTTGTAGTGGTACGATATGTTGCTTTGAAATAGATGGACAGCAAGTTATGCCAATTTTTAAGTCATTTCAATTAAATTCCAATATGAAACATCCAACATGTCTTTGATACATCTTCATTTATCCTCATTTATTTGTACTTGATGTAAGAGTGAAAGAAAAAGATAGAGAGAGAGAGAGAGAGAGAGAGAGAGAGAGAGAGAGAGAGAGA
>NW_004524704.1:413562-433488 GCF_000260255.1 Octodon degus
GACAGAGACAGAGACAGAGACAGAGACAGAGACAGACAGACAGAGGTCATCTTGGCAGCCCTGCTTTCCAATGAACTCCAAAACACTATGTGCAAAATATACTCAAAAAAATCAAGCCCAAAAAGCAAACTACATGGGAAAAGCATTTTGCCTGTTTTAGTCTATAGTAAGGCAGAAGCTTCCAGAACAGTGCTTAGCACATAGCATCTGTTAAAAGAGAAAGTCACTAGATGACCCATACACAAAAATTCAATATGAATCATTTTTATTTTACTTGCAGCGTTTTTTTTTTCAAAATCACTTACTCCTCATTCCCAAGCTATTTCTATAAAAGCTAGAAGCAGCTAAACATTAGAAACAAGCAAAACATTACAGAAGATGAATTTATTTCCTAGAATTTCAGTTATGCATCAATTTTTCTCATTATCTAAACAGCAACGTTCTGCTTACCCACTGCTCTCAACTGATACTTCACAATCATATAAGAATGAACATATATGAAAATCTCCCTTTTTTAAAAATTTGCTTTCAAAACAG
Source organism: Octodon degus (assembly GCF_000260255.1). Taxonomy (NCBI): domain Eukaryota; kingdom Metazoa; phylum Chordata; class Mammalia; order Rodentia; family Octodontidae; genus Octodon; species Octodon degus. Next base: position 414,100 of record NW_004524704.1, read on the forward strand.
TTTTGCTTTCAAAACAAAGAAAATTTGCTTTCAAAACTCTCAATGAGTTATTGAGTTATTTTTCCTTTTCAAGGCCATTTCCATTTTTTAATAGTATGATTTCTCCCAGAGCAAACTATGAGAATTTACTTTTGCTTATCATACGAAGATCTACTCCTTAGCATGAACACTTGTCTTACAGGGAATCTGTCCAATGAAGAAAGTCTTTGTCCACTTGTTTGTATTAGCAATTAAATACTTTCTTAACTGATGCGTAATATGATTACCAAAACTCACTCAGCATACAAGAAATACTACACTGAAGGTTTTCTGTTTTTTTTTTGTTTGTTTGTTTGTTTGTTTGTTTGTTTGTTTTCCTAAGCTGAAAACACTGTTCTCCTTTCTGAATCCTCAGGTAAAGCCGCTAGAAAGGACCAATTTGTAATATCCAACCTGCAAAATCTTTCTTCTGGCTATGAGTTAAAATATTAGAGATAAGAAGAGAAGGGGAAAAAAGAGCCATTATTTTTGTAGACTTAGATAACTTCAAGGTGCTTTTTGAACTTACTGGGTTCTATGATTCTAAAGTCTCTTGCCTGTCCACAATCTTGGGAAATTCCACTACCTCTAAACTCCAAATCTGCACAGGCTGGAGGCAAAGCCCAACATGCTGCCTAAGTAATCAAAATTGCTTCCAAGCACCAGGTGTAAGCAAAAAACCCCAGAAGAACACAACACAATGAACAAACCCCATAAAGATCTGATATAATTCTCTAGTGTTTGTGTTTATTTTGATATACAGAGAAAACATCTCAGGAATAAATAAAATTGATGATCCAAAAAATTTCATGATGTATTTCCTGACTCTTTTCTACTGATAATTTTGTGTCACTTCTCTCTAATGTATTTAAGGAATGTTAGAAAAATGTTTTTTGTTTAGCCACATACCTCAGTCTACTATTTTGACTCCAACAGTCAAACTTCTCTCCTAGTTCTTTCAAACAACTTTTCTGCACTCACTGTTGTCTGGTTCACTGCCTAGTCTACCTTTCACTTGCTTTGGTTTCCTCTTCAAATTTAATGTGTTTCTCTCTATTTGCAATTTTCTATTTGTATGTTAGTAACTAAATCTATCTTTTCTGCAAGTTCTGAAAGACCATCTTTGCATTTTAAATGAGTAACAGGAAACCACCTTTTCCCGTGAGGGAGATGCCCTAAGGTAGGGCTTTCAGCTCTTCGCAAGTAGGCTCCCACCCTTTATAAACATGGTCGATGAATATTCATGACTTTACCATTCTTGTTAATATTACTGCTCTTTGTAAACGAACAAGCAAATGTAAGGAGAATGTGTTTCTGCCCCTAAACTCCGAAGTCCTTAAAGTTTCCAGCACAAAATTGTGTCATTTTCATAATCATCAACTACTTTTCATCAAACCCATTAGGGAGAATTTATTCTGTTCACAACACTGCCATCCCATTCTGTTTCCATGTCAATACCAAGCTAAGTTCTTGCCATACACAACCATCTTTGCTCCTTCACCCTATTGAATGCACAGTGTCTTCTCTACTACCTGGTGCTGTACTGGCTGACATTCTAATTTGTGGGAGGAAGGCTATTCATCGTCAAACAAACAGAACAGTAAATACTGGGAGAAACCAGATTACAGTGTTGTTCCCGAAAGAAAGATAACAAGAGGGATGATGAAAGGTCCACATTCGACAGGGTCCAACAGAGGTCTGTCTGAAACATTTTAACTGAAATTTAAATGATGACAAAGATCAAAGGAAACGCTTTTCGGGGAATAGGGATCGGCTGTGGTGCTTGGATGTGCTCTACATGATTTCTGAAACTACCCTAATGCTGTCTCCTAAGTTCATTTTTCAGACTCAAGAGTATTTGGATGCCTAAGTAGCCTCTGCCCAGACAGATCATCACTACCCCACTGGCATTTAAGACCTTATCTTAAAGCTGCTCACTTGACCTTTAGGAACTTAAAGAAGAAACAGCGATGCAAAGCAAGCAACTTTAGCAAAATCACTGCGGATCACAAGGTCAAACACTATTATTCCATAACCTAACAGTCATGGCATACATTTTTTATGTGATGTGAAACAAAGAAAAATTTCTCTGGAAAACCATTTGCATTCATTAATTACAGAGTTATAAAATGAGCTGCCCAGCAGCCTTGGGAATAAAATGCTCTGGCATTACAGGAATAATCCTACCTGGGTTCTGCGGTGCTACCACCTCTTTTCCCAGTTCTTTCTTTTTTGTGATTTCTTGGTTTTGCTTCATTTTCATTTGCCTATATGAAACTGCTTTTATTTAAGCTTCCCTCTTGGAAATAGATGGTGTATAAATCATTCATCACAAGTTCTTTCTAGACAATCACAAGTAACTTCCTCACTGCAGAATCCAATATGACATCTCAGCCTTGATCTTCTTCAGCCTTTCTGCCACATGGCATAACATAGCAGATCTTTTTTGTTAAAACTGTTTCTTCTTCAATACTTTCTGGAAGGTTATTATATATGTGAATAAAATCCCTCTTAAAGCTTCTTCAAGGGCCAGCCAGATAGCTCAGGGGATTAAAGCACCTGCTTAGGCAGACAAAGGGATTGGGATTCAAACCCCAATGTGTGGTGCCAGCCCCGCCCCCAGGCACACAGAGATGGGACTGAGATTGGGCGTGGTGGCACACACCTGTAATCCCAGCATATGGGAGGCTGAAAACAGGAGGATCACTATGAGTCTGATCTGTGTAGTGAGACCCTGTAGACCCTGTACATTAAAAAAATATATATATTTATTTCCTTGGTTTCAAGGCATATAAAGTACCTTCATATTCCTTCAACAGCTGTTTTCATTCTGGCCATCATATTCAAATTTAATGGCTAGGTTCACTGTATGGGGAAAATTGATTCAGTTCTCACTCAGTTCAGTTTGTAACCAGAATCATGGAAAGAATTAAGTTCATGAACTGAGGTACCACTGTACATATATACAAACATACATACAAATACATGTAAATGTGTTTGTATACTTTAACTTCCTTTTGCTTTTTGGTCTTTTCATATGTTCATTCAATGCAGAAATGCTCCAAGATACATTCTTTTTTGGAACCAGCACAAGGTTCTATTCTAAGCCCTCATCCACTCTCTGCATTTTCTCCTTTTGGCATCTTTTTTTCCTTTTCTATTATTGTCACCTGTTAAGTAAAAGACTTTCAAATATTATATTTAGCCCACATCTTTCTCTTGGAACTTCATTCCAAATTTGCTAGAGCACTTGAACGCTACAGTTGGAACGAGACCTTCTTAGTCCTTAAATCTCTAGCATCTCTGCCAAGTAGTTGCCCGCCATGCTCTCTAGGGACAGGAAATCTACCGCTTTTCAAGGTAGCTCACCTAACTAGCCAGCTACAGCTGTTGAGAAGTTATTTCCAAAAGGATGGACAGATCTGCCTGTTGATGTGTGTCTACTGGTTCTAATGCTATTCCCAATAGTCACAATAAAAACTGAAGTCCACTGGCTGCCAGCCATCTGCCAGTAACACTGCACATATTACCTCTTTCCAATTCTGCCATGTAGTTTTATTCTTTCCATTATACACCGAGGCAATCTGTAGCTCATCTAATTATTTCCCATAAGCTCCTTCCCAAAGGTGAAACATACCTGTTCTCCAGGGCATCATTCCATCCCAGCTTAAATTTCTCCAATCCCTTCTGACAAGAATTATTTTTTTTATAGGTCTATTTCACCATCCATGATGCATTCTAGTTGTTATTTGAGTAGGAAAAGTAGAATGGTCATCAACTACATTCTGTATACCATGTGTATGGGTATAGCCTAAGATCATATTTGTTGCTTGCTGTTTAATCAATGGGGCTTTTAAATTAACTTCATGCTAAACCTCTGTGACATGCCAAATTATCTCCAAAGTCAATCTCAATATATTTCCTCCTAAACCTCTAGAGTTACCAATCTGGGTTTTCTGTAGTTTAATGGTACTTGTGTTACCCAGAATCAAAGGCTTAAATCCTTGAGGTTATCTTTATGGCTCCTGGAAGGTCTTCTTCATTTTCTCTTGACTGAATTCTAAGGCTCGGAATTATGTTCGCTCATAACACCATATTCCCACAGGTTGGACTCTTTGCAGTTTCCTGGTTCAAGCCTCCCCTCTCTCACCTGGACAGCTGAAAACACATGCCTATTTCTCTCCACCTTCTACTGCACATAGGTGATGAACAGCTCATTCTCAAACCTGGCTCTCACCCTGTCATCCCTTCTTAGGTAGCTTCAGTGGCACTCTGTCCTTATTAAAGAAAATTTCAACTTTTAAACAGTAACACATGTCAGTATATGTCCCCTTTCCAGCCTGATCCTGTCATTTCTTACACAGAGGATAAGCTTTCAGAAAACTGAGTGACAGTAATTTCTTAACTTTACTAAGTCTGTGCCTCTGTGTATTTATTTTGTCCTTGGGCCTGGAAGGCCTTTCTTTCCCTATTAAATTTGAAAAAAAAAAAAATAATAATAATGCTACAAACTTTGTGCAACTTTTACCATGTTCTGGTTAGCTATCTATCTAAAATTAATCTCAAATTCGTGAATTCCTACAGCATTTTACTGCTCTTCTAGAACGCAGTATTAACAGAAAGTTGAATACTGTCTCTTTAACTCACTTTTAGGCTCCTTGAGAGTTGCCTTTTTATTTAAATTTACTACTCCCCAGTACAGAGTAAGAAAACAATCACACAGTGATTTAAGCATAAGGAGGTAGAAAGGACCTGCCAAATAGCTCAGGGGTTTAAAGCATCTGCAAGCAGGCACTGGGCCCAGGGCTTCCAATCCAGGGGCGTGCTGAGAGGGCAACTGAGACTGGGCGTGGTGGCCTGCACCAGTAATCCCAGCTCCAGGGAGGCTGTGAACAGGCGGATCACTATGAGTCCAATGTAGCAGTGAGACTCTGAACACCCTGTAGACCTTTCCCTACAAATACAAAAAAAAAAAAAAAAAAGAAGAGGCGCTTGCCTGGCAAACACAATGGCCTGAGTTCAAAAAAAAAAAAAAAAAAAAAAAAAAAAAAAGAGTAAGGAGGCAGGAAAGAGCAGAGGTCACGGCAATGAGCAGAGTAGCGCAGCCCAAAGAAGGTGCGGAAAGCGAACGCCGAACCACACAGGCCACACTGACCCATACCACTGAACTCCTCTCTCTTTGGCCGTCATTTCAGCACATCCCCTGTTGAACGTTTTGAAGTACACTCTCTGGGCTCCTCTTCCAGGCACACAGTCTCCTTTTTTCCTGAAATGTAACCGGACTAGAACTTGCTTGGCGCTAAGCGGTTAAAGACCAGCGCACCACGCGGCAGTTGCTCTTGGTTAGAATCAACAGCCTTGCTGAGCAGCTAGCTATCTGCAGCGATCCTACTAAGCTACAAATCCACACGCTCTTAAACTCAGGGTACCGACCAGATCCAGCTTCCTCCAGCGCCCTAGTCATGTCCCCAAATGTTAATGAACACTCCCGACGTTGTCACTGGACTGTCTCTTGCCCAATCAAACAAAGCTGAGAATGTGCATTAATTCATTATTGCTATCTTAAAATAATGTATCAAGGTCTCTCCATCTTATTTTTATACAAGACTGGTGCAGGAATCGTTCCATTTAAAAAGAAAGACTTGGAACAAATTTTTATCATTGAGATTGAAGTTTGGTATTACAAGAACTTTTAACTATTTAATAAAACCTGTACATTACATGAAAAAATGCTTTGCATTTTTTTCTTTCCTGGAATTAACATTTATTTAATGGAATTTTACCTCATAAAATCCTACTTGCATTACTCAGATGTTTAGTCAATGAAATTACTGAATTAATGGGAAAAAAATTACCTTCTTAAAATTAGGTCACATGAATTCTCGAAACTGGAGGCTGTTACATAATGCAAGCAAGTTATATAATATTGTATTGAATAAGATTTTACTTTAACATGTAATAAATTGTTAGCTGACGAGTTTGTTTCCTGAGCACAGCCGTCAAGCTCTTTGCATGGTTCCCCAAGTCACTAATCCTTCCGTATTCTCAACAGGGATTCCCCCTTTGTCCCCCAACACTGGTCACACCAGTCCCTTGTCACTTGCTCCTTAACCATTCATGAATACAAAGGTGAAACATACGTGTGCGCAGGCTGAGACGCTAATCATCTTTTCAAAATATTGAACTTTCGAGACAATTCTAATTGATAAACGACTTAACTATTACATTTTGACTAAATCTGTCACTTATATAAACATTGGTGGTTCTTATTAGGCACTGAATTTGCTAAAGATAATTTTGTCAAAATGTCTCAACATTGAAAATTGAGATTATTGCTTATGAGCAAAAGAAAATGGGCTCCAATAGCTTCAGTCAAAATTGCCAACATTATTCATCTATAAACAAGGACAGACACAACAGTCAGCTCAATTGACCTCCGCGCAGCAAAAGTCAATGAAAAGTAGATCTTTTTCTTTGTCTTGATACCTTTAACATTTGCTTTCTTGATTATGCTTTAAACTTCAGATAAAAGCCTATGTAAAATCTCCTAAATGGCAGTAAACTTGAATTTTTCTGTGACATATCAGAGGTACATAAAAAATGAATACTCTTTCCTCAACTTATCTATTTATAAATATTTCAACAGCTGGGTGGTAGGTAATCCACCACCTGGGAGGCTTAGGCAGGAGGATCACTGTAAGTTCGAGGCCAGCCTGGCCTACAGAGTGAGTTCAAAGACACCCTGAACTACATTACACAGCAAGACCCTTCCCCTCCTAAAAGACATAGGATGGCAATGACAGTATCAATGGCAGTGGGGGTTCAAATATCAAGCTTCATCCAAAGAGTAGGGGAGGAAAATGTTAGTATTCCAAATCACAGTAGATTTATTACTCCAATTTACATTAAGAGTATGGAGTGCTCTAAGTCACAATACAAGATTCAGCTAATCTTGGTCACTGTATTGCTTTATAATTTAGTGATTACATAAAAACACTTGTTATTCCTTTGTTTTTATCTACTGAATCATGATCAGAATAAATTCATAAAAAATGAGGGTCAGAGAGACAGCTCAGTGCAATAAGAGCTTGCCTGGCAAGCGCAAGCTGCTGAGTTCGATCCCAGGTACTGCAAAAAAATTTAAAAAAATAAAAAAATGATTTCATAGACTACAGGTAAAATATCACATGGTCATATTTAGTATAAATAATCAGAAAAAACATTAAAATTTCAAACTAGCCCATACAGTTATTTATTAACAACTCAAAAGGTTTAATAACCAGCATGTTAAATTTAATGGCTGACATAAGGGTTTAGTTTACCTATAAGTTTATTCATTTCGAATGTCACTATCTTTCATTTCCCCACACAGGCAAACTGTCCATATAATCATAACATATTGCTAGATAGGATCGGAAGTCAGTGCCCTGATTTTACAAATGATATCAAACCTTCACCGATCAGGTTAAATCTACCTACTAGGTTTAGTAGTCACACTAATGTTTAGAAATCACTAGCATGATTTCAACAAATCATTGTTGAAGATGATTTTAGTTCTGCAAAATCAAATATACATATATATTTTTTTTCTCAGAAGAATATTCTGGATATTTTGACCATAGTACTGTTTTGCATAAAGATTACTGTCAAACATGGAACTACAATAGTATCAAGGGAAAATTTTGTTACTGTTACTGCATGGGAAATGCACGTCCTAAGGTAGAGCAGGAACAAGTGTGCTGTCTCCCTTTGCACGCCCCTGCACCCACATTTTAACACACCTTACATTATAATACAATGACCATGCAGGCTGGCCTGGAGGTAAGAAGGGAAATGGAACAGTACAGATGCATGTGGATATTTTCTTTAATTAGGGAGGATTGGGGATTCTATTTGCAGTCTCACAAAGAAGCTTAACCCTCCAGCCTTTTGTTGTTTTGATGTTGTGGTGGAGCTTGTTAAATCTTCCACCAGCAGAGTCACTTCCTGCTTTTCCCCTTATCTGTGCAGTCTCTATTTAGCAGTTCACTTGTACTTTAGGAGCAAAAATTTTGAGATCAAGCAACATAAATTGTTGAACCCTAAGGGAGGCTTTGCTCATCATTCCCCTATAGAATTTAACTACGACTTTTAAGTGTAGAAAGGCTAGCATTACTCAATAAAAGCAAAATAATAAGTTCAAATAGTTTATATGCAAACTCTTTACACAAAGAGGCCACATTTAAGTCATCTTTGCCTCTAAAAGCCTTATCACAGAGCCTGGCACATAGTAGGTGCTTCAAAATGTTCAAATGTATGTTTGCTTAGTTGATTGGTTAAACAAGCTAGTCCTGAAAGAGTAAGATGAGAAACACATGGAGAGCAACATAAGCATTAATAAGGACGCATACGGTCTATATAATGTTTCTTGGACTTATTTTATTTAACTCTGTTAGAGTATTTAACACTTGTGTAGAGATTGCCAATATAGAAAGTATTTTTATAGACACAAATTCATTTAATCCTTCAACACTTCTGAGGGAGCTAAAATTCTCAATTTTAGTTTTACAGATAATGATAACTAGGCTCAGAGATGCTAAACCTAAATTCCTGGTTATTTCAATCCAAAATCTGGGGTCTTTCTACCAAATTACATTCTCTGGTTGTATCTCTTTCTATCAAGGGCAATTTTCCATAATTTTCTCATTTATATAATCTAAATAAAAAAAAGAAAACACCATCAACTTTTACTAAAGAGTTTGCACTGGACATAACTCACAATGCTCAGAGAAGATCTGAGATAACTGAATAAATGAAATAAACACTTATTTTATGTATATCAATTTCTCCTGGGCTGTGTCTGTTTTACTGTAATCCCATGCCTTTGAATTTTATATTTCAAAAGTCAATCAACAGTACTATGAAAAGCCTGTGGCCCAATATAAAAAAGTAAATATTTACTTTGTGAACCACACCCATTGTCAACAATAAAACTGAACTTATTGGCAAAAGAATTCAGAAGAAAAAGACTCCTATCCAACATTTAGGAAACTCAGAAATTTTAGATGTTAATTGCTCATGCTACTATTCCAAATATGAAGTACTTAATTGTATGAAAAAAACTTAAATATTAAATTGTAAAGTAGAAATTCAAATCCATTTCTATTTGAAATAAAACTTTATTTTTTTCCACAGTGTGTTGTTTCTTTTACAGGGGACCTCCACTCGTGACAAATTCTATGCTGACTGCCTTTGTATCACTGAGCCTTTAGTGTGATCAAAAACTACAGCCTCCAATGATTATAATCCTTTTTACTTAGTAGGCAGGTTAGTATCTAAGGGACTTCACAGATTTTCCAAGCTGCATAAATTTTTGAAACTAAATTTGCTAAGTCACAGAATTTAAAAAGTCAAAACCAGAACTTTATGATCACTAAGTTGTTTGTGGCATATACAAAACTCATTAAAGTGACAGGTTAAATTCTTACTTTTAATCTAAACTTCATCTACAACCAAACATTCTGGATGGGATATGATACTAAATTCACATAAAATAGTAATTAGCCTTCATTATTTAATTTTAATGTGAAATTTCAATTATTTGACCAAAGGACAACTCTCCTATAGATGGTGCCACCTGTGGATAGTATAGGCCACTGCTGTCTGTCCTCCCTCCCTCCCTTTCTTTCTGTCTTATTTTTGTTTTTTCTGACATAGTTCAGACTGGCCTTGAACTCACAGCAATTCTGCTTAGATTATAGGCCATGTGTCATCATGCCCAGCAACTTTTCTTTTTTCAATCTCATTTATCTCAGGAAAATTTAAAAGTTTTCTATAACACAGGAAACTAACAGAAACAATCCATGAAAATGTATAAACTCTTCATGTCCAAGCTTCTTACAGTAAGGTGTTCAGACTATTTGGTGACCCTGAGCTTTTCTCAAAGAGGCTCTGGGCAGTCTGAAGGGTCTGAGGGCCCCCCGCCCCCCCCCCCACCTCGCTTTCATAGCTGATCTGTTTCCTGCTGTAATAATCTCGGCAGTCTTTCTGCTTTAGCCACAGCAATTTCTGCTGTCTTTGCCACATGTCCTCTTTGCCACTAAGTATTTCCTTTCATTGTTTGCTTTTCCTTATTGAGAGACTAAAATTAGCACTCAAATAAGAAAAATGTATCTGAATCCCAATAGACACATGGGCAAAAGACTTGAGCCAGCCATATATTTAAAAGTAATTGGGGGCCGGGGAGATAGCTCAGGCGAATAAGCGTTTGCCTCGCAAGCACAAGGGCCTGAGCTTAATCCCCAGTTCTGCCAAAAAAAAAAAAAAGAAAAATGCCTAAAAGGATGACAAAAAAGTGATCAATGTCAAATGATAGAAATGAATAAAAGTTTGAAAACTATCACGTTCACTTATCAAAGACTTTTTAAAAAGATGACATTATGTCACTGAGAACCAGATGTTCTACATATCAAGCCTGAAGAAACACTGCATTAAAGATATGCATAAAAAATCTACAAATAAAGATATATCCATTACAACAGGAACATGAAGTAACATAAAAGTCCCCAAATAAAAGGATGGCTAAATAAATTAACATATCCATAAGAGGAATTCTGTAGTCACTAAAATATGAAAATACAGAATCAGTAACAGAGGAACACCAGTTTTGTAAAAAGCAAGTACGGCATCCTGCCAAGTGCTTCCAATCTTTTGTCAGGGAAAAGGGGACTAGGCATTTGGCCCAGGGACTTAGCCCTGAGCTGTATCTACAGTTCTTTACTATTTAAGTATTTTCCTTTTTCCTTTGAGACAGGTCTTGCTAAGTTGTTCAACTGCCCAGGATGGGGAATTGAACTTGGATCTTCCTGCCTCAGCCTGCCAGCTTGCTGGGATTATAGGTAAGGGCCACTACGCAGGGCTCAATTCCTTAAATACTGGTGCATTTAGGTATACACTGAACAGGTGATAAAGTGCTTTGCATTTTCAATAGCACTTCCTTAAGCACCGGGATAACTGTAAGTATACACTGAACACCATTGTTTAGTACTTCATACAGATTGAATCATACTTATGCTTGGAGTCATCGCAGGAGGTGTTTTATCCAGTTGTATATCTGAGGAAACTGAGGCCCAGTCCAAGAAAGTAACACACCAATATCACTACCACATGGAAAAGCCAGGACACAAGCTGAGGTCAGCTTGACCAGAATTTGTGCTCATCGGAATTGTGTGTGCCCAAAGGTAATTTTCATTTTCTGTCTCATACATTTTAATGTGTTCTCTGGTGTCTAAAATAAATGAATATTGTTTTGTAATTTGGAACTAAATCAACAGAATAAATGGTATATTGAAACATACATATTCACAATGTAACAATTCTGAAAATTTTTGTCTCCAAAGATGCCAGACCATGCCCAGGATACTTAGGATGAAGACCATGAGCACTATTAAAAGTTATAACACTGATCTTAGAAGACTTTTGTAAGCCATGTCAATTCTGCAACAAACATTTAATACCTGCCTTTCGCCAGATATTGCACAACATGCTGGCACAGTAGCAGAAGTTAGAGTCAAAGGAAGTTTTTGTAAGTTAAGAAAGTATGTTTGTCTTTTGTGGGGTAAGCGGAGAGAAGGAAAGAGAGAGGAGGTGGCAGTATTCGCCAATCAAATACCGAAGTCTAGTTGTGTATTTATGGCAAAGGATTGTTTTATTTTTTAAAATTTTCATAAAAACTTACATGTGTGGGCTGGAGAGATGGCTCAGTGGTCTAAAGCACCTACTTAGAACAAGCTTAGCAAAGCATCAGGGACCGCGGTTCGATCCCCCAGCACCACATGCCAGCCAGCCGCGCCCCCTGGTGGGCTGAGCTGGCCACACACACACACACCTCTCTCTCTCTCTCTCTCTCTCTCTCTCTCTCTCTCAAATAAATAAATAAATAAAAAATAAATAAAAAATAAAAATAAAAAAAAACTTACATGTGTGAGGATCCAAGACTTTCCACTAGGAATGTTATATAATTTTCAACTGCTACAATGTATTTATTTATTGATACAGGGTCTCCCTACACAGTTCAGACAAGGCATAATTCTCCTGTCTTGGCCTCCCCAGCACTGGGATTAGAGGTGTGGACCATCCCACCCAGTTTTGGGACCAGCACAGCACATGCAGGTTTCTGGCGCCAGCAAAGCATGAGGTACCAGGGACTGAACTTGGGTTGTTGCGCTTGCCAGGCAGGCACTTGTGCCACCGAGCTATCTCCCCAGCCTATATAGTTTATATTTATAGTCTATAGTAATCAGATAAATAAAATGCTTTCAACAGCATATGGATTTACTCTTACCACTGAGTATACAGTGGTCTTTGCATTTGCTTTTCTGTACAGTAGAAGGTGCTCACTATAATTCTTCAGGGCTGGACTACCAGGGCTCTTAGCAGATATGCAGCTCAATGAGTGCCCTTCCCTCTGACCTCCACACATTTTCTGTGCCTACCATGCACTTTTCCAGAAAAAGTCCATATTCTCTATAGTAGCAGAGTAACACGCAAATTTCTATCACTTTAGTCTGTAAATCAGAATTTTTTGTTTTTGAGACAAGGTCTCGCCATGGACCCCAGGCTGCCGCATGCATATAATCACGCTTCAGCCTCCCAAGGGCTAAGATTGACGGTGTGCCATCACACCCACTTCTGTCACAAGTTTTAACAAATAAGATGTAGATCATTCACTTCTACTTGGCTGTTACAACGAGATCAAATGGATAAAAACATATATTTCATTTTCTTCAGAAGTTTTGGCCTTAGTTGTAGGGAAGGCTAAATATTTATTAAGCTAAAAGTATAGTATGTCCATAGAAATACAGAATTTGACCTTCAACATTATGAGTGCAAATGAACTAATTCCCCATAATTTAATCCTTCAAGCCTATATGAAAAGAAAAAGCTGCTCACCTTAGAATAGAAAAAGAACAGTAAAGTAAATTCCTTGTTAATTCCCTTCAGGAGGAACTATAAACTTCATTCAGTACATAGTTGAAGACCCAGAGAAAAAGGGTAGAGGTTGACAAAATGGAGACCTTACGTTCATTTTTGTAAATAAAGTAACTTGCTTAATCTTTCAGATTACAATGTCAAGAGTGAGGACCAGTACCCATGGCTGTGAAATCAGATGTTACTGTCCCGGAGATTTAGCTCATTTAATAAATTATGCTGCCTGATCTTTTTGCGGAAACAAACACTTGTTTTCCAAAAGCCCCCAAACAGTAAACTGTTCTTCCTTATTGCCCTAAGTACAGTCTTTTTGATTATAAAAAAATGTATAAATAAATCTACACTCCTAAGCGTACTAATTATTGTTTTTGTTCATGCCAACAAAATAGCTTAACAACAGTAACATAACTGGAGGTTAAACTTTTTCATTTGAGCTGATGAGTACAAATTGCCTTCTGATTGGTTATTAGTCTTTAAACAGACATTTCAATAGATAACTGCTATGATTACTACAAAGACTTCAAGAACAATTATGCTGTACTTAAAAGTATTTTACAGTTTGCAAAATTAATACATACACTCTTAGCAACTTTGAATAGGGGGGCATTCTTTTCTATTAAAGAAAAAAGAAAATATGTTTCACTCAGACAATTAAATGATCTTCAGAACGGTTTGTAGCCCAGAAAACCAGCATGTTCAAACACCGAAACTGCAGATGAAATTTGGTTTCACAAGTGAATTTTGTAGGTGGGAGGCCAACTAAGATTTCTCTTCCTTGTTTGTGACAGCCATCCCATGATGGAAAGAATCTCCCTGTAAAACAATTTTTAAGAAAAGCAGGGAAGAACAACTATGAGGCTGGCGAAGTTCTCCAGGGAGGACTCCAGAAGCCGAAAGGAGGGGAGGAAGGGTGGTCAGGCCAGAGGCGCAAGCCAGGGTCCGCCAGGTGCGCGGCGTCCCGGGCTCCGGCAGGGGGCGGGCGCAGGGCGGCTCCCGGGCGTCCAGGCGGGCGGCGGGCTGGCATCTTTTTTGGGCAGCAACCTCTGCTCAGTCTCCCGAGCCCAGGCGCTCCGGAGGGTGGCGCGGGCTTCCCCGGACGCCGCCCGCGGCGGGGAGCATCTCCGAGCCTGCTCTGGCCCTCCGCCCTCCTCTCGTCCTCCGACATTTTTCCCGGAGGCGGGAGGTGAGGGGAAGCGGGGGAAACGGCGGAGCCGAGCGCCGGCCCCCGGGCTCCGCGGCAGCCCCTGGAGAGGGCGAGGTGGAGGAGGTCTAGCGAGGAGGCGGCGACCGAGCCGCGAGTCCGCGGATCCGAACGCGGCTCGTCCCCGGCGGCGAGGAGCCGCGCGTCCTCCGGCTCTGGTGGGCGTTCCTCGCCCTCCCCTCGCCCCTCGCGGCGGTGCCAGCTCCGGGTGCCCAGCGCCAGAAGTCCCTTAGCGGGCGCAGGGCATGCAGGAACAAAAGCGACCCCCACCCCTGCCGCACACACCCAACTCCGCTACCCCAGCGGACGCGAGGTGCTGCTCATTTTTCGCAGCGCCTTCTCCGCACACCTTCCCCACCTGAATAGCGCAGGGCTCGGGTACCGAGCGGAGGGACGAAAGAACCCGGGAGGCGACCTGTCCCCGAGACCCAGCAGGGCACGGCCGGTCCTCCACCACCCAGACGCAGAAGGACCCGCGCCCTCGCGCCCCGCTGCCCGCCCCGCCGGCCGTGCCCCGGCTTTCCCGAAGGTGCCCGCTCCCCGCCGAGCCCGACCGGGCGCGGGGTCCCCGGGCGGGCAGGACGGGCGCCCAGCCCAGGGCAGGCGGCGACGTGGGGCGCAACTTCCCCGCGCTGCCCGAAGACCCCAGCCTCCCCGCAGGGACTGGGGCCGCACTCTCCGCACCTCCAGGCTTCGCCTCCCCCCTTGGGAGAAAATCCATCCCTCGGAGCAAAGCAGACATTTTGGTGTCATTTACTTAGCACCGCTCTGCCGAGGAGGCAGCGTCTTACCCAGTCGCCTGGAGGTGTGCGCGGCGCACCGAGGGTCCGGAGCTGCGAGGCTGGGCTGCTCAAGTCCTCTAGCGGAGCCGGTTCGCTGCCATCCGCCCAACTTCAGCACACCGCGGGCGAGGAGAGGGGGAGAGGCGAGGCCGGGGGAGGGGGTGGGGGAGGAGGCCGGGTGGGCGGGGAGGGAGCGGAGTCGGCCGGCAGCGCGCATGCGCCTCGCGGGCTGGCGCAGCCCCTCGCCCGGCGTGGCCGGAGGTGCGGCTTCTTCCCCCAGCGCGCAGCCCGGAGAGACCAGGCCCCGCCCCCTCCGCGCCCCCGCTGGCCCCCACTGCGCACCGGCGCGGAGACAGTGTCCACAGCGCAGCCCGGGGGTCCGGGGGCCTTCCGGGAGGAGAAGAGCTGCTGCGCGGTGCTGGGCTCCTTCCTCCCCGTCCCCAGCCCACGTCCTGTGCTCCCGGCCTCAGAAGCGCTGCATCGCTGCGGCCGCGGGCTCCCGGCGGAAGCAGTTCTGCGTGGGGGTTCAAGAAAGTGTGAAGTTAAGCAAGTTTTGCTCACCGAAGGGCTCGGCGGGGGTGAACAGTCCTGCGCGGACTCCCTCACCGAGAGCGAGGACTGTGCCCCAAGGATTGTTCCAGATGCTCTCTGGCCTGGAGCGTTTGCACTGTCTGTGGACCCTGAGCTCTGGGGCTGGAGTTTTGAGTGGAAAGTGGATGGAGGCAGAGTTTGAGTTCAGAGCATCCGCAGGGGTAGTCAGGTAGCTCAAGTCTGGTAATAGCTCTATGCCCAGCGAGCCCAGCTTGGTCCGAAGGAGCTTGGGCTACCTACTGTTTGCGCGACCCCCGGATCGCATCCTGGATGATTAAATTGAAGTGTTTTGAGGGGCAAGTAGGGAAGCGGATGTTTTTCTCTGTAGGAAGAGGAGTGAGTTCCTGCAGGAATGATTACTCTTTCCTTATAGCTAATTGAAACTGATTACTTGTAAATATATGCAATTCTCCATGGTTTGAGTGCAAACGCTCCTATTATTTCAGCCTACAGGAAACCCACCACCACCACCACCACCACACTTCCATTAATCTCGGGGGTTGCTCCAGTATCTCCTTTCTTTAGCTGTACCTTTCATAGCTTTAAGTACCAATGTTCTGAAAAGTGTATTACTAGTGCTGGTCTGCAAACTCTTTTTCTAAACTGGTCTGTAATAGATGAGTTCAGATACTGAGAATAAGATTTAGAAACCTTTTTAGCAATTTGCCATTGCCAGGGCATGCAAGCATATTAGTAAGTTCGTAAATTGTACTTTGCACATTACATTTTTAAAGTAATTCAGTTTTTAGTGAGATTTACAAAAGTATTTGTCTTGCTCCTTTCAGGCCTCTTTTTAAAATGGCGTGGACTGGATGATTTATAAACAGCAGAAATGTGTTTCTCACAGTACTGGAGCCTGGGAAGTCTAAGGTCGGGATGTAGGCAGGTTAGGTTTCAAAGAGCCCAGTTCTTGGCTCATACCCTCCTGTCTTTCCACTGTGTCCTCAAGTGGTGAAAGGAAGCGGGGGAGATCTCTGATGGGATTTTATAAAGGCACGAATCACATTCGTGAGGGCTCCATGCACTTGACAGAATCACCTTCCAAAGATACTTGTATATTACTTTGGGGGGTTAGGATTTGTGACTGACATAAGCATTCAGTTCATTGTACTTTTGCCCCATGATAAATAAAAAGTACTCCAAAATACTTCGAGCAGCCGTGAATCTTATGTAACACCTCCGTTTATTATCTTACTCTTTAGCCGCTCAGTTATTTTCTTTTCTCAACTACCTTTGCCTGAAGAACCATAGCAGCCAATATTTATTGAACAATTACTTCGTGCTTGGCGCTGATCTAAATTCTTTTTCTATATTTTTAAATTTCTCCCTACACAACAACCCTACAAGGTAGGTACTATTATTATCATGTTTAACAGGCATCTGAGAAGCAGAACTCCGGATATCCACCCCCTCCAAACCTGTTCCTCTTCAAATTGTTCCACCCAGTTACTCAATCTAAAAATGTAGAAGTCAACCGTGCTTTGTCTCTTTTCATTCATCCTTGCATGCAATTAATTAGCAAGTCATGTTTTCCCCACCTCCAAAATACACCCCCGATTTGTTCCTTTTGCTCACTCTCAGCATGGTTATGACCTTGATCAGGGCAACTCGAATCTCTCAGCTACACAGCTCGGAAGGCTTCTACTTTTTCTCCTTGTTTCTTCCCCACCAACCCGGAAACACACAATCTAAGCAACAGCTGAATGATCTAAACACTTAACCAGATCATGTCTTGTGCTGAAAATTCAATAGGTTTTCATTGCACTTTAAATACAACCTATAATCCTTACTGTCGTCTAGAACGTTCCACATAATACTGTTGCAGACTCATTTGCTTATACCATGCTCCCACAGACCATAGCTAAATGTATTCTTGTCACATAAGGTGGATTCTTTTACTTTTAAAATCCTTTTATCTTCTTTTAAAAAATGTATTTGGCACAGGGTCTCACTACACAGCTGGGACTTCTAGTGGTCCCCCTGTTTTCAGCCTCTCCCACACTGGAATTACAGGCATGTGCCACCACGCCTCGACACTGTAGCCAGCTCAGCATGCCCAGGGGCATGGCCAGTGCAGCATGTGGTACCAGGGACTGAACCCTGATCCCTGTGCTTGCTTAAGCAGGTGTTAATAACCCTTTCTTTTACCTGCTTGAATGAATCTCATTTATGATATTTGCCAGTTTTTCTTCCTGAAATCCTCTTCAAAATATTACATAGCAAATTCTTTGATGTTATGCAAGTGTAGATCTTTATATCTCCTCCTCAGAATGACCTGACTTGACCACACCATCTAATCAGTTTTAGCATTTCCATTCTGTTGCATCTGTTTACATTCTTTAAAATAATTTTGACCATCTGAATGAGCATGTTTGCTACTGATTTCTTTCCAATACCTTGCTAGAATAAAGTATCTTAAGAGACTTGCCTTCATTTTTTACTGTTTTGTTTGTAGCAGCTGGAACAAAATTTGGCACATAGTACACACTTAGTGGATGAATGAATGAGAGGCCACTTACAAAAAGTGTTACTTTTTGATGGTGATTTTTCTTAAGTCCTGATTGCTGCCCATGAGAGAATCTGTTGTTTCCCAGAAGAACAAATAGATCGCCTTGTTTCCTGTGCCCAACGGATTGAAGATAGCTCCATGCAGTGGCACACATTTAGACCCAAGACCAGGGTGAGGTTTCAACAACCAATATTAAAACAAAGGTACTGGATAACAATGGGATTCTTAGTTCTCTGAGCTTCCCTAAATTGCAATAACAGTTGTTTTGTATAACTTTGGACAAATGATTATTAAGCTATTCAGCCATTCCTTTACTTGCTAAAGTCAAACATAACCTCTTGGAATTTTTTTTTTCATGATTGAGATTTTTTGTGTAATCCCTGATGCAGTCACAAGAATATTAAATGAAAGTATTCTGGGAAGTGAACCTGATAGGTTTTCTTGCCTACTATCCAAGTGATAACTAGTAGAATGGAACCAGTCCCAATTGTAATGGCCTTTATCTTGTGATAATTTTTGGTCTCTGTGTATACTTTGATCTTAGGAACTATCTGCAACAAGCTTAACATAAAGATGACTAAGAAGATAGTTCAACTCAAACATTATTTATGTCTACTATATACCTGTCATTATGACTTCTAACTTTTTTGCAAAAAAAAAAGCAAATGCTGTATAAAATTGTATGTGATTCAGAAATAAATTACAGCTCATTTTGGCAATAGGAATGTTTCGCTCCTCTTTATGCAGAATTCAGAGCCCATTCATTGGACTTTTCATCATTAAACAGCTGTGTGGTAATCAGGAAAAACAGCAGTTGATCATGGGTATTTCCATGACATAATGATTTTGTGTTTTTCAAGAAGAGAAAATCTTAATAAAGCAGCAGTTTTGTATAATACCTTCCCAGTGTGACACATAGGAAATTTATAGACAAGATGTTTATAGACAGATGATATTGAAAACAAACAATATAAAAATATTTACAGCACATTTGCTTATAATTAGGGGTATTTGTCATCATTAGGATAGTGTTTACCTTAGAGGGTTTGATATACTTTAAAGGTTATTTCTGAAAAATACTATGCAGCACTTAATTTTATTCCCTTTTCCCACATACTCCTTTATTTAAGAGCAACTGTTTTACCCTTGAAAAGCAGAGGGACATAGAAGAAATTGTTTGGTTGAATCCAGAAAATTATTTTTTTTGAGATATCTTTTTTTTTTCCACAGCTGATTAATAGGACAGTTTTGATAATCAATACATTGTACATTGTTATCTTCTTAGTGGTTACCCATAGTACAAGATAGAAGGATTTCTT
>NW_004524704.1:433748-435270 GCF_000260255.1 Octodon degus
CTGAATGCTTCCTTCAAGCAGGTACTTAAACCACTGAGCTAATGGGCAGGCCCCCAAAGTTTGTTTGTTTGTTTGTTTGTTTGTTTTTCTTTTGGTGGAACCAGGGATTGAACTCAGGCCCTTGTGCTTGCCAGGGAAGCACTTATTCCACTGAACCATCTTCCTGGCAAATTAGCTCCAGTTTTGTTCATTTGTTTGTTTGTTGTTGTTGGTTTTTTGTTTTTTTTTTTTGAGAACCGGGGATTCAACTCAGAACCCTGCACTTGCCAGGTAAGTGCTTATTCCACTGAACCATCTCCCCAGCCCCAGAAAATTATGATTTCTTCAGCCTTGCAAACTTTTGCAGGATGGAGCTTGCGAAGCTAATTAGAATATGACTACTTATGCAAGTCTTTCTATAGTTTTGGCAAATGGAGCTTGTCATGTTTTTTCTACTTGTTTTAATCAAAACTTTGAGATAAGACTCTTCTCTGAGAAACCTATTAAGATGGAAAATACTTCTATTTCTTCACCAACTTTTGAAAAAGATGCAGGACAAGAAAAAAAAGAAGAGGATCTGCCTCTCAAATATTTAAAATGAAATACACTAATTACTGTTTTCTTAATCATTTCATTTACCAGCCCTGAATTTAAAAGACTCAGTGTCATTCTTTCAGACTAGCACTAATAAATAAACACCTTTATATGATACTTTTATTAGTTGTACTGAATTTTGTATATCATTAGTTCCCAGTGGTTTTTACAATATAGCATTGTTTTTGAGATATCCTTAGTACTTTTTAAAAAATGCTCATTAGATGAACACTTCAAATTCACATTGTATTTGGTATTATAGACCTACCACATAGCGTTGGATAGCAATCCTCTCCTCCTCCTTGGAAAAATAGAAAAATGTTTTGCTTCACCTAGAGGACATTATGAAAGTCAAATAGTACCATCAGATTCTTGGTGAACAGAGCAAAATTCAAAGAGATAAGGGTCAATGGTATGTTATCTGGAGGACTGTGCAGTTCCTAGATGATAGTTGCTGGGTTGTAGAACAGGTTTTTAAGTTACCTCCTTCCAAGGCCTGATGAAAGCACTGATAGAGGCGATAGTCTGAGTTCACAACTGTCCAGTATCTTTTCATTGTTCATGGTAGAAAAAGTCTTGAGATACGTAAAGTTAATGCAGGTCTTCAATTTGATTGTATAAGTGTAGAGAGTAAATGTTTGTTAAAGATTTTCAGTATGCAGGGGGCCTGGCCTTAGCTCAGTTGTTTAAGTGGCTGCTTCCACAAAGCTGTCAGCCTCAGGTTGCTGTAGTTCGATCCCCACAACACTCTAGCCAGCCAAACCACCCCTCAGGGCATTTAGAGAAAAAAAAAAAACAAAAAACAAAAACCTTATTCCATTTTGGGGGGCCTGGCTCTAGCTCAGTTCCTTAAGTGGCTGCTTCCACAAAGCTGTCAGCCTCAGCTTATTCTAGTTCGATCCCCACAACCCTCCAGCCAGCCAAAAGTGCCCTGAAGGCATTCGAGGAG
>NW_004524704.1:437532-441225 GCF_000260255.1 Octodon degus
GTTTAAGTAAAAAATGGATAAAGGGCATACTAGGCAAAAAATAAAGAAAAATGCTGCACCTCAAGCTTCTAGAAAAGGAACAAACCGAGCCCAAGCCAAAAGACAAGAGAAAATTGTAAAGATTAGAGCAAAAATTAATGCAATTAAGACAAAGAAAACAATACAGAGAACTATTGAATGAAAAAGCTGGTTCTTTGAAAGAATGAATAAAATTGATAAACCTCTAGCTAACCTCATCAAAAAGAGGAAAGAAAAACCTCAAATTCAAGCAATAAGGAATGAAAAAGTTGAAAGTACTACAGATCCTATGGAAATTCAGAAGATCATCAATATCTACATTGAAAATCTTTACTCTCCCAGAATCAAAGATACAGAAGAAATAGACAAATTCCTATATTGGTACAAATTACCAAACCTCAATTAAGAAGATATAAAAAATTGGAATAATCCAAAAATCAGCCAAAGAAATTGAAAATGTAGAAAAAAAAAAAAAAAAAAAAAGCCTTACCGACAAAGAAAAGCCCAGATCCTAATGGATTCACAGCCGAATTCTACAAGAAATTTAGAGATTTAATCCCAATACCCCTCAAATTCTTCAATAAAATTGAAAAGGAAGCAATCCTCCCAAAATCATTACTGGAGGCAATATTATACTGTATCAAAACCAGAGAAAGATTCAACCAAAAAAGAGAACTACAGGCCAATCTTCCTCATGAACACAGATACAAAAATCTCCAACAAAATCCCAGCAAATAGAATACGGCAAATCATCAAAAGATTATACACCATGACCAAGTAGGATTCATTCCAGGGATGCAAGGATGGTTCAACATATGCAAATCTATAAACTTAATACACTATATCAATTGAGCCAAACCCAAAAACTGCATGATCACCTCAATTGACACAGAAAAGGCCTGTGACAAAGTCCAACACTCATTCATGATCAAAGCCCAATAGAAAATTGGAGTAGATGGCCTCTACCTCAGGCTGATAAAAGTCATCTATGACAATCCAACACCCAACATAATTCTAAATGGGAAAAAACTGGAATCTTTTACTCTTAAATCAGGTACAAGAGAAGGATATCCTCCCTCAGCTCTTCTATTCAATATAGTCCTGGAATCACTAGCTAGAGCCATGAGGCAAGAGAGAGAAATAAAAGGAGCACAAATGGGTAAAGAAGAGGTTAAACTATTATTATTTGAAGATGACATGATAGTCTACTTGGAAGACCCAAAAAACTCCACCAAGAAACTTCTAGAATTAATAAGAAAATTCAGTAGCCTAGCAGGTTGCAAAGTTAACACCCAAAAATCAATAGCATTCCTCTGCACAGATAACAAACACACTGAGAGAGAAATTAGAGAAGCAATACCCTTCACAATAACATCCAAAACAGAAAAAGAAAGAAATACATAAGAATTAATCTAAAGAAATAAAAGATCTATACAATCAAAATTACCATAATCTGAAAAAAGAGATTGAAGAGGACCTCAGAAAATGGAACAATATTCCTTGCTCCTGGATA
Source organism: Octodon degus (assembly GCF_000260255.1). Classification (NCBI taxonomy): domain Eukaryota; kingdom Metazoa; phylum Chordata; class Mammalia; order Rodentia; family Octodontidae; genus Octodon; species Octodon degus. Next base: position 439,064 of record NW_004524704.1, read on the forward strand.
GGAAGAGGCAACTTTGTGAAAATGGTCATTCTCCCAAAATTGTTGTGCGTATTTAATGCAATCCCTGTTTAAAAACCAGCAACATACTTCACAGATGTAGAGAAAACATTCCTAAAATTTATTTGGAACCAGAAAAGACATAGAATAGCAAAGACAATGTAGGAGGCATTACAATCCTTGACTTGAAATTATACTACAAAGCTACTATGATTAAATTAGCATGGTACTGGCAAGAAAAAAAAAGACCCATGGATCAATGGAATGGATTAGAAGATGCAGACACAACTACACATGCGTTCAACCATCTTATGTTTCATAAAGGGGCCAAACGTGTTCACTAGAAGAAAGATAGCCTCTTTAACAAATGGTGCTGGAAAACTGGCTCTCCACATGCTGGACTCAGGTCTATCACCATACACTAAATTAAAGTCAAAGTGGATTAAAGATCTAAACATTGAAACAGATATACTAAATCTGGAAGAGAAAGTTCATGGAAATCTTGAAGACAGAGGGGTAGGCAGGTAGCTCATGAACACAAATCAAACTCATGGGAAATACTTCAAAGAATCACAACTTGAACCTCCTCTTATTGAGAAGTTTTTCCACATCAAAAGAAATCACCAACAGTGTGAAAGACAATCCACAAATCGGGAAAAAAAATCTTAAACAATAATCACTCAGACAAAGGTGTTCTATCTAGAATATATATAAAAAAATTAGGACCCCAAAATTTAAAGACCCAATCAAAAATGGGCATCTAAGATGAATGCACACTTCTCAGAGGAAGAAATACAAGAGGCAAATAAATAACTGTAAAAATGCTCCAGATCACTGGCCATTTGAGAAATGCAAATTAAAACAATACTGAGATACCATCTCACCCTAGAAAGAATGGCTATCATAAAGAAATCAACTAATAACAAATTCTGTAGAGGCTATGGGGTAAAAGGAACCCTATTCCACTGCTGGTGGGGATATAGAGTGGTACAACCACTATGGAAATCAGTGTGGAGACTCTTCAAAAAACTAGGACTGGCAATCCCATTCATCCAGCTATTCCCCTTCTGGGTATTTTCCAGAAGAATTGAAAACATTGTACCACAGTGGTATATGTGCACCCATGTTTATAGCAGCACAATTTGTCATAGCCAAATCTTGGAAGCAACCAAAATGACCATCATCTGATGAATGGATGAAAAAGATGTAGTATTTTTATACAAAGGAGTATTACTCAGCTACAAAAAAGACAAACTCGAAGCCTTCATAGGTAAGTGGATGCAACTAGAGGCTATAATCATAAGTGCAATAGAGAAGACCCACATGTGCAAATATATTTTTGCCTAGTGTAAGAACCCAAAAGAAGAAATAAAATTTGAAAGGTATAATGAATACAGTAAAGCAGAAAGAAACAGAACTTAAGGATTAAGCAACAAAGAGGATTTTTTTTCGAGGGGGCCAGGCTCCGAATGCCTTCAGGGCAGGTTTGGCTGGCTTGAGTTGTGGGGATTGAACCACAGCAACCTGAGCCTGACTACTTTGTTGAAGCAGCCACTTAAAGAACTGAGCTAAGGAGCAGGCGCCCAACAACGAGGAAAGAAAGGAGAAAACATAAGAAAAAAGGTAGGGGAAAAAAATGAAAGTATATATCCAGGATGGCTGAGGTGATTGTACTAAAATCTCCATTAGTTTTTTGAAAATAGCAGTTAATGTGTAGAATTTTCACCTTGAGTAACTCTGTATTGTGATATCTACAATCTAAGCAACTACATCGAGAACAATGTGTGATACAAAAACCATTCTTGAATACTTTACAACATGATCTTCTAAACGTGTACTGCTTCTAATGTCCGATCAACTACTACTATCCTCTCTTTAAAACATTTTTTTAAAAAAGGTAAAAAAAAAAAGAAAAAAGAAACATGAACAAAAATTTAAGGTTTCTTGAAAGCAAGTGGTAATATGCAACCATATGTCTAATCTTGCATAATTGTATCTGTTAATCTGAACAACAGATTTGACAATAAAAATAGTATATCAACCATTGTTAATCAGCTATTCTTGGTTTTAAAATCTGTAACATATGTATTGATGCATGTTGCCCTGTTTCTGTTTTTATTTTCTGATTTTTATTCTTGCTTTTGTTTTTACTTTTCAAAATAAAA
>NW_004524704.1:441325-451499 GCF_000260255.1 Octodon degus
AAAAAAAAAAAAAAAAAAAATCCTTATTCAGTATGCAGATGGACCCAGATAACTAATTCTTCGAATTATGCATTCAAATACACAAGTTGAAAATCAGAGGATCTATGTTCATTTTGAGAAAGTTTTGTTTAAAATACTTCCTGGTTTCTTGATTTTTCTGTGGACTAGTTTCATAGTGTAACCTATGTTGATATGGTACATGAAAATAGATCACCTCACCTAAATCTTTAAACTTGGATATTAATGAAATTTACCCAATAGAAAAATGTTTTGCTTCACCTAAGTTGCATATTTAAATTCCATCCACCCATACATTCGCTCACCCACTCACTTAAAAGAATTTCTCAGACAATTTTTCACTGGTATTGTTTTTACACATCATATAATAAAAATAAGTGATAATACTTGGGATAATATAGTGTTATTTTTTATTTCTGGGAGCTATGTCAGAGAATGATGAAAAAGAAATTGGATGTTTTATAATCAGAACTCCCAACGATACAGCGTAAAAGTCACAGGTGGTCAAAGTGGCCTATGGAATTAGCACACCGAAAACTTTCTGTGTCTTGAATGAAACTATTTTAAATGGCTTTGTAGACTTGCAACAGGAATTTAAGAAATGAGAAATTTAGAATATAGCATATGTAGATAGGAAGTTGCTTCTTATGCTCTTAGTGTACAGCCATATAGAAAATATTTAGTAAGCAGCCATAATATGCCATCTCTTGTGTAGGATTCTGTGAACTTTGCATACCATAACAAAATATAAGGAATAATAGAGTTAGTAGCATCTGGTGTAGAGGGTTATAGTCAGCTCAATGGGACTTGGTGTTCCTGTAATTTACAAAGGATTGGTATCACTTATATATGCTGACATGTGTAGCAAGGCGTTTGGGTTGGAATTGTGATATAGTATCATGATCCGCTCAGTGAGAATTAAAGGCTATCTATAGGAACACTTGATTGTTATGCCTCAAGGCTTTTAGTTTAATGAATTTATAAAGTGTTAAGTGCAGATTAAGAGTACATTGTGGTGAGGGTGATATTACCATCTTAAATCTCACATGACAATTTTATCTAGTCTTCAAACCTTTGCTAATCAATTGCCAATAGTATTGTATTTAAGAAGATTCTGAGGCTAATAGTACTGCACTGAATATGATTTTTTTGTTTTTATTTTTGTCATGTTTGAGACTATGCAGTTGAGGCTGGCCTTGAGCTCACTTTGTAGCCCAGGCTGGTATCAAACTCACAACCATCCTCTTGCCTCAAACTCCTGAGTGCTGGGATTAGAGACATGCACTACAATGCCCAGCCTGAATAAGATTTTGAATAAGGTTCAGGTTTTGCATATGACCTCTGGAATCAAGCAGAAGACAAGGTACCTTAATTAGTAACAAATCTGATATAATATTAGCAAATTTCCCTAGTATTTTAAATCTCTATCTAGTCAATTGAGGTTCAAATGATTTTAAAAAGGGAAAGTTATATATATCAGGGCACTAGTTCTTGAAGAACTCTGAAATTGTTGTTTTTCTTCTAAAGTTGGTACTCTGAGAACAAATAAGCATGGATCATGAAATCTGATCTCTAAATTTCTTTCTTAGAATTTGATAAATTGTCATATTAAAGACTTTGAACAATGGCTCTGAATACATGAAAAGGTTTCTTTTCTCTTGATTCCTCTCCCAGCACCCTGCATTTACAACCGCACACCCTTATATACAAATGTGCGGGGACATATGTGCTATCAAGATCTCAATTTTATTGATTCTGTAAACTAAAATTTAAAGATCTTCATCCATAACCAGAACCAAATGCACTTGACCTCCATTTGTCTTAGTAGTTCAGTCATTCAGGACATATGGACATGTTACATGGCTGTGTCCCACACACTGGGGTGGTATCAAAGAGAACAACAAACAAATCCCCTCAAACATCTCTTTTCATGTAGGTTTTATGTTCTAGTGAGGAAGACAATGGAATTACAAATATAAAGAAGTAAAATATGTAATGAGTTATATAACTATAAATGCTACCAGGGAGAACTAAATTAGGAAAAGGCAAAAAGGAAGGGGATCACACATTGCTTTTCGTTTATGTTTTACTTTGGGTGAATTAGAAATCTACTGGAGAAATTTGAAAGGAATTGATCAAAAAGTAAGCCACAAGGGAAACAGATAAAATTCAGTAAATAAGTAAAATAAGAGTTTTTGCAAATGGAGATGCGACATCATTTACAATGGAAGAGATAATAATGAAATAAAAATGAGACTAGAACCACTGTGGCTACTGCGCTGGTAAAAGAGCAGGGAAGAATCAAGGGTGGAAGACATTTAGAGGGCTCTTTCTATTGACTAGGGGAGGGATGCTTGTGGCAAGCACCAGACAGAGAGCAGGGGTTGTGTTGGAGAGTAGTCAAATGCTGGATCAATTTTAAAGGTAGTCTGAGGAATTCACTGACTTTGGACATGTGGTGAAAAAGAATTTGAGAAATCAAGAATGATTCCACTAGTTTTAGTGTAACAACAGAAGCTTTCCTTTAATAACTATGTGCTTAACTTCCTGCTCCTAGAGACCTCTGATCCCCACAGCTGAAAGTAATAAATTACTGTAAACAGGCTCAACCAACTATCCCTGCAGAGCTCCCTGGTGTAAAAAGCAAGAGGAATTCCAGACAGAGAAAATGCAGAGAGGTCTGTACACACAGCCAACAGGATCAGCATCAATCAGGCGTTCTCACTCTGGTGAGGCTCTGGTCTTGTATCCTGACTCCAGACCCTAACATTTTATTGTAATCCCACATCTCCGAATGTTCACTCTTCCTTTCTGGGGTGAGAATGCTACTCTATTGCTCAAGTCCTTAAGTAGAATGAAGTTCTGCTCTATCTGTTGCTTGCTTTCAAAATCCTTGATGCTAACTTCCTGCCTGCCTGCCTGCTCTTCCATCCATTTCCCTTTGCCAAATCCCCTAACATGGACCCTGCGTGGCTACCAAGGAAGCTTTCTGTCACCTGTGGTTGAACTTCTATGAAGCTAACAACTTTCTATTGTGGCCTGACTTTTTGTCTGTTATCTTTTGTCACCATGCCCTGAAATTCTGAGGCTCTTTTCATATATTCCACTCTTACAAATTCCTAAGGGAGTTCATTCATTCAAGGATTCATTCACTGATGTCTGCCTGAATGCATCTGGTCTACTCTTTACTGAGTGCTGACTTGATGATCTACCTGTTGGGTGCTATAGATGAAAGATGACAACTCTGCAGGCTGTTCTTGAGGTCGCAGAGAAATTTCCCAGAAGGAGCCAAACATGTGAACGCATACAATGGATTGTGGTAAGTGCCTCAATGTATAGTCATTTTTTTTTTAAATGGCAACATTTTGCTTTTGTATAAAGAGCGTGGTGCATTTCACAGTCCTCAGTTTGGAGAATCTAAGGTTGGAGTTCTAGATCTCCCATTCGTTTGCTGAGTGTTGCTGGCAAGTTTAATTTACCTCTGGATTCTTCAACTCTGAAATGGGAATGATAAGTAGATATCTTGTAAAAATTTTTTTGAGTACTAAGTAAAATAGCCATGTGAGGTGCTTTGTCCTTGTCTGACACATGCTGAGAAATAAAATATTTAGGAAATCTTTTTTTTTCTTCCTCTTTTCCTTTCGAGACAGTCTGAATGAGGGGCCATAAAAAAAAAAAAAAGAAAAGAAAAAAGAAAAAACAGAAATAGAACCTGGGTATGAAGGAAACCTCTCAGCTCAAGGATCGACGTTCAGGCCTCTGAGGTCCCTCCTCCTGATTTCCCCAACAGGGTTGGCAATTTCCCATGTTTTGGAAGTTTTCCCTCCTAAGATGCCTGTCTCTTGCGGGTAGGGACTTCGCTTGCTCACACTGACGTCCAGCTTCTTGCAAGCTTCTTGCACAGCACCATGAGTGCAGTGGGCAGTAACAGCTTGTATAATAGTAATAATAATAATAATAATAATAATAATAATAATAATAATGGCAAGTGAATGACAAAGTTTTCTGGCAGTGATGACAACTGCTCTATGATTAGCAAAGAATTGACCAGATGAAGAGGTATAAGGAAAAAGAAGACTACTTCAAGCATGAAAGATTGTGTTGACAATGATCTTTTACCCATGACCAGATAAAATGACATGAGATCTTCCGATAGGTTCAAGGAAGGCCCAGCAAAGCAAGAGTCTGGAATAGACATCTGTATGGTTTATGAAATTTTGATTTCTGAAAGGTAGGTAGAAGCCACACCAAAAAGTATTTTATTTTTGTATGCTAACTAGACAGTTTGGTTGTTTTGGCTGGATTTTCACAGTCCAGTCTTTTCATCCACTTTTCAAACGTTTTCCACTAACAATTAATATTCCAGCAACAGCAGTATGTTTCTATCCCTCCCTTTAGTGTGCCCCCTGCTAACAACAAACACTTTTTCTCTTTCTTTCTTTGCTCATATTGTTTCCATTCCCGAGAATGTATCCTCCTTGTATCTTCAACATCCTTCTTGTCTTGACACAAGAGTTACCAGTCCTAGAAGTCTTTCGGAGCTCCCTAAGTCTCAGCTAGGCATTAAAATCTACATTTAAGGAGTGCTTCCTATGTGGCAAGCATTGTGGTAAATACTTTGCCTACTTTGTATCTATAATAAAATTTAATCCTCACATCCCTGTGTATGAAACTGGCACTGTTACTGCTTTATTTAAATTGAGCAAACTGATACACTGTAAAAAGTTAGTCTACGTTTTGTAGATGAGCAAGTTAAAACATAGACAAATCAGTGAACTTAAAGAGTGGCTGAGCTATAGGAACACAAGTATGAGCCGCAATCTTCACCATCGCGGAACTTCGGGATGTGAGTGGGACAACGTGACCCTCCCTTGAATATCCACAGAAACCTCTAAATAATATTTTACTTCAGCAATCTTGAAAAGATCCTTGAGAGGATATTAAGTTGACACCGTTTTTCATTTTTCTAATGGTAGTTGTAAAACTTCTTGTGTCAAATCCCTTTTTCCCATTCCTTAATGAGATCTTGGGCAGATTCCATAAAAATCTGGTCACTTTCCATTATGAAACTCACTCCAGTACCATTCAGAATTTTAATTTATCTTTCTCAAAACTTTCATTTTTTCCATCACAGGACAAGTTTTTGGCTCAAGGGAGTTGGAATGGAGACTGGGCACAGAATACGTTGTCTTTCCCTCCCCCATTTCTCTCAGTGAGGATCCAGCTCCCACTGGGCCAAAGGGAGCTAGAAAGAAGAGATGTAGAGAAAAGGGCAACATCTCTTTCTTTTCCTTTTTTAATCAGAGTACAAGTAGTATTTTATTTTCATCCTAATTGCAATCAAGGCAGTCAAAAGAGACCAGAGAAACCACTAAATTTCCCAAATATAGTTTCAGAGAGATGTGCTCTGCTTGAACAGTGCTGGGATTTGAGTAAGGAAGATCCGTAGACTTTCAGCACCCAGCTAAGGCCAACATCCCTTGACTTCGCCTGTCTTCGCGGTGATTCTCATGGTGGGCATTTGTGCTTTGGAGGCAGGATTTGATGGGCTGGCATTTCCGTGGGTGTGGCAAGGTCAGATTCCAGCTGACGGTAGACACTAGTTTTATTGCAGAGCAATGTAGGGATTGTGCGGGCCCCTCACAGTTTGGCTCCAGCTGCCACCTTGGTATTTCCACAGCCGCTCTCACAACAGTTTCTGTCTGTGGTGGTCTCCCCACCAACTCTTTTCCTGGGGTCTTCTCATGGAATGGATGATCATCATGGCTGAGACTCCAGCAAGTCAGCTTGAACATAGATAAGTTTCCTGCTGTCTACATAGTTGTGAGATATTCACGCTACCTTACTATCTCAGAGGAAAGAGAGAGCAGAAGGCTTTCCTGGTTTCCTCTCTTGGCCCGTCCTTTATCTAGTCACAGATGAGGGAATTCAGGGTAAACAGCGTCTATCTAGAAACTGAAGGTGACGCTCCTCTTGTAGAAGACAGGACCTTAGTTACTTTTCTCTCATTGCTGGGACCAAATACCTGACACCCAAAATGAAGGAAGGAAAGATTTATTTAGCTCACAGTCTGTGGAGGTTCCAGTCCATACTCAGCTGGCTCCAAGGTAGACTGGCACATGGCAGAGAGGGCCGCAGTTCATGGCTGTAGAAAACAGCAAAACAGCAAAAGGCGGGATGGCAGCTAACAAGCCTCTTTCCCCTCCTTTATAAGGTGGATTACCCACCCCGGGGCAGGTGTAGCACTCACACCCATAATCCCAGTATTGGGTCATGAGTTAATCACAAACTCTAGAAGCCACTGCTTGGCTGCATGAGGCTTTGGGGGGACAACCAGACACAAACCCTAACAGACACCTTATTGCTTTGTTTTTGAGCAATATATATATTGCTATATATATATATATATATATATATATATATATATATTGTGTTTGTTTTCTATTGCTGTTGTAATAAATTCTCACAAACTTGGTGGCTTAATACAATATATATTATTTATCATTTTATAAGGTTTGGAGCCTGAGATGAATATAGCTGAGCTAAAACAAACACTGTTAATAGGGCTGCACTGCCTTTTAGAAGCTCTGGGGGAGAATTCACATACTTCTTCCCCATTTTGGGAGTTAATTCATAGTTCTCATGGTGCCTTTTGTCTTCAAAGTCAGCAACATGGCATCTCTGAGCCTTTTGTGCATGTGTATGTGTGTCTGTGTGTGTGCATATGTGTGTGTGGGGGGGGGCAGGATCTGAATAAAATGTGTTTGCTCTGAGCTACATCCTCCATCCATTCTTTAAATTTTTTTTTTTTTTTTTGAGACAGGGTCTAAGCAAGTCTATAAATTGCCCAGGTTGGGCTCACACTTTCGATCCTCATGCATTAGTCTCAAAGAGTGTTGAGATTACAGGCTTGCATCACTATGACTATCTCTGAGTCTTCTTTAGTCATGGCTCTCTGACTGTGGCTAGAAGAGATTCTGTACTTGTTAGGATCCATGTGATTAGGTTGGACCCACCTGGATAATGTTCCCATCTGCACTCCTTAGTTTAATCTTATCTTTACAGTTTTTTTTTTCTAGTTAAACTACACACTTAAAGAGTTCAAGGATTAGGTGTGAACACATGGAAGGCATTATACTACCTACCTAAACTATAGATTTATGAGACATATTTGGAATAATTGCATTTGCTCACAATGTATATGAGCAGAATTGAACAGTATGTGTTCTCTGCAATTTGCTTTTTCAGACTAATGCTATGAGTTTAATGCCTATTTTTATGCAGCGGTAGTAGTTTATTTTAATTACTACATAGCATTCCATTGTATGAATATATCACAATCTGTGTATTTCCACTACTAATATATGTTTTATTAATTTTGGATTTTGAAATATTAAAGACATGACTAGTATGACTCTTCTATAACTATCTTCTGTACCACCTGTGCATAGTGGTGCATGCTGATAATCCCAGAACTTTGGGAGGTTGAGGTAAAACAACCACAAATTAAAGCCTGGCTTGGCTTTAATTATATTTAAAAATATAGTGAGACCTGGTGTCAACAAATGAACAAATGAACAAACAAACAACAAAGTGGGACTGGGGGTATAGCTCAGTGCAAAGGTCCTTGCTTCAGTACCTATTGAAAAAAATTTTGATTCATCTGAGTGAATATTTCTATATGCTCATATTGAAGTGCAGAATTAAAGATACTTTGCGCATTTCATTTTGGATTTTGTTGTTGTTGATGATGTTTTATTTTTATTTTTTGAGGCAGGATCTCACTATATCACTCAGACTGAAATTGAACCCTCTACGTAGCCCAGGATGGCCTCAAACTCTTGATGATCCTCTTGCCTCAGCATCCCAAGTGCTGAGATTACAGGCACATGCTACCACACCCAGCAGTTTGTGTATTTCAGTATCTATTGTTGCTTCTGAGACACCAGTTGTCAGCTTAGCTAGTTTTTATTCTACTAACTCATCTTTTCATTCTAAATTCCTTTAAGGTTTTTGCTCTGGATTTATTTTGCAGTTTCACTTTACCTTGGTGTGAATTATTTTGTATTTTTCATTCTTGCAATTTATTAGATCCTTGGACTACAGACTGACTGAAAACAAATCCAGTAGTGTACCATGATTTCCGGTGGACATATTTCAAGACCATCGTTGAATACCTAAAAGTACAGAAAGTACTAAATGTTACTATGTTTTCCCTATACAGATATACCTCTGACAAAATTTAATTTATAAATTAGGCATAGTAAGAAATTAACAAAAATGAATAATGAAAATAGGATAATTTCAGCAACATAGTAGAATAAAACTAAATGACTATGGTCTCTTTCTCAAAATATTTTATCATATTGAATTCACCCTTTTTCATGAGATGATGTAAATGTAGTGTATAAATGACACAAATGATGGAGGCATTATGATACAGCAGTAAGTTCTACTACTCTGTAAGAATTACTTGAACATAAGCATTGCACAACCTTGATGACAAATCCAATGAGCCATTAAGTGACTAATAGGCAAGTAGTATATGTAATGTAGATGCACTGGACAAAGGAAGATTCATGTCCTACACAAGGTGGAGTTGAATGGTAAGAGATTTCATCATGCTGCTCAGAATGATTCAAGGTATAAAAATGAAGAATCATTGATTCCTTGAACTTTCCATTTAATATTTGCTTGTGCAACTTTATGAGTATGCAAATTTGAAAACCTAGTTAACCAAGAAATGATTGGAAGATATTATGAAATCTATAAGTAAGGATCATTAAGTTTATCTAACTGTGCATTTAAGCCTTTAAGAATATGATAAGTTGGGTATGGCAGTGCATGTTTGCAGCCACAACTACATGGCAAGTTAAGGCAAGAAAATTTCTTGAGCTCAAAACTTGGTGACCAGCCTGGATAACGTGACAAACAGCTGTCTCAAAAACAATAACAACAAATATAGTGGTGAATGCAATACATGTGATATGCTTTGTTGTATTTTCTTTGACAATGTGGAAATAATTCAGCTAACAAAAATTCATGAAAGAGTGGAGAAGTATATTGGAAAATGGAGTTAACTCAGATGATATCAAGAAATCAAAATATATACTTCAATGGAACAAATTATGCAGTAGAGACAATATATTAGCACAAAGGTAAAAACTAGGAAGGATAGATACATTGAATGAGCTTAGATGGTCAAAAAGAAAAGTAGAAAAGCCTAGAAGCTAATTTTACCACAGTTAATTTTTTTAACATACACACATAATCTGTAAACAATATAGAGTTAAATCCAGAGTTGAGATCCAAACCGAGTTTCATGTCAATGCATTTAAAGAGGAATATAACTCTTTATTGAAAAAGAAACTTTCACATTAAATCACAACAAAATCAAAGTTTGTGTGACCTATCGGAATTATGCCTGAAACAAGTGGTACAGAAATGTTAAGAAGAAAATAGAAAATATATAATGATAAATTTATTAAAAAGAATGCATTGGCCTCAAATTTGGCATTGATTTAAGCTACAGTGAATTGAACAAAACAAAGAACATTTTATGAAACTAAAAGACTAAATTAAAAAAATGATAATCAGTTAACATCAAATAGTATGAGTCTTAATAATGAATACATTACCATATTTGCAGAACAAACAGAAACATGCTAATGAAGAAAATTTTAACTAATCTCTCTTGGTTCAAGATATATCAATCAAAAGGTAAGCAATGATACAGAATAACTTAACAATATATGCTTTCACTTTTGTTTCATATATTTGAGTTTATGAATGTTATACTGAAAATACAATGGTTTGGCAAATATTATATTATGTAGTGTTTTGTAGGCAGTTCTAATTTTGAATTCCATTTCCTCTTGGAAAACGTTATATCTATGTAGAAAAGTCTTTTTGTTTTCAAATATTGTTCTTACCTTCAAGTTTAATTCTTTAAGATAGGATTGCTGTATTATATTTCTTTGGTGAATATCTTTTCCAGTTCAATTATTAGTTCCTAGAAATAACATTTAGGAGTAGAGAATATGGCTTAGTGGTTATGTTCTTCCCTTCTATATGAAGAGCTCTGGATTTAATTGACTTCACTGACTGCATCACTGTAAAATATCTTTTGTCTTTGGTAGTATTTTTTCTTTTTTTT
>NW_004524704.1:458880-464887 GCF_000260255.1 Octodon degus
TACTTGTATTACTTTGTGTGTACCAGGCAGACACTTATGCCACCAAGGTATAACCCCAGTGAGATGGGTGCAATATTTTAAAACAGATTTTAAGAAAAAAAATGCTACCATAGTGTTATAAATATATCATTTCTATTCTTTTTTTTTTTTTCTGTAGAGTTTTATTTTCTTAGTGGTTGGGCTGATTACCATTAACATCACAATTCATAATGTTCTACTTCATATTAACATTTTAATTTAGCCTACGTATGTGTAAGTTCAGATCAGCTAAACTAAAGAGTAACATGTAACTTATACCTTATGTGCATGCATACATTTATTTTCTCCTATTACACTGCTATGGTCAAATAGTTCCCCATTACATCTTCATGTTTTTAATATTTGCTTTATGTGTTTGTCCTTTAAATCTTGTGTGAAAAAGTCATTAAAAATATTACTTGGGTTAGCGCTGTGAGTATGACTGTGGCTGTTGCATATTTACTTCTGTTGATATGAGTTAGGGGCTAGTGTTTTTCCACTTTTAGCCTTGAAGAACTCTGCTCTGGACTTCTTGCATGGCAGATTATTTGGTAACAAATTCTCTCTTTTTTTTTTTTCCTCATGGAATGTTATAATTTCTTCTTAATTTTGAAGAATAATTTTCCAGATGTAAAATTCTTGGTCAGTATGTGTTATGGTTTGTGTCCAGGTTCCCCCAAAGATAGTGTTTGTGATTAATCCACGATCCAGTGCTGAGATTATGGGTGGGAATGCTGCTAGGATTATGGATGTAAATGCTGCTGGGATTATGGGTGTGTATGCTACACTTGGCCTGGGGCCAATAGCCTGAATGCAACAGAAGGGAGACAGATTTGCTCTCAGTAGCCATTGTTGCTGCTACTCCTCCCATTTGCTCTTGCTGTTTCACTGTTTTCCACGGCCATGAACTGCTATCCTGTGCCACATGCCACTCTGCCTTGGAACCAGCTGAGTATGGACTCAAACCTCCACAGGCTGTGACCTAAATGAACCTTTTCTTCCTTCATTTTGGGTGTCAGGTATTTGGTTCCAGCAACAAGAAAAAAGTAACTGAGACAGTAGGTTATTGTTTTCAACCTCCCAAAAAATTTGAATACATTTGAATCCACTGACTTCTAGCTACCATTGTTTCTTTAGTAAGAAATTGGCTGGAGATTATTTTTTTCCTGTGGCTTTTTTTATGTGGAATAAGTTTCTTCTCTCTTGCTATTTTCAAGATTGCCTTTTTCTCCTGACAATTTGCATATGATGTGTTTCAGTGTGGTTCTCTTGGATTTTTTTTTTTTTTTGTGTGTGTGTGTCTGTGTTTCTTTTATGATTCCTGAATTTCTTCATAGTGTAGGTTGTTTTACTTCAAAAAGTTTTGACCATAATTTATTCAGATAGTTTATCTTCCTTTGCCTTCAAAGTATCCTATTAAGTATTTATTTAGTATGTTGGATGATGTAAATATTTAAATCTCTTCTACTTTCTTTTCTTTACACAGGAGAATATAAATTTTTTTTTACTCCAAATTGCTGATACTTTCTTTTTTTTTACTTTAAAGAGAAAAAGGATAAACAAACAATTAAACAGATTAGTAGAATGTTACAATAGTTGGTACATTAGTTGTTACAGTAGTTCATACATTTCATATTGTTGTCTTTCTATTAGTTAATCATAAAACAAGATAAAGGCATGTTATCTTGTCTAAACAACATTAGCACAAAGCATTCTTTGCCAAGGAACTAAGAGAAGTTATCTATAAACTTAACTATCATGTATATCCGTATAATTCTTTTCCTTTTCCCTTTCTTCCCTTCCTCTTTCCCAATCAGTTTGTCCTCAACCTTCCAGTATTTTTTTCCAGATCACAATATCTGTTGTACATTTCATATCCTACTTTCTTGCTAAATTTCTCACACTAGTGAGTTAATATCATGTTTACACGTATGAATCTGCCTTATTTTATTGATGAGTATAGTCTCAAGTTGCATCCATATAACTACAGATGTTTTTTCATTCTTTATAGTAGAGTACTATAGGTTTAGGTATTACAAATTATGCTGCTATAAACAAAGGTGCACACATGTGGTATGATGTTCCTAATTCTTCTGGAAAAATACCCAGAAAGGAAATAGCTGATACAAAGGGAATCCTAATCCAAATTTCTGAAGAAATCTCAACCCTGATTTCCACATTGGCCAGACCAGTCTAAATTATCATCAGCAGTGGAGAGCGGTTCCTTTTTTTCCATAGTCTCTCCACCATTTGTTACTGGTTGATTTTTTTGATGATAGTCATTCTTGCTGGATGGAATCTCAGTATTGTGTTTATTTGCATCTCTCAAATGACCAGTGATGTTGAACATTATTTCATGTTTTTGTTTGACATTTATATTTCTTAATCTGAAAAGTGTATTCATCTCAGATGCTCATTTTTTGATTTGAATTTGGGGGGGTGCTCTGATTTTTTAAAAAAATTCTTTATAAGTTCTAAATCTAAATCTTCTGTCTGTGGGACAGGTGGCTGTAATTTTATTTCCCCATTCTGTGGGTTGTCTTTTTACTTTTTTTCTTCCAGTGGACATGTTTGGCTCCTTTGTCAAAGGTGGCTGATTTCCTTGGGAATATGTCTACTTTTTCTATTCTGTTCCACCGATCTTCAAGTCTGTGTTTTTTCCACTGCCATGGTGTTTTCATGATGGCAGCTTTGTAGTCTGATTTCAGGTCAGGTATTGTGATACCCCCGACTTGTCTTTGTTGCCCAGAATTTCTTCAGCTATTCTAGATCTTTTCTGGCTCCAAATACATTTTAATGATGTTTTCTCTGGCTCTGTGAGTTGTTAATGATATTTTTAGTGGGATTGCATTAATTCTAGATAGCAGTTCTGGTAGTATGGCCATTCTCACTATATTTATTCTTCCTATCCAAGAGCAAAGGATATTTTCTCATTTTCTGATATTCTCTTCAATCTCCTTTTTTAGAGCACTATAATTTTTATTATATAGATCTTTTCTATCCATTGTTAGATTCATTCATAAGTATTTAATTTTGGGGGGACGTTAACATGAAGTAGGTGCTTTCTCTAATTTTTCTCTCTGAGAGTTTGTCACTTGTGTACAGAAATGCCATTGACTTTTGATTGTTGGCTTTGTATCTTGCTACACTATTGAATTTGGATATTAAATTTAAAAAATTTTCGATGGAGTTTTCAGCATCTTCTATGTAGAGTATCATATCATATGCAAATAATTATAATTTAACTTGTTTCTTGTGTATTTTTATTCCTTTTTATTTTTTCCTCTTGTCCAATTTCTATGGCAAGTGTTTCCAGAAATATGTTGGAAAAAGTTGGTGATAGTGGACATCCTTGTCTTGCTCCTGGTTTTAGGTGAAAATTTTCAGTTTTTGACAGTTAGTATGCTGTTGTCTGTTGGTTTGTCATAGCTGGATAAGACTGAAGCAGAGACCCTCTGTTTCAATTTTCTGTAGCGTTTTCATAATGAATGGATGTTGGACTATGTCAAATGTTTTTTCCACATATATTGAGATCATCATGTTAATTTTGTCCCTGGTTCTGTTAATATGGTTATTACATTTATTGATTTGCATATATTGTACCATCCATGCATCCTTAAAGAGTTCTACTTGGTCATGATGGTTCTACCTTCTTCATAATTTGTTGCATTCTGTTTGCCAGTATCTTATTAAGGATTTTTGCATCACTGTTCATCAGGGAGACTGGCCTCTAGTTTTCTCTCTTTTTTGGGTTTTTCTCTGGATTTGGAATCAATAAAATACTTGTTTCCAGGAATGATTTTGAAATTACTACTTCCCTTTCAGTTTCTTTAAAGAGTTTCATCATTAGTGGCATTAGATCTTCTCTAAATTTCTTGTAGAATTCAGCACTAAATCCATCAGGGCCTGGGCTTCTCTATGTTGCTAATTTTTAATTACATTTTCATTTTTATTGGTTGATATTGGTTTATTTAGAATTTTATATCTTCTTGATTTAGTTGTGGCAATCTGATTGCATGTAGAAATTTGTCCATTTCTCCTGTTTTTCATCTTAGTAGAACATAAGTTCTCATAGTAGGTACTGATGATCTGGATTTCTGTGGGATCTGTTATGATTTCTTCCTTTTCATTACTATTTGCTTGAATTTATGCTCTTTCTTCTTTTTGACAAGGTTGGCTAAAGGCTCATCAGTTTTATTCTTTTTTAAAGAATGACTTTTAGTGGCCTGGGAGATGGCTCAGTAGAAAAGGAATGACTTTTTTTTTTTCCTTTGGCAGAACCAGGGATTGAACTCAGACCCCTAGGCTTGCTAGGCAAGCACTTATTCTACTAAGCCATCTCCCATGCCCCTAAGAATGACTTTTAATGCATTGATTATTTGCATTGTTTTCTTAACCTCTGTTGCATTAATTTCTGCTCTTATATTTCTAATTTCCTCCCTTGTACAAACTTTGGGTTTCATTTGTTGTTTTTCTAGATGTTTGAGGTTCCACATTTGGTTATTTATTGTAGTTCATTCTGTTTTCTTGATGTGTGAGTTTATCGCTGTAAATTTACCTTGTAAGACTGCTTTTATTGCATTCCATAGGTTTCAGTATGTTGTGTTGGCATTGTCTGTATCATTTAATTATATATACTTTTTAATTCCATCTTTAATTTCCTCAGTATTGCTTAGAAGGATGTTGTGAAATTTCCATGTGTCAATGTTGAGGTGGTTTTCTTTGTCATTGATTTCCAGTTTCATTGCACTGTGGTCAGAAAGTCTGCATGGGATTATTTCAGTCCATTTACATTTATTTAAATATATTTTTGTCAGATAATATATAATCTGTTTTGGAAAATGTCCCATGTGAATCTGAGACAAATGTATATTTGGATGTTTTGGGGTAGAACACTCTGTAGATATCTACCAAATCTATTTGGTCACAGGCTTGGTTTAATTCTAACATTTTTTTTGTGTGTGGATTTTTTTGTCTAGTTGATTGATCTGTTTATAAGAGTTGGGTATTAAGGGTATTAAGGTCTTCTCTACTATTGTGTTAGTGTTTATTTGTTTTTTTTTCATGTCAGTTAATATTGTTTTATGTAGTTCAGTGAACCTGTGTTTAGTGCATAAATATTTATGGTTGCTATCTTTTCTTCTTGGATTTTTCTCTTACTGAATACATAGTAACCTTTTTCGGTTTCTTTTGATCAGTTTTGGCTTGCAGTTTGCATTGTCTGCGAGTAGAATAGCTACCCCTATTTTTTCTGGATTCCTTTGGCATGGAGAATTGTTTTCCATTGTATGACTTTTAGTCTATTAATATATTTTGGGTTAAATGTGTTTTTTTTCTTTCTTTCTTTTTTTTTGGTGGAACCAGAGATTGAACTCAGGTCCTTGTGCTTGCCAGGCAAGTGCTTATTCTACTGAGCTATCTCCCCAGCCCCTAAATGTGTTTCTTGAATGTAATATATTGCTGGATCTTGTGTCTTGATTCATTTTGCCAGTCTATTTCTTTGGATTGGTGAGTTGAGACTATTTATGTTGTTAGTTAAAACTGATATATATTGGCTTTTGTTTTCATGTTGTTTCCTTGTTATTTGTTCCTTGTCATTTTGTTTTGTGTAACTGCATTTCCTGCCCAGTGGCTTCTTTCTGTTGGTGTTCCTGTGTTTGTGGTCTCTGTTATCTCTTTGCAATACATTTTTCAAAGCATGTTGTGGAACTGGTTGGGTGGTCATAAATATCTTCAGTTTTTCTTTTTCATGGCAGTGTCTTATTACTCAATTTCGTAAGATACTTTTACAGGACACAGCAATCTGAGTTGAAGACTGTTTTCCTTTAGTGCTTGAAATATGTCACTCCAGGCTCTTCTTGATTTTAAAGTTTGTGTGGAGAAGTCTGCTATGATTCTGATGGGCTTTCCTGCATACGTGATATGTTTCTTCTCTTGAGCTGCATTTAAAATTTTGTTTTACGCTGAATTGCCAGAAACCTGATTGTTA
>NW_004524704.1:465082-467164 GCF_000260255.1 Octodon degus
CTTCTTTTATTTTTATATCAAATCCTTTATCCATGTTTGGACAAATTTCAAAAATCTCTCTGAAAAGATTTTTAATGTCATTTGTGCTGTCTCTGGCTTTCTCACCAAGTCCAGTCAATTTTATGCTGTTCTTCTTTGCTTCATCCTGTACCTGTTGGGTTGACATTTTGTCATTTCCTGTTGTTGTTGACTGTTAAGATATCTTTCTTTTCCTGGTTGCTGGTTGTGCTCCTGTCTGGTAGATCTGATGTCCTATCATCAGGTTCATTTAACCTGCTGCATATATTTTCACTGGAGTTTCTAATCTCCTTCACTTCTGTTTGGATCTGTTTCATTGATTCTATTTTTTGTTTATGTTTAGAATTCACGGTTTTCTTTATTTCCTTGAGTTCCTCTATATGTTTACCTGTGTTTGCTTTAATGTCTTTTTTATTTTTTTGCTTTTGCTGCTATCACTTCTGAGAGTTCCATTTGTTGGCTCCTGATTTACTCTGTGTTCTGAACTTCTGGATGTGCTGCGTGATTGGCATTGCATTTTGCTTTTACATCTTTTCATTTTCTATGTTATTTTGTTTCCTACAATGATACTTTCAGATTTCTAATGTTAGACAGCTTTATTACTGATGTTGAGGCTTTCCTAGGAGGTGACTATTCCTCATGATGTCTCTCCTAGCCTGTAACACTGCCACTCCTCTCACCAGCACTGCCATATTCTTCTCACCAGTACACTGTCCCAGGCAATGGAGGAAGCTCAGGGTGCACACATGTGCTCCTCTCTCCAGTACCACCATTCTGGGGCAACAGAGGAAGTGTAGAGCTCGACTTCACTTGCCAGCACCACTGACCAGAGGCAATGGAGGGAACAGAGTGCAGACTCCACTCACTAGCACTGCTGTCCTGGGGACAATGGAGGAAGCCACAGTATGGATCCCCACTCTGCTAGCTGACACCACCCTCTTGGCCACAGTGGAGGAGGTGATACATTCTTCTGCTTGCCATCATTTGAAGAATTTATCATTTCATGTCAATAGTTTATCATATATTTATTATTATAAGCTATAACTTTGTATTTGATATTCTTTGTTTGGTGAGACAGAAAAATAACAACAACCAAAACCTCCAAGTTATTAGAATTAGTTTTTGCTAAAAATCACTGGATGGATCATTGACAATGAGGCTTTCAAAGGGGTCATGCTCTATTCTGATTCTTCTGTTGTTAAGATGCAGACTTTCATTTTTTTATGGCCACAAGTGAACTAATGCCCCAGTCAATTTGCTCTGCTATAATAGAATATTCTATACTGGGTAATTTATAAAGAATAGAAATTTTTTTTTTCACAGCTTTGAACGCTGGGAAGTCCAAGATCAAGATGCCAGCATCTGCTGAGGGTCTTTTCATTGTCTTCACATGGCAGAAGGTAGAAGTACAAACAAAGGATGGATTTATCATGCTATCCTCCATGGTGCAAAAACAGAAGAAAGTGAACTCCCTCCTACAAACCTTTTTATAGAAGTTTCAATCCATTAATAAGAACAAAGTTTCACAACCTAAGCATCTCTCTTTAGGTCTTGTATCTCAGCAATGATGCCTTGGGGATTAAGTTCCCAAACCCATGAATTTTGGGGATACATTCCAGATTATGCCAAACAGGTATTAGTGAATGGGATTAGGGTAAAGTTAAAATGCCTCAGAGTTCACCATCCTTACCAAGATTTAGCCATTTATTGAAAATAGTTGCTTCCAGGTTTTCTGAAAGTCTTGGATTAATCTCTAAAATTCTGACAAATGTTTAATATTTTAAGCTATTTTTATTGCTCTTATTCAGTGACAAATTTTCAGCCTATCTTACTCTGTCATTTCCTTCTTTTTTTTTTTTAAACTTGTATATATCTATCTATTTTTCCAAATCTGTTATAGAACCAATGATGTGTCTTATTTTTACCTATTATAAATCAGTAAATTAATGTTACATACTACCTTATGTTTAAAATAAGAAGAAAGGGGGCCTGCCCCTTAGCTCAGTTCTTTAAGTGGCTGCTTCAACAAAGCAGTCAGGCTCAGGTTGCTGTGGTTCAATCCCC
>NW_004524704.1:467264-470245 GCF_000260255.1 Octodon degus
CTGAGCTAGCAACTGAAACTGGGTGTGGTGGCGCACGCCTGTAATCCCAGCACCGGGGATGCTGAAAATAGGAGGATCACTACAAGTCCAAGCTGCGTAGTGAGACCCTGTACCAAATACATTTTAAAAAGAGAAAGAGAAGTGACCTTATTCAGTTTGTTAATTACTGTAGGATAGACCACAGTGCTGTGGCAGTGGCTCTAGTTTGGACTTGGGTTCCTGGGGTGAGGCAGCAGGATATGTTGGCAGGAAACACTGCTTCTCAGAAGGGTGAAGTGGAGTGAAGCAGATCCATACTACTATTATAATTTTTGGTGAAGATATTTCAAAACTAACCACAGAAAAGAGAGAAATCTAAGTAAAACATATCAATTTGTGATTCATTAGGGTATAGAAGGTCAATAAGAGAAGCTCGGGGAAAGGCACTAAATACATTTTTCCTTCCTTGAGAAATGTAGTTGTATCATAGAAATCAAAATGTTTCTTGAGGGGGCCAGGGAGATGGCTCAGTAGAATAAGCGCTTCCCTGGCCAGCACAAGGGCCTGAGTTCAATCCCCGGTTCAAAAAAAAAAAAAAAAAAAAAAACCAAAAAAAAAAAACCCACTTCTGCCATAAAATAAGAAGAAATTTTAAAAATGGCTTTACTATTCATTGACATAGTTAATATTGTTCTACTATTCAATCTGTCAATACTATTTTTGTTCCTAGTACTAAAAGAAAAACTGTTTCTCTCATTGTAGTTTTCCAATAAATTCTATCAGCTTTCATTCATATATGTATTAATTTCTTCTTTGTTGCTGGAAGGATTTCTTTGTGCACAAAAAATTTTAAGTTAAGATTTTTTTCTTTTAGCCTAAAACATGCCATTTAATTATTATTTGACTTAATTTGCTTATTGTGAGAAGTCAGGCATGTCATTTTTTTTTTTCCTTAATGTTTTGGTATGTTTTTCCTCTTATTATTCTTAGATATTTTTGTCAGCTTTTGTTGAGATCAAATGGATGACAATGCACTTAATTATTTTTTTGACTTTCAACAAGTTTGCATCTTTGAGTTGTTTGCCAAAATATTTGTGAAACTTCTACTATTATTTTTCTAATTTCATTTTATAATTAATGTGACATAGTTGTTTTATTGCATTGTAGTGTTACACTTAACTACAGTTCTGAAAATCAACACTGAATATGAAGTATCTTATAGGTTAATGTTACCAGATTTTTAGTACAATACTCTGTGGGTCAGAACTGTGGGTTGCTAAAAAATATTTGTAGACTTTTAAGAGAAAAATATCTCAGAAGTGTGACTTTGAAGGCTCAGCATGATCTTATAGCCCTAATTCTCCTATTATTAGGAAATAATGCAGAAAAATAACCTACTTTAATGCCCTTCTAAATTATCTTTACTGTGACTAAAGCAATACTAGAGAAAAATCAGCTGATACAGCCATGTGATCCCTTTTTATCATAGAGGTCTCCGGTTAAAATTCTGGGTCACAGGGAATTTTTAAAAACTGGGCCAAAGTTCTTCAAAAAGCAGATGGGCCAGAAGTTTAAGGCATATATAATTGTCACCAAGCTATATGTTTTTGTTACCTCGTATTTTTCCAACTGTCCTTAAAAATTGAACTTCATGTACACAAAAGTGATACACAATAACTTGTTTGCTGTTTGGAATTCAGTTCTTATATATCTTCTATCTTTATGTTGATTATGCGTCAGCCAACTGAGTTCCTTTTTCTGAAATGTTCATGAGGATGTTAAGCCTACGTAATGAACAGTTTTTTTTTTTTATTTCAGACATTACAATTTTCAGGGACCTTGCCAGAGTCTAGGGTCAGTTGGGAGAGGTTTTATCTTGGCTGCTTTCCCCAAAGCAACAGACGTGGTGAGAATGGCTGAATTTGCAAGTATTCCTTCCTCTTTTCTACTCAGTGCCTCTTCCTTTTTCTGCACAGTTAGTAAGTGTGGTCAGAAAGAATCAATAGGCCAAAACAAACCAAAACACCCAAAACTGTTAGGAAATTATAAAGTGAAACTAATGAAACAAACTTATACCTTAAATACCCAGCAAAAGAAGACTGAAATAAACCAAAGGTAAGAAGGCAAGGACTGGGCCAGGGTGACAACTCAGTGGGATAAATGATTGTCTGGCAAGTACAAGATCTTGAGTTTGGTCCCTGATATGGGGTGGAGGGGGGAGTGGAGGAAGAAGAGAGCAAGGCCAAAAAGTTTAGAAGAGAAATACAGGAAAAACAAACAAGGAAGCCAAAGATAACTTCAAAAAAGTATTAATAATGTGGTTAAATCTCCATTAAGTCTTAACAATTAAAAGACGAAAGAGGAAACACAATCACAAAATTATAAGAGAAAAGATGGAAAGCAGCTCATGCCTACAACACATAAAAAGATAATGAAGGAGCAGAATAAATGTTTATTTTTCTAGTAGGTGTGACACATGAGTTGAAACCGACAAGACTTTGAAGAACATGAAGTATTTACTGCGACAGGAGAAGAAATAGAAAGTCTGCATGTGTCTATATTTTCTGAGGAAATACAATTTGAAATTCAAAATATTCCCAGAAGAAAAATCTTTGCTCAAGTGGTGTCACTGGTAAGTTTTATTTTTTAATTTTTTTCTTTTTAATAATTTTATTGTGAAACAAATATCAATGAGACAATTTCACAACTGATTACTGGCATATTTTCTTTTTTTTCAAAATTATATTGATAAACAGATAGCAATGAGACAGTTTCAAATTAAATTGGAAGTACAGTTTCAACAAATAACACACTGCATATATTCTTCTTAGTGGTTAATTGCTGAACAAGATGCGGACTTGTGATCCTATTTACAAACACCATTAGAACAAATCATTCTATTCATTAAGACAATGCAACTATATATCTACCCCAACCACTTTGAATACACAGATACAGAATAGACATTCATCGGTGTACCCCATTTTTCCTAAGTTCCGTTA
>NW_004524704.1:470345-528515 GCF_000260255.1 Octodon degus
AAAAAAAAAAAAAAAAAAAAAAGTTTCTTGATTTTCATATTTGAGAGTTACTTCTTAATAGATGATTTCACATAGAAATCTTTGCAGGGAAAATCACTTTATAGAATTCTTTGGTTATAAATGTATTTGGGCCAAAGTATAAGAAACATTAAAAAAAGAAATGTTCTTAAAATTCTAGTTCTCCTCTAGATTTGGCATTTTTAATTACTATCTTTTGAGCCATCCTTATATTATATAGCTTTAAGAATGTGACTAGAATGCCAGGTGTGGTGGCACGCACCTGTAATCCCAGCCCTTGGGAGGCAGATTCTAACCACGTTGGGAATCATAGGCCACGAGATGAAGACCAAATATTTGTATTTTACAACACCACATGAAGGGAAAAATGAAGTATTTTAGGGTGTAAAGATGACATAATTAAAGTTATTAACGTAAATATTTTACTAATATTTCAAGAAGTCATTTTTTTCTTTTTGCTAAGTAGATGAGCGTACAGAAGAATGATGGAAGCGAGTCCTCGGGAGAAGACGACCCAGTCATCAGTTTTTCCTTCCCCTGGACCTCCAATTTTGACTCCAGCCTTATTTCAAAACTTGGAGTTACAGCTACATTTGGAGTTTGGATCCCCTTTGCTGCTCCTTCCTATGTTGGAGGCAGTGGGGAGGCTGCGTGGTGTGCCTGGACAGGCAGGACAATGCCCAAGCCAGTAACTCAGCCCAGCAATTACTGGGACGTTGCACTTCTCAAAGCACAAAACTGCAACAATTTAAAGATCTTCATTTTCTGTTCTAGAATCTGGCAACACTTCATTCCATAAAATAGAATGTGTTCTGATGAGCCTGAGCAGAAGTTAGTTTTTTAGAAACAAGAACCCGAAGCAAGCTGGTTGCTTCAGAGTTACTTGCCTTGCAAGATGGGGACAGCAGGATGAAACAATAGAAAAATAACTAATTGGCTAACATGAGCTTTCTGCAGGTTACATTTTGGGGGGTCGGGGTTGAATAACAGAGGGACTGCCTTACTCTGATAATGGAAACTGATGTTTGGAAGATTTGGCCATCTTCTAACCCTGATTTCTCAGGTCAGAAAAAGTTTAGTTTTTACTTGGTGAAGTGGGATTTAGGCGTGGGTAACTTCATTTTTATTTTTTGTTGGGGCAGGAGTTTAGCCCAAAATAATGACTTCTGTAATTTTTATTTAACACTGCTGATTTGAAATTTTTCCTTCAAAAAACCTGCAATATTAAGATTCCAGCCAGTATTATAAAAGTGCATTGAGGTAGTCTAGGAAAAAGTGTTCTGAAATGCAACGCACCTACTGCTCAATTTTCCTTTATACTCTATTTTCTCTATTTTTGTTGTTTGTTTTTGCAGTGCTGGGTGTTGAAACCAGAGCCTCATGCGTGCTAGGCAGGCATCTACCCTGAAGCCACACCACCAGCTAGTGTGGATTATTGCCTCGTCTAAGATGGAAATCCTAAATTAGCAAGTCTAACTGGCAAATAAAGAGAAAATTTATTATAGGAAGGAAGCACAGCCGGCTGCTGCAGACAGAGAAGCTTAGTTAAGAGGCAAAGCCAGCTGTTCTGTCGGGTTTCAATAGACGGAGCTGCCCGCAGCAGAACCGTTTCACCTTTGTGGGGCAGCAAAGGAATAACATTAATCATTGGTGGGTTTTTAAAAAAAGCCCCCAAGGGTGTGGAGATTAGTCTCATTTCTTCCCAAATAGCATCGCAGAAGATAGTGGTTTATCCTTCCGATTAACCGCGTGCTTTCTTTTCCCCACCTATGCCAAAGTGCAGCTGCCGCCTCTTTCCTGTGGAGCGGCACTTGGAAGTGCTCTGCCTCCTGCCTCAGTGACACACGTGGACGCAGAGCCGGACGGCCCGCTCACATTGGGCCCTGGGCAAGAGACTTGGCCTGCTTCACGATCCTGGGAGCTCCTGTCTCGGTCCGCTCTCAGAGTCTGGGACACGGATCTATTGTGCAGCAGCTCAGATTGCAAAATGTGACATGTTTTTTTCTGCACTATAACAGTTTTGAAAGTAAGTAAATTAATGCGCAACAGTTACTGTACTTTAACCTTCTGACAGTGAGGGAGTAAAAGCCAAGGGTGAAACTACAGGTGGGGCTGGTTTTGTTTTGTTTCTGCTCTGAATAGTTCTCATTATTCCCTATAGCCTATGGATTTTCAGTGGTGCCCGGCTGGTTTCATAACTGGATCACGTGGGAAAAGGACAGGTTTCTCATGAGCCTTTTCACAAAACACCTTAATAATTTCTTTAGTGAAAATAGATGTTTTGGGCTGGGGAGATAGCTCAGTAGAATAAGTGCTTGCCTGGCAAGTGCAGGGTCCTGAGTTCAATCCCTGGTTCCCCTCCACCCAAAAAAAATGGATGTTTTATAAATTCTGAAATTAAGCAAACACAATAGAGGATTTATATTATTTAGATTTCTGAGGCAGTTAAGGTAACAGGAATCAAATATGGACTCAGATTCTGGCTCTAGCATGATACCATCCATTGTTGGAAAGACTTGAAAACAAGATTATCTTTGATAGCTTCAAGTTATATCAAAGATAATTTCTTGAATTGGGTAAATATGTACTGTTTTTCTATGTATAACTGACCCTGTGAATAAAAATGTCAGGTACACTTAAATTCGATCTTAAATAGCTTTAGAGGGAAAAACAAAGCTTTCATTTTGTGTAAAGCTTATTGATCCGCCTGTGAACTGACATTACCAGTTCAAGGTACAGAGACAGATACGCTTGGCCTACCGTCCTAATGTGTCATGTGAGTGGAGTTTCTATTTGAAAGTTCCAAATAGATACTCCGGAGCCGACAGGGGAATTCCAGCAAGGTCAGTCAACCATTACAACTTTAAAGGGAGGGAAGAAAAGACAAGGAAAAGTACTGCCTCTGTGCAAACATTAACACGTTTGCTTTTAAAGTGGCTCTTTTTATTAGGCTGTTAAAGAGAGAGCTCAAACTGGATTTCTTTTACATTTCAAATCAAAAATATTAAATTTAATTAACTTAGAAATTTATAACTTTGTGGTTTATTATATTTCCTTTGGGTTGGCAAAATATCTAGTGCTAGGAAAGCTGGCTTCCTAGTGGCCCATAAAATACAGGAGACAGAGCAGGCAGGAATTCTTAAAATGTCTTTGGTGTGTTTTCCTTGGCAGTAATATTGGTTAAAATATACCCAGTTTTTGTTCTTGAAGCATGATAAACCTGCCCTTAAGTGACTTCAACAGATACGCAGGCATCTGACTCTGCAAACATTGCTAGACATACACGATGAATTAAAGTATTGTCACTCTGTCAGTATCTTTTGTGTAGTCTAAATACACAGTGAAATGGGAACTGTCAAGAGCAGTTATTCATATCCTAGATTATCAGATTATTCATCCCCAAATCTTTAAATCCATATTTAATATTAAAACTTACATACACTGTATCATAAAATGATAGCATACTGAATTAAATGAGTGTTAAATTTAATTATTTGGGGAGCTTTTTTGCCCCTTATATTCCACAGACCTCACTCTGCTAGAGAGATGCATTCACTTGTCATCAACCTTTGGACAAAATAGAGCTTTTGAAAAAGGAGGTGGGTGTGTAGCTCAGTGGCGGGGCACCTGCCTGGAGCACGCAAGGCTGGGTGGGCCCCAGCACCACCACAGAAAGCCAACAGAAAGATATCCTGTAGTTGTTATTAATCACGAAAGCCACAACATAGGCTGAGTGAGGTACTCGTAACGGCTGTAATCATACTGTCCAGGTTTGGTATTACATTATTGTTACTATCCTTTTTGCCTCAAGAGGTAATTTCAGATGACATAATGTGGAGTATTGAAAGCTGTTTACTATATAAGCAAACATTTTGGTTTAGAAAGCCAAACATTTAAGAAAAAAGCTGGTTTATTTTAACTACTCTTAAAATTGTTTTTCTCTTAAACTGTAGAAGTCGATAATTATCAGGCTTCTGTTAAGATAAAAAATAATGATTTGTCTTAAGCAGGTGTGAAAATATTACATTTTATTTTTCAATTTATTTTCTGCCAAATAAAGCTGATACAACATAAAAGATCTAGCCTGTGGCTCCAGATAGCGCACTTTAAGAAGCCTGGTGGTAAATAGAATCCTTTTCCCGAAGGGCTTTAAGTCCGATGTGCTTTCTGTAAGGACATTGTGACTTCTGTAATCTGGGTTCCACTTAGGCTCCCCTGGAGGTGAAAGAGGTTTCTGAGTGACCCTTTTCCACCAGTTATCTTTCTCCTTTCCATAAACGGTCCCGTGGCTCTCCGCACACCCTCATCCCCTGGGCAGTGCGTGTAGGGCTCTCCTCGTGCCTTGGTTGCAGACAGCTCCACTATGTGCTGTCCCCAGCCTGTCGCCGTGTCTCCCCCCTCCTCACCCTCCTCCCTTCCCCACGTGTGTCCCCAGCTCCGCGCTGGCCTCCCCTCACCTGCTCAGTCTTTCCCAGCTGTCCCGACCTGACCTCTCGCCGCACCCTCATGCCGTGTCCAGGTGCCGCTGCGCCTGCCGAGGCCACAGTCTACTTGGCGGTACTCGCTGTCCCCTTAGCACGCTGGGTCTGGGACAGGAGGGGCTGGTACAGATTTGCTGGATGAATTAAATTCACTTCATTCTCCTTCCTAGCTTCCGTCATTAGTTTCATTATTCTCATTTCTCAGTGGCATTGCAAATAATTTCCTGTGTGTTTCTTTTTTGACACACGTCTTCTATGTCATTAGTTATTTTCGTGCCCTGTACCTAAGGCCCTGCGCACCTCAGGCCATGAGACTTCCGCAGCTTCCCAGCTGGCGTGCGCAGTCCTCAGCTCTGCTTTCCCGAGCCATTTTACTCAAAGCC
The DNA here is from genome assembly GCF_000260255.1 of Octodon degus. Taxonomy (NCBI): domain Eukaryota; kingdom Metazoa; phylum Chordata; class Mammalia; order Rodentia; family Octodontidae; genus Octodon; species Octodon degus. Next base: position 475,228 of record NW_004524704.1, read on the forward strand.
ACCCGATAAGTTTTTAATGTCAGTTTGTTGTTTTAATAACGTTTTATTTTCATAATAACTTTAGGTTTACCGAAAATCTCCAGACAGTCTAGAAAGTGCCTATAACTTTCAGCTTTTCCTCGTGATAACGTCTTCTGTAGCCACCGGCTCATTTGTCAAAACTAACAAATTAATATTGTTATATAACCATTGGCAAATTAACATTGTTACATACCATTAAGTAAAATATGGCTTTTCTGAAATATTCATAATTTTTTCATTTCTATAGTTTTTGAACTGTAGGATATAAGCCAGGGAACCATATTGCAGTTAGCTTTTTTATTATCATTATCATTGTTATTATTGTTGTTGTTATTCTTTGTACTACTGAGAATTGAAATGAGGCAAGGTCTTTACCCTGAGCTTTATCCTCCAGCCCCCCCTTTTTTATTTTTATTTTATTTTGAGATAGGGTCTTGCTAAGTCACTTTATTTCCCAGGCGAGGCTCAAACTTGCTACCAGTCCTCCTGCTTCCCTTCTCTCTCCTGTACTGGGGTCAGCCACCCAGAATGCTAGGATTATAAGATACACCACTATACCCACCAGCATATCTATTTTTAAATAGGTAATAATAGTTTTGTTACAAATTCAAAACAGCAAAAAAGATAATTGCTTGCCACTTCTAAACCTCAGAGACCCTCTGAATTCTCTTCTAAACCTCAGAGACCCTCTGAATTCTCTTTCCTACAGACTACTAGTGTTTCCGATTTCTTAGATATCTTTCCTGAAAGGTACCTTCTCTCTCTCTCTCTCTCTCTCTCTCTCTCTCTCTCTCTCTCTCTCTGACACACAAATAATTGCTTTCTAAGTATATTACTCTGTACCCTTTTTCAATTTAATATAATTTGATCATCCCTCACCAGCAATACAGTTGCTTTTCCCCATCCCATTTAGATATCTGTACTATAATTTATCAGATCCCTCCTGATTGACATCTTTTAATTTTATAAACCATGCTGCCGTGAGTATCCATATACAGATGTATACATTTTATACATGTAAGTTGCTTTTGTTAGTGCTGAGTGAAAGGGCAAGTGTATTCATAATTTCCCAGTTAGGTGTATTTTTCCATTACATTTATCTTTACCATAAAGTCAGCAACATTGTGTTTAATGAAACTTTTTGAAATTCACTAATTTAACAGTTAAAATAATGTCAGTCTGGCTGGGTGTAGTATCACGTGCCCTTAATCCTAGAACTGGGGAGGCTGAGGCAGGAGGATTGCTGCAAATTCAAGGTCAGAGTAGTGAGTTCAAGCCCAGCCCAAATGACATAACAAGACCCTGTCTCAAAAAACCTTTGTGTCTCTCTGTCTTTCTGTTTCTGCCTCCCTGTCCCTCTCCTTCCAGTACTGGGGATTGAATCCAGGGGCTTCACACTGAACTACATTCTCGCCTCCTTTTTGAATTTGTAGCAACACACAGTCTTGCTAAATTGCCTCAGCTGGGCTAGAACTTCTGATCCTTCTGCCTCAGCCTCGCAGAGTGCCTGGATTGCAAGTACGCGCCACCGTGCCTGGCTTCTGTTTCTCTTCTACTGAGTGAGGTCAGGTGTCTTCATATATTTAAGAGCTGTTCATATTTATTCTATCAGCTTTAAAGAGAACCAGCATTCACACTCCAGAAATGTGTGTGTGGCCCCAACAAAAGAGAGAGAGAGAGAGAGAGAGAGAGAGAAAGCGCAGGCATCTGATATTGGATACAGCTCTCGTGATAAAGCCTTAGGTGTCTACTGAGTTAAGAATATAATGCATTAAAAATATAAAATAATAAATTTATAGCAGCCAGATTCTACAGGTATTTTTCTCTTAATCATACGTCATTTGACAGCTGTCTTGAGTACTGTATTTTAAAGGGGGCATGGTGAAATTAAAGTACCATATTGTTTTGCTATTCCCGCCACAAAAAAATTGTGATCAACTTTGTGACTCAGAAACAACACAAATGTAAGCCGGTTGTCATGTGCCTGCCCTTCACCCAGCACTCAGGCTAATCCCAATACTAGGGGACAGGAAGATGTGGAGTTTTGAACCCACCTGGACAACTTGGCCTTGTTTTTGTTGTTGTTTGGGGTTTGTTTGTTTTGAGATAGGGTCTTAGAGCCAGCCATATAGCTCAGCGGATTAAAGCGCCTGCAAGCAGGTGCAGGGGCTGGGGGTTCGATCCGGGCCTGCCATGCGGGCCCTGCCCCCGGGGTGCACCGCAATGGTAATTGAGACTGGACGTGGTGGTATGCCTGTAATCCCAGCTCTTGGGAGGTTGTAAACAGGTGGATCACTACGAGTCTGTTCTAGTAGTAAGATCCTGAACACCCTGTAGACCCTTACTTAAAATTTAAAAAAAAAAAAAAGGATAGGGTCTTGCTATGTAGTCCAGGCTGGCTTTGAGCTCACTGTGTAGGCTTCAAACTTCTGGCGACCCTCTTGCCTCAGCTTCCAAAGTTGCTGGGGTTACAGATATGTGCCACAATGCCCAGCTTTCCTTGGGCAATTTAGTAAGACTGTCTCAGAATTAATAAAAAAGGACTGAGAATGTAACTCAATACAAAGTCTCTGGATTTAATGCTCAGTGCTAAAAAAACAAAACAGAAAACTCTACAAATGTATTATCTTACAGTCTTTAGGCTGAAAGTCCAGCATGGGTCTTACTGGCCTAACGCCCAGGTGACATCAAGGCTTTGCTCCAAAATCCATCTCTTGCCTTTCCTAGGTTCTGCAGGACACCTTGATCCTCAACACTGGTGAAAGGAGGTTGAGTCCTCTTCTCACAGCTCGCTGACCACAGCTGGGGAAAGTTCACAACCTTTAGAGGACCTGTCAGGATAAGTCCCCTCATCTCACGGCTCTAGCCTTGATCAAATGCACGAGATCCCTTTGGCTATGTACAGTTATATATCAGCAAGTTGTGCTGGTTAGGATGTGCACAACTTTGTGGGGAGGGCATTAGCCTGCCTATCACAGTGCTCCTGCAGGGGCGCGAGAGGATGGCGAAGGAGTCAGCCTGCATACATGGAACTGGGATAAGAAGATTTGAAGACGACTCCACTGTGTATTGCCTGGTGAGCAGAAGATGTCTCTATCATAATTGGCGACTGCTTCGAAGGCCAGAGGTACAAGTTGCAGGCATACAGTAACTTCGAAAGGAAGCTCAGTGACATGCAAGAGGGTATGACAGCATAACATTTCATCTGGCAAAAAAACGAATTTGGGATCTAAGTTCTCACGTCTACATTAAGGTGATTTGAAAGAAAGTCTCCCAAGAAGCCTGCCTTGTTTCCTCACTAGTAACATGGGAGAATGGAGGAGAATGAGATAAAGAAACCAGAGAGAACTTTCTAGCCCGTTTCTTCAATTATTGCACAATAGATCTAGAGAGGAAGGGAAACATAAAGGAAGAAAGTAAAATATTTGAACTTCAAAGGATTTTTTTTAAAACCCTAGGAACATACTGGAGTAGGAAATCCCCTCTTGAGACCAAAACCAGCCAGTATGTTCCATCAGAGATTAGGAGATTTTTTTTCAGACTTTTGCTGTAATCATCCTTCCATTTGTCTCTTCCAACACCTGCAATTCAGCCTGGGAGAAGTTGCTGATAAGCAACCGTGGCCCAGGAGTTCAGGGAGCAAACCCTCCCACCTTGCTGCTGGGTGGTGGCTTCCAGGCCAGTAAATGTGTATCGGCGTGAACCTGATCCAGAAAGGGCCAGGAAGGGGACAAAGTTTAGTCTGTGAGGGAATCGGTGGCTGCTGCTAGCTTCGTGCTGTTTGTCCAGGCTTCGGCTCAGTGTAAGTAGTTATGTTGTTTTTTTAAAAATCTGTTGTAACTTTTTAACATAAAAAGGAGAGTATGAGTAACTCCCATAAGATTAAATCAAGCTCTGACTTGGCCTTCAATGCTGTGTACTAGATCTGCTTAAAGGAAGGCTTGGGCAGTTCACAAGTTGTATTTTTTAAAATGAAAAGGAAAGCTGGGAAGCTTCTCAGCTCTTCAACAGGTCCTGCTTGGTGTTTGTTTGTTTTGTTTTTTTCCCGGTACCAGGGATTGAACTCAGGACCCTGCTCTTGCCAGGCAAGCACTTATTCTACTGAGCTATCTCCCCGGGTTCCTGTTTGTATAAAACTATTTTTGACGTTTCTTGGGGGTGTTTATAGTCAGAAAGTAACCGCGAGTGACTGTGTGTCTGCTGCCCTGGGACCTCTTACTTCCAAAACTGCTTGGATCCCCTGCACGCTCCTTCCAGTTGCTTTTCTTTTAGGCTAGGTTCTCGTCACAAATTTGTGGTAGCGAATATCACTGTGATATAATTAAATTGGTGATTTTTATGTTTAAAGAAATTAAGTGAATGAGAATAAAGTGAAAGCTAAAAATGTAGCAGAGCATTGGGATCCTCGATGTCAGGGCGGCAGAATGTATTTCCAGAGAGGAAGAACTTGGTAAATATGAGTGACGTGCCAAGCAGCCTCAGAATGTGGCTACTTGGGAGAAATCATTACTTTTTTTTTTTTTTTTTTAAGAGTGTAACATCTGTGCTGATTTACTAAACGAAATTACTAACTCTATAGTGTCTAAAATAACTTGTGTATATAAAATTAGAGTTGCCATGTTTCAGCTATTCTTGTTCTAATTTGAATTTAAGGTTCCAGGAACTATTCATTGTTACATAATCGTATTGACTTTGTTAAGTGCAGCTATGAGAATGTTAAGGTTGCATTTGATGTTTTGCCAAAATCGAGTTTGTTTCCCTTTTAACAGTGTACTGGGGGGGGGGGTCTTGGTACCTGATAATTTTACAGCTTTGAATCTACAAATAAAGTCTGATGCAGTTAATATACTGTTAAAAAGTGCTAAAGGTTGGCTTTGGGCGGCAGCTGTTCAGATCACTTGGGAAGTGAGCTAAGCTAGGTGGGAGGTCACCGGGTTCCCCTTTACTGTCTTCACCTCGCCCTGAGCTCAGGGACATTCAGTCCACTCTCCTGCCTGCTCCTTATCCCTGCTCTCAGGAGTGGGAAAGCAGGCGGCAGCGTGGGCCCCAGCTGCCTCTTGGGATGGGAGCCCAGGACACACTGTTCCCAGCAGCCTCTAGGACTGTTGTGAAGGGCCGGTCTTCACTCATCCTGCACCTCGGTGATTCTGGGCCCTGGGCTGCTGAACTTCCCCACGCCTCTTCTGGGCCAAGTGACTTCCAGTACTTAGTGGTGGATTCACGAGGCAGGTGGAGGGAGGGCGTGGGGAGCTGTGGGGAAGAAGCCAGGGTGGCAGGCGACTCTGTTCCAGGGAAGCAGCTGTGTCCCAACTGGATCTGAAATGTCTCAGTCTTTCAACCGCACAGGTGCGGCCTGGCCCATCTCAGCCAGACCTCTTTAAGCCCCTGCAGCATCCAGGCTGTTACCCAGGCCCGCAGAGCCCTCCGTCTGGTCTGCGCCCGTCTCGCAGAGCGGCTTCTGGGCTTTCCTGCCTCTGCTTGCTCCCATTATGCGGGTAGTGTTGCTGTTGCTTGAATGCATCGCTGGCCTTCCTGCCTGAGGCCGCCGTTGCCTAGAAAGCTCTTGCCCTGGTTGTTTCTCCCCTGCAGCCAGCCATTCAGTTATCTTGAACTCAAAATGATCCTCCTGCCTCCCGCCTGCTGCGATTATAGGCACGTGCCACTACACCCAGCTTCCTTCTTCCTTTAGCCTGATTTAATTTTTTTTAAAAATAGCATTCTGGCATTAACTTATGCATTTTAAAAATGTATTTAGAATGCACACACACACACACACACACACACAATTGTTTTTGTTTCTTAGATTATAAGTTCTAAGAGCACCACTGCTATTGACACTGATGCAGATACTTGGTAATTAGTTATATGAATAGATTATCCTCACTGGTATCATTAAAATGTATTTGTAAGTGTAGGAATGTTCTTCTCACCCTGGCTGGTTCCCGACTCATCCATTTCCTACTTGGGGTCCCCAAATCACTGCTATTATTTTTTCATGTATCCTTGTAGATCTTCTTAATGGAAATGCAAGGATATATGAAAGTGTAGACTATCTTTCTCCTGTTTAGACAAAATTTACACAGTTCTGAATGACATTTGTAATATATGCTGTGTATCTTTCCCTCTTAGTACTTACAGAGCTTCCTCATTTTTAAATAGGTGCATATTATTCCGTTATATGGCCGTACTATAATTTATTTAACCAGTCACCTAGCAACAGTCATTGGTGTGTTTCCAGTGTCTTCCTGTTGTCAACAATGTTGAAGTTTAGACCTTGCCAGTGCACCATTTCACACGTGCATAGTGTGTCCGTGTGATTAAAGTCCCTGCTGTAGAATGACTAGACCAAAGGTATCACAGATACTGCCTTCCGCAGGGACAGTATCAATGTGTGTTCCCTTGGAAACGTGTACGATTACTCTTCCCATAGCCCTGCCAAATGAGAGTGTATTTGGAGCTTTGGAGTTCTGCCAATCTGATAGGTTTAAAAAATAGTTTCAACATAGTTGTTTTAGTTTTAAAATTTATAACAAATTTTCTGTTAATGTTTCTAAAGGTGTATTTTTCTTTTAATTATAATTTTAGAACAACACAAAATTTTCCAGTCCACCTATGTTTAAGTGTTGCATATTTACACGGTTGTGTAACAGAGATCCAAACCTTACCATCTTGCAAAACTGAAGCTATACCCATTAAATACCAACTCTCCACTTCCTGTGTATGTAGTCCCTGATACATTAGTACCTGTTGATCCTTTTTGAGACTCTTGTGTGCTGTGTTAGCCATCTTTCTACTGCTATAACAAAATACAATGTGCTAATTAGCTTACAGAGTGGAAAGGTTTCTTTTGCTCACAGCTTTGGAAGTTTCATGCTATGATCAGGCAAATCCATTACTTTTGCAGTCTTGTCATGGGGTAAGAGGTGCAGCTCATCAAGGCAGGTGCACTTGGTGTAACAAAATCATTCACTTCAGGGCCAGATGTGGAAAGAGAAAGAGAACAGGACCCTCCTCCAGGGTAGGCCCCAGTGACTGGAAAACCTCCACTGGGTCCCACCTCTTAATGAGTTTCCACCACTTCCCAGTTGTGCCAGGCTGGAAGTCTGCAGCACCCAGCCCTCCGGGGAGCATCTGGGATCCACATTACAGCAGGGGTTAAATGGGAACTGTGTTGGCTCATTATAAAGAGCAAATGAGATACTCCATATGCAAACGAGGTGTTGCACATGTAAATGAGATGGTGCGTATGCAAATGAATGTTGCATTGTAAATGAGGTGGTGCATATGTAAATGGTTGTCGATATGTAAATTTGATAGTGCATATTAAATGCTTATGATGGGGACAAGGCAACAATAAAGGCCTACAGTTCAGAAGAGAAGTAAAATGGTCATTTTTCACACATGACAAGATGTGTACCAAAAAACCCATCATAAACTTTATTTGAAAACTATTTGAACTAATTAATGAATTTTTCAAAGTCACAGTTCGCAGTTAGTATGGTCATTAGAAATAATTAGGACAGCTAAGACATTAGAAAATAATTAAAAATATAAAAGTAAAATATTAAAGTAAAATATTAAAAATATAAAATACTTTCTCGTTAAAATTAATAAAAATTTAAAAAAAAAATATATATATATATAAAACACTTAAATCCTCAAAAAGAACACAAAACCTCTATATAGTACTGAAGACTATAAAACATTGCAAAAAGATTTAAACCTGAAGTAAAAAATATGTATATATAGTATATATGTCAAATGTATATATGTCAAAAATATATACAGATATTCCTCATTTAATAAACTTCCTGTTTAATGACTGTTGAGAATTACTACCAGGCACACTGGGCTTTTTGTTGTTGTTTTTGTTCATTTGTTTTATGGAAAATAAAACAAATTTTCATAACAAAATAATAGGCGAATACCAGTAGTTAATACATTGCATGTTGTTATCTTCCAAGTAGTTACTCACAGAACAAGATTTGGGCATCGGAAATTCTCCAGAGGCTCTTAGCACAAGTCTCTCTTTTCAAAAACCTAAGTGAAACTAGTCGTATAACTAGCTTGTATTTTTTTTCCTTTTTCCTTCTTTCCTTTTCCTTTCTGCCCCTCTAGTTCTTCTCTTTTCAACAGTTCCTCCATTGCACAATATCTATCCTACATTTTGGTCTTTATTTACTCTTTCAGGTTTTCATACCAGAGAGACAGTACAGTGGTTACCCCAGTCTAATTTATTTCACTTATTGCATCCATTTGCCTATAAATGTCTCAAGTTTATCCTTTTTATGGAGGAGTTGTCCTCCATGTATAAAAGGAACAGTTTCTTTTATCCATTCCTCAGTTGATGGGCATTTGGGTTGTTTCCAAGTTTTAGCTAGTTCCAATTGCGTGACTGTAAATGTGGTGCATTTATCTCACTCTGGTATGATGTTGTGGTGCATTTATCTCACTCTGGTATGATGTTTTTCATTCTTCCAGGAAGATACCTAGGAGGGGAACAGCTGGGTCAAATAGGAACTCAAATCCTAAGTTTTTGAGGTCTCTCCATACTTATTTCCACAGTTGTTACACCAATCTGCACTCCCACCAACAGTGGAGAAGGGTTCCTTTTTCCCTACAGACCCTCCAGCACTTGTTATTATTGGTTGAATTCTTACTAATAGCTATTCTTTCCGAAGTGAGATGGAATCTCAGTGTTGTTTTAATTTGAATCTCTCAAATGACCAGTGATGTTGAACATTTTTTCATATATTTATCTGCTATTTGTATTTCTGTGTCTGAGAAGTGCGCATTCATTTAGGAAGACTAATTTTGGATTGGGCCTTTGAATTTGAAGGTCTGATTGTTTTCAGTTCTTTATATGTTCTAGATGTAAGTCCTTTGTCTAAGGGACAACTGGCTAAACATTTTTCCCAATTTGTGGGTTGTATCTTTGCTCTGTTGGTGATTTCTTTTTTTGTGCAAAATTTTTTTAATAAGACCAGATACCTACACTTCATGTATCAAATAAACTTTGTGCCATTTTGAAAAAAAAAAAGACCAGATACCAGTGTTGATTCTATGTAGTATTTCCCATGTGATTTGGGTTTTGTTCATGAAGTCTCCCTACACTTACGTCTGCAGGATTTTTTTAAAAAATTTTCTCTTCCAGTAGATTTAATGTTTTTGTTTTAATATTTTGATCTTTGATCCATTTTAATTTTAGTTTAGTGCATGGTGATAGAATATATCTAGTTTTAGTCTCCAGCATACAAAAAGCCAGTTCTCCAGCACCGCTTATTTAGGAGGCTTCTTCCTTCCAGTGATCGTGATTGGCCTCTAAGCACACAGTTTAGACTTGCAACCTGCCACTAGGACTTACAACCCGCATCTTAGGATGCAGGGACATGAGCAGCACTGTGGCCTTAGGGTGGCTTCCTCTATAGTATCATACTGTAATTGCTGCTGATTGCATTGTATAATACTATTCTGTAGCTTTATATATTACAGTACTGTTACACATTACAGTACTTCATGTAAGCATTATTCAAATATAAGCAAAGTAGGGGCTGGTGAGATGGCTCAGTGGTCTAAAGCACCTACTTAGAACAAGCTTAGCAAAGCACAGGGACCGCGGTTCAATCCCCCAGCACCACATGCCAGCCAGCCCCGCCCCCTGGTGGGCTGAGCTGGCCACACACACACACACACACACATACACACACACACAAATAAATAAAAATTTTAAAAAAATTTGTAAAAAAAAACCAAATATAAGCAAAGTAGTCAAGTTAGAGATTCCTTTGATCATACTTCTGTTCAGAATATGGTAATGTACATACTGTATACAATTCCTCATTCAGCAACTAATTAACAATGCACTCATAGGAATGGAACCAAGTCATTAGACGAGGAATGTCTCTTCTCTCATATATATATATATATATATATATATATATATAGTGAAGATGCAAATTCTTTCTAAATAAATGTGAATATAGATTCAGTACAATCTGTATTAAAATTCTAACAGGAATTAGAATTGTTAGAAAATATTTAAAAGGAACAATAAGATGGATGATTTATAACACACGATTTCAAGACTAAACTCTAAAGCTTCGGGAAGCCAGTGTAGTGTTGTGTGTATAGACATGTATGAGTGGAACACAATGGTGCAAACAGAAACAGGTGCACACATGGAAGGCCACTGATCTTTAGATCAAGGTGACAAGTCAGGTCAGTGAGAAAAGTCTAGTCTTTTTAACATGTTCCAAAACTTGGACTTTTTTATGGGTATTAGAAGATAACCCCCATCACAAAAATAGCCATGGATCCTAGATCTAAACATAAACCTAAGAACCAGAAAGCTGGGGTGGAGGGGGACAGAGGAAAACAGCTTGCAATCTTGAGGATTTCTTAAAGAGGATGCTAAAAGCACTAACTATAAAATTAAATGAGCCTCTGTATTTATTACAAGACTGCTCAGAACCTTTAACATGTTGATGTTTCTAGTAACGGGGCCCTACAGCTTCTTCTCAGGTGACCTCAGGATCCTGTTTGCATCTGGAGCATTGGACTAAACAGCAGGGTGAACAGAACATACCTGGAGAAACACTGCTGGGCTCACTCCTAAAACACTGCTATTTTTGAGAGCTATATTAAATTAATGATCAGTTACTCTCTTTTTTGGTGCAAATGATGAATTGGATTCATTTTGTTTGAACAAGTGAAGAAAACGCTCACGCGCTGAAGACCCCCTCCCACCCTCAGTGGTCAGCCAGTTAGCCGTTGCAGTTAGTACAACTGATAGATTTGGGGCCAGTGTCCCATTAGACTAGAACTCACCATGGTAAGAGGAACAAGGGGCGACTGACTAAAGGGGCAAAGTATTTTGCATTTCATATTCTTGTTCGACCAAAACTGCCTTGCTGTCACTGTTTATCAAATTCCAGATTGTTAATCTTTTGCTTTTCCCTGACTGCTTGTCCATCTCCCCCAATTTTTTAAGTTGCCTTTAATGGCCTGCAGCCCACCAGCCTTGTGCCTTCTCAGTTTCTGTGGATGCCTGGCTTCTGACTCATACTTTCCTGACCTCATCAGCATCCTTTACCTGCTGTTGAACTGAAGTTTTATGGAATATGAGTTGTCACAAAAGAAGTCAGAGGACCCGGAAGAGAAGCTAGAAGGAAACTAGAGCCACACTTAACCAGAATTGGGCCTAGGCTTACCTCATCCAGGAAAGAGATCTTACATAGAAACCAGAGTGGCATATTGTGCTGCAAGGAACGGGAAAAGAAAAGAAAGGGCCTGTATAATAGTTCTCGGTTGGGCTTTTAAAACTGAACCAGTGTAATAGATGCCCCTCCTAAACGTGGAAGCTAATAGCCAGATCCGGAATGTCACCTCTGTCATCTGAATAGACTCACAGTGGTAGAAAACGCTTGGCGGACATGCGCCGGCAGGCTATTTGTTATCATAAAACTCTAACATGTTCACCAGCCCTGGAATAGAGCTCACTAGAGACTGTATGCAACTGGAACTCAGGAGCCTTAAGTCTAGATTCAGCATTAATTGTTTCATTCATACATGTTTGCATACATAATGGGTGCTTTCACTGTGGAAAGTTGATATGTGTATGTAATACGTGTGAATTATCATTTTCATCGTCTTTCCCTTTCTTCCCTCTCTTCTATCTCTTGGTCCCCTAATTTTCTTTTTCATAGTAAAATATATTCTTTTAAGGAAAAAATTACTGTCTTCTCCCTTACTACCAAAAAAAGTATAGTTTACATATGTATGTTTGTATACTATACATACTCAGGCTCTGTAGTAAACACTTTTTTGGGACTCTCTCTCTCTCTCTCTCTCTCTCTCTCTCAATACTACAGATTGAACCCAGGCCTTCACACTGAACTATAACCCAATTCTTTTTTGTTTTTATTTTTTACTTTGAGACAGAATCTCTATAAATTGCTAACCTGTCCTGCTGGTCTTGAGCTTGGACTCCTTCTGCCTCTGCTTCCCAGAGCCTAGAGATTGCAGGAGTGTATCACCATGCCTGGCTGAGTGGTCTCTTCTGATCATCTGTCTGGGTAGCAGCCTCCTCAGTTTGGTAAATGAAATAATAACGTCCCACTGCAGTCCTCAGGGAGCAGCCAGTGTGCTTATAACCAGATAACATACTACTCTGATTATTACTGTACAGAATACAAATTTTGGACTGGGTATTAAGTCCATGTTCTGCATCTTCAGTCCTTTTTATTTTTATTTTGTAATAGGTTCTTACTAAGCCACTAAGTTGTCCAGGCTAGACTCAAACTTGTGGTCCTTGGAGTGCTAGGATTATAAGGATGTGACACCACACCCAGGTATTAAAGACTGAATCTGGAATGCCGTACTTACCGTACTCTGAAATGTGTACCAGTGGTTTCCATAGCAAAATGATGTGATTAATCCTGGTAAAATTCATGTCCTAAAACACTGCAGGACAAACTTCACAGAAGCAATTTGTGTGGGTTGCTTCACAAACATCCAGGACAATTCTGAAACACCTGGAAAGTACTGACCAGCCTTTTGCCTACTTAAAACATGCCACAAAGTAAACAACCCTGCTCCATGCTTTATGACACACTCGGTCAAAGAAGAATGGGCAGGAGAGTACCAAGGCGGGTAGGTTGAGGCGGATGGTAACACAGGTGATGAAAAGAATTTCATGCCAGGATTTGAAAAGCAGGTTTTGGTCTCTGTTAAGGTCAGATACTGGTGAGGAGGGCGAGAAGTGCCAGAAAAGGGCAGCAGGGTTGTGAGGGTCCCATGGAAGGAACGATGCTTGCACTGCGCTGACTCCTACCAACCTGGACCTGGGAGCTGATTGCTCTCGTTTTTTAGCCTGATTCTTTATTATACTCCAGATGGCGAGTTGAAGACCTGCAGACCCCACCTCCAGGCTGTCTTCCTATTGTCCTTCCAGCTTTCACGATGAGTAACATGGTGAGAGTTGGGGAAACACAATTGCTACCAAGTGTCTTGGACATTTTCTCACTCAACTTTCTTAAAATAACTAGGGAATCAAAAACTAGGGAAGAAACTCATCAAGGAAAGACCATAAAAAGTCATTAATTAAAATATTTTTTTAAAGCTGCATGTATAATCTGTTACCAGGAAAATCTTTAGATAATAAGGTTCATAGGAATGCACATGGGAAACAAGTGGGTTTTCTGCTTTATTGAGAAACTACAAAAAATATAGTAATTTTGCCAGAATTTTTTTTTCCAGTTGAAAGGTTCAGAGTAAGTGTTCACACAATATACTTTGGAATGCGAAAGGTGGGGCTGTGATGCAGCTCAGTGGTACAATTTAGCATGCCTGAGGCCCGGGTCCAGTCACCAGCACAAAGAAAAGGAAGTACAAGAGACACATAAGAAGCAATAAGTAGCAAAGTATCATGATGGGTCTATAAGGACCAGAGGTAGACATGGTGGTTCACGCTTATAATCCCAATAGTCTCAGAGGCTGAAACAGGAAAACTTCAGGGCCAGCCTTGACAACCTAGTGACTTAATGAGGCCTTGTCCCAAAATTAAAATATATAAAGAAAAAGGTCAGGTGGATACTGAGCGTGTATCTCAGTGGAAAGGCCCTGGCTTCAGACCTCAAAATTGCCAAACAACCCCAAAACAAGAAAATAGAAATCATTAGAAAAATCTCATAACTCAGTACAGAAGTTACCCTCATTTTATAATTTTTTTCTTATGACTAAGAAACTAATTCAATTTTTATATTTAATTTTTTTTTCTTTTTGAACCAGGGATTGAACTTAGGCCCTTGAGCTTGCCAGGCAAGCACTTATTCTACTGAGCTATCTCCCTGGCCCCTGGCCCTTTATATTTAATTTTTTCTAGTATTTATTTTTGACTCTTTTTTATGCTTCCCATATCTATTATAGTCATTTCCTATCTGCTAGATCCTTTAACATAAGGAGTTATTGTAATGTCAGTTATAAAAATCCATATATAAGTTAAAACTCTTTAGAACTATGCACCATGAAAAGCCAATTTTACTATGTGTTAATTTAAAAAAAAAAAAACCAGAAAGATTCTGATCTATTTAAACAAAAATAATATATAGTAGAGTTATTAGCATCTAAATAAGCAAAATACATACAACAAAGCATAAAAAGACTCAAAGTGGTGTAACATATGAGACAGATTATAATAAAGTTAAAATATTAAATCTAAAGTAGCAGTTCTCAAAGTATAGTTCACCAACAAGCAGCATACGTACTACCTAATATCTTGCTTGCTAGAGGTAAATTCTTGGGTTCCGTCCCAGGTCTAAGTCAATCAGAAACTGGGGATATGGTACAGTAATCCGTCTTTGTGATTGTGATGCATAATGAAGTAGAAGAACAGATGCTTTAGAGCAGATATTAGCAACTTTCTCTATGAGGGACCAAACTGTAAGTTCTTCAGGCTATGTGAGCCACATATTGCAACTACACATCTGCACAAAAGCAGCCATCAGCAACACAAAAATGTCTAAGAAGGGCTGGGTTCCAATAAAGTGTGATTTATAAAAATAAGAAGTCAGCCACATTTAGTTTATGAGCTATATCTTGCCTACCTTTGCTTCAAAGCAAATACACACATACACACCTAAAATGCTGAAAAGAAAAAAAAAAAGAAATATTAATCAACAGGAAAGCATAATCTGTGGGAATAGCTGAGATCTTGCATTTCATATGTATAAATTACCCAAAAAATTCAAGCAAGAGGGGTAATAAGGAGAGGACGCACAGAGGCTCACGTCGGGAAGAAGGTCACGTGAGGACAGAGGTAGAGCCAGCCCCAGGCCAGGCACACAGATTTCTAGAGGCCTGCCAAAGGTCGGAAGAGTCAAGAATGGATTCTTCCTAGGGCCTTGAGAGGCAGGGGCCTGCTGACACCTTGATTTTGGACTTCCTGATTCCAGAACCGTGAAAGAAGAAAAGATTCTGCTGTTTAGAGCCAGCCGGCTTGTAGTCATTTGCCACCCTATCTCTAGGAATGAATGCATTCTTTTACCCATGTTCTGCTTACTGCGCTGAGTTGGTAATAGTGGTTTTAAGGCAGGTTTAGACATTTTTCTAACATGCCCTTCAAGAGGTAGAGACCAGTTCCCCTCCACCTGAAGCCAGGCCAGGCCTAATGACTTGCTTCTCACAGATACGGGAAGAAATGAGAGCACATAGCTTTGGACGCCAGGTCAGGAGTTAGGCGGCCTGCCTATTTGATAATAAATTTAAGGTAGACCTTGCCCGTTTGTTTCTGCATTGTGGATGGCTGTTTTTACACTTCGAGACTGACTTTAGTGGTTGTTTTCTTAGTCACTTCCTTCATCACTAGGACAAAATACCTCACACCCACAACTTCAGGAAGGAGAGGTTTATTTTGGCGCACAGTTTGTAGAGGTTTTAGCCCATAGTTGGCTGGCTCCAAGCAGGGCAGCCTGGCACGGGAGCGTGGCAGATGGGAAGCAGAGAATGAAGGGAGGAGCGGAGGGAATGTAGAGCCTCCCAGCACATGGGACAGTGACCTCCTCCAGCCAGGCCCCGCTTCCTAGCAGCAAGGCTGTGTAACCCCATCTTTTTTTTTTTATATGCCAAAGATTTTTCAGCTTTATTTTTAACATGGTCACAATGCTTTACAATGCTTCCTATTAGCAAAATCTTCCACAATGGTGGCTTTCTTTAAGGAACATATTGACTTTTACAATTCTAGTAAGCTTCTGCAAGATCTTTTCTCATGGACAGGGAAAAGAGAACTACCCTATTCCTCTAGAATTCTCCTACTCAGACTTATGTAACCCCATCTTAAAACCTGCCTTAAAACCACTACTGTGGGCTTAACACAGTAAGCAAAATGCAAGTAAAAGAATACATTCATTTCCAAGGGATGGTATAACAAATTACCGCAAACCAATTGGCATAAAACAACAGAATCTTTTCTTCTTTCACAGTTCTGGAATCCAGAAATCTAGAAGCCCCACCTGTGAGTACATGAGGCTCATGGGGGACATCTAGACATAAGCCATGACAATTGTCCTACAAACTATATGGTGTGTAAGCCCGAAATATGTACTCTCTGTCCTTTTAGAAAAAGTCTGCCAAAAGTCTGAACTAGGTCGTGAAAAGTACAGCAGCTTTTTGTGTGCTGTTGGCAACTCACTATCAGGAAAGCCAGCTGTCACTGTCATGAAGACTCAGCGCTGTGGAGAGGCTCATGGGACGGGGAGCCAAGGCCGCCTGCAGACAGCCACGTGCAGGGCAATTCTGGAAGGTCCCCTCTAGTTGACTACCCCAGTGACTGCATCCCTACTCAGCAGCTTGACTGCAGCTTCATGAGAAACCCTGAGCCAGAAGCACCCACCTGGACTACCCGTAGATTCCTGACCCCCGAACTGTGTAAGAAAGCAAATGTTCATTATGCTAAGCCATTAAGCTTTGGGGAACATTGTGATTCAGTGACACATGACAAACATGCTCACCCTCCCCTCCTGCAGTTTTCTGGTGCAGTCCATAAGCTATTGTACACATATTTTAATCTATGTCATAGGCTCTTGCTATTTTAGAAACATACTGGAAAATTAGAGCTATATAAAGAAACTCCAAGGTGACATCTCTAAAACTTACATGAGACAAAGGATACTGGGAGGTGATATCCTAAAATATTTTTTCATAATTTTCCTACCTACTGTAACACTGTATGCTCATTGCTACTGATTTCAGGTTTGTAGCCCAGGCTTGTCTGCAGCATAAGGCAGGGTGTTTGCTGTTCTGTTACTCATTATGGTTTATGGAAAAAGGAATAATACAGTGTGTGATTGGAATCTTTATTAGGTGTGCCACAGGGGATTCAGATGCTTTCTATGAATGTAGGCCCAGTGACCCCTACTCGGAACAGTGTCAAGCTCTGTGGGTGTGTATTATCACGGGTTTGTGGCTTCAAGTAACATACATGTACTACCTCAGTCTTTGGGCTGTGTCCTCTACCTCGGGGCTCTCAGAGTGTCCATCCAGGCACTGGCCGGGCCCAGGTTCTCCCAGGAGGTTCCACTGGGAACCTCACCACTGGTGACAGCATTCAGTTTCTGGGGTTGTGGGTTGTGGTTGTAGGACTGAGCTCCAAGTTTATCGTTTTTCTCTTTACCTACCTGTTGGCTAGAAACTGCCCTCCACTCATAAAGGCCACCCTAGATGCCCCCAACGTTGCCATGTGCTTCCTCATAGCTAGGGTGGAAAGGGACTGGGACTGTAGGTGGGTACTGAAGTTGTACATGGCATAGTCATGTAATTAGGTGTATGTAATCATGTGTATCCCACATAGTACATGATGCAGAGCAATATAAACAGAGTTCGCATTTCTACTGCTAGGAGAGCTCTTACAAGCATATGGATAGGGAGGTAAGAATCCTGGGACCACGGATGTACTTATGCATGTATCTGCCACATGCACTTGGGGACCATGCAAATCCTACTTTCAAGGTAAAATTCCCACCTTGTTAAAGATGGCTACTATACATAAAAAGGCAGTATAACACGTTGCTTCCATTTCTTCCCCTCTCATCTGTGCTGCAAATGAATGACCCCCAGCAGGGTATTTTTTAATGAATAGAGATGGGATAATAAAAAGTAGGAAGGTAAAAGGCATACTAATCCCAAAGCGCAGCTTTAACCTGAAACGTACGGTAGCTAGAAATAGCTCGGCCTGTGCATAGCCGATCCTGCATAGCCCGAGCCCCAGGTGCCCTTGCTATTAGGGTAAAGGCAGCCCGTTTCCACAAGGTCAAAGACATAGTTAAAAAGTTCCATTTTTTATTTCAGTAGATACAATAGATTCCAAATTTGCCCTAATAAATGCTTTCTTTCACTCCTTTAGAAACTGCGGCTGCATGCATCCCGCAGGCAAGGCCCTTGCTTGGCGCTTCTCGGTTTTAACACTCACGGAGGCCATTGCTGTGTCCATTTGCGAAGAGCGCCCCAACTCCAGCCGTCCCTGCCGTGGGCCTGGGATCCACCAGCCCTGGCCTGTCGAGTTTCTGAAAATGTTTAACAGAAAAGGAAATTATGATAGCAAACACGCGGGCCTGCAGTAAGAAGGGACTGGAGGGAAAGGACATCTTTATCTGTGCCGGAGTTCCCTCTGCACACGCAGGCTCTTCTCGCTTCCGTCTTGAACATATGTCCTGCTGTCCTACTACGCACCCTACATGGCAGTGGGTGCCATAGTAACCACACTGAGCACATTCCTGCCTCCTTCTTTTCTCTGCCCCGCCCGGCTGGGAAACATGGTTGGCCGTTCAGTAATCACTTCCTCCAGCCTCTGTCCTCCACCCTGGCCAACCTTTGACCCTTTCTCCCTTGATTGCGCCTAACGCGAGTACCTCCCTACTCCTGTTTCTGCTTCCAAGTTGGCTGCTTCTCCTCCTGTGCTGGACCCTCGCTGCTCTTTGGTGGCTGCCCGTCAGTTCCCATCTGTTCCGTTTCCCACAGTAGCTGCCCAATAGCTCCCGATCTGGACACCAGCATCTCTTCCTTTTGCCAGGTAACTGTGCTTCCTCTATTACGGGATTTCTCCACTTCATATTCTTTTTGTGCCATACTTTTTCCCACAACAAACATCACACACACACCCCTTCTGATCAGAGCATTTCGGTCTCAAACTCTCTTACGTTCTTAGCTTATCATGTCCATCTTCACACTAGGGAAGAGACATTGTCTAACAGTGTATTACAGAATCATTTCCAGACTCTTCCCTAAAATTAGAGGGGAAACAATTCTGTAACAGGGCTGTTGTTGCATTCGCTCACACACATATGTGGGCTGGGCGCTGGGAACACTTGAACCTGCTCTCCTAGCGATTTTCAAGTATGCGATACATTGTGCCTCACACTGCATATTGTCACCAGGTTGTACAACAGAATGTATTCCTCCTAACTGAAACTTTGTAGCCTTTGACCAACATCTCCAAATTTGTCCTGTGTCAAGTGTCTTTAAAATTAAAATACTGATGAACATCTACCTACCACTTTGGCAATGTTGAAACTTTTACTTTATAGATAATTTAGAAATTCCGATTAAAGGAGAAAATAAAATCACAGAATCCCCGTATCCAGAGATAACCATGGTTAATACTCATAATACATTCTTCTGGGCACACGTATGTGTGAGATCACATGGTACCTATTATTGTGTTAACCTTTTTTCACTTTGTCATGAATACTGTTTCCTGTTTTTGCATATTTTAGTATACAGTTTATAGAAGTTTTAAACATTCTGTTGTACAGTTTCACCATAATTTGTTTAACAAATCCTCCATTGTAAGTGTATTATATTACTGTATTCTATTTTTTTTGTTTAAACAATTATATAATGAGGTTTTTCTTTTTTATGTATTTTTAGTACAGGGTCTCACTATGTAGACTGGACTCATAGTGATCCTCCTGTTTTTAGCTTCCCAAGCGCTGGGATTATAGGCGTGTGCCAACGTGCCCAGTCTCAATCACCATCTCAGCCACCGTCTCAGCCACCGTCTCAGCCACCATCTCAGCCACCCCGGGGGTGGGGCCAGCATGGCATGCCGGGGATTGAACCCCGGCCGTTGCACTCTGCCTCAACAGGCGCTTTAGTCCACTGAGCTATCTGGCTGGCCTTTGATGAGGTTTCATTTTTATGTATTTGGTACAGGGTCTCTCTATGTAGCTTGGACTCATAGTGATCCTTCTGTTTCAGCCTCCCCATTGCTGGGATTACAGGCATGTGCCTCCAGGCCCAGTCTGGGTGGCCAGCACAACATTTGGTACCAGGGATCAAACCCAGGTCCTTGCACTTGCCTAGGTAGGCATTTGGTACCAGGGATCGAACCCGGGTCCTTGCATTTGCCTAGGTAGGCATTTGGTACCAGGGATCGAACCCTGGTCCTTGCACTTGCCTAGGCAGGCACTTAGACTGCTGAGCTATCTCTGCAGCCCTATGATGGTGTTTTTATAGCTAGACTTTTTTTTTTTTTTTTCAAATTCTTGATTCTTTACATTCCTTAAAGCTGAATTTGAAGCCAAAATATACAACTTTTTCAAAATGTTTTTAATTTTCTTTTTTGGTCTTTAAAACAGAGTGACATTTTAGGCCTATAGATAACTACTGCCAAATTGTATCTCAGAAGAGGTGTAACTTTTATTTAACCCTCAGCAGGGTACGAGCGCCTGTTTTCCCCCACCCTTCCCAGCGCTGCACATTATTTTACCATGTAGTAAAACCAAAGGCCTTACCCACTTTGCAAAGGGAAGCTAGTGTCTTATTTTGTTTTAACTTGCATTTCTTTGATACTTACATCGAACATTTTCCTTATTAGCCACTGAATCATTTTGTGACTATTAACTATTCATGAATGTTTTCTTTCTCTTCCCTGTACCTTGTTGGTCTGTTTGTCTACTTCAATAGAAGGTCTATTTTTTTACTGCACTTTCTGATGGTTTTTAATTGAGCTTTTCTCAATGTAAAGGAAGGTAGACTTGTTTTTGCTTACTAAAGAGACTAGAAGTTATCTGTGTATTTGCATATACTGTAGGTCAACAAAGCCATTGAATACTGTTCTGTGTAGACTGTTTACTCTCTTTATTTACACATTGCCTTTTGATCATCATTCAGGATTCTGGAATAACTAGTAGTTAAAAGGTAAACTATGACATCTATCTTGGTCTTATAAATTACTTTCAGTAATATTAGTGTACTGTGTTTTCTCTTTCAGGTTTTTACCAGCATATCTATCTATCTATCTATCTATCTATCTATCTATCTAATTATTTTTATTTTTAAATTTTTTTGTCTGCAGTAGGTAGCAGCAGCAGCAGCAGCAGCAGCATTCTGTCCTGTGGTTCAGGATGTAACAAGGCAATCGCAGGGGAAGATGTCAAAGAACTTACCCAAATGCAGGAGCTCATGACTACAATTTTGTTAAGCTCAAAGAAATACTCTCAGGGAAAATGCACTTTATTTTTCAAATGTTCCAATACTTAGTAATTACTAATGCTATATTTTGCTGTTCTTCTTTTCTGGACTCTTGCTTTTCTTCCTGCTGCTTTTTATATTTATTTATAGTGAGAGATAATTCAAGACACCAGCCTGTCTTCAAGAGGAAGGGCCTTTCAAAGATGACCATCGAATACAGAGGCTTGAGCTATTTAATAAACTAGAAATATGTGCTAGAAAAATGTGGCCTTTCAGGCTGCTGCTTCCATTATGAATAGTCTTCCATGGGGATTTTTCTCTTCACTGATTTTCCATTCTGATCCAACACAGCCTGTCTCTGGAGTGTGACAGTCCCCCTGAAGTTAGACAGCCACAGCTTGTCGCCCTGCAGGAACACTGCGTCCTACCAGGGCAGATCTGGGGATGTGGCTGCTTTGTGGATGACCAAGCTCCAACTGCCGGGGGTCATCAGGTTCCACAGGCCAGGATGGGGGCAGCAACTGTGAGACAGGCCCAGTGGTTGTGGGTTTTGAGGGAGAAAAGAAAAACAAACCCCTGTTACTCCAGCCAATGGAAAGGTCATGGTCAGCTTGGTGGCAGTGAGGGCAGATTGTTCTAAACCAGGAATGACCCAAGGCTGTAAGAAACGTGTGTAAGTCATGGCTACCTTTTATTAGGGCAGCCTCAGAGTGAGAAAGAACGGATTGAGATTCAGTAAAGTGAAGATAGTCTGGGATGGTTTTTCCTACTCCAAAGAGTGCTTGGGATATGATTTCACCCTTAAGTCATGTGAAGGTGTGTTAAGAAAGCTGGGCATGGGCCCCTGCCTGTATTCCTACCACTCTGGGAGGCCGAGGCAGGAGGATCGCAAATTTGAGTCCAGCCTAAGTTATTTTTGATTTAGTGAAACCTTTTACCTCTCAAAGGTAAAAAATAAAAAGGGCTGGAGATGTAGCTCGGTGCAAAGGTCCTGAGTTCAAAGCCTAGTACACAAAGAAAAAAAAAGACGGGGGGAGTTTCCAGGTCTAGACTGTATGCTGCTTCAGGGCAGAGACTATGCGTTCTGCCAGCGCGGACTGAGTACCCAGAAGCAAGCGGATCAGTGAAGTTAGTGTCCGCATAGTGTCACATTCTGTCCTTTCAGATCTCCCTAAAACTACCCCTTTCCTCATCTGCTCTTTAGCAGGCTATCCACATACGAAAGAGTTGCAACAACTCTTTCTCCTTAGCAAGGAAATTTCTGGTAAAGATGATTATTATTGGTGGTTAGCACAGCACTGTCCCTCACTGAAAGCTTTGAGGTGATTTTTAAAAGATCAAGGGATCAAATATTTTCATACCTCCTCAAAAACCCTTTTTGAATGAGAATTAAAACTATATTTCTAGGCCCAAGCTTTCTAATTAGGTTTCAGCAGAGCACTTAGGAGCTGAGTCAAGTGTGCTTGCATCAGATTTTCTGTATTTCTAATGTACTTAAGAAATCAGGGCACTGCTTCTGTGAGTCTTGGTGACGATTTTCTCTTATACTGTGCTGGGTCTCTAACCCGCATTGCTTGGATCTGTGTTTCTTGTTTGTTCGTCTCCAATATAGCAGTACCACACACCGACGCTGGTATTTCCGCATAGATTTCAGGTGACTTTTGAGACAAAACACACACTTAGAACCTCTTGTTTAGGGTAGTGTTCTAGGTCCGCTCAGTGGATCTTAACTGATTGTGGCAAGGAAGGAAAGACACAGCATTAGCCATCGCTGTTATCAGACAGATAGAAGACGTAGCACGGAGAACACTGGGAGAGCCGGGATTGCTGCCTGGTTCTGCCATAAATTCCAAGATATATAAAAATCAGTGAGCCTCAGTTTCCTCTTCTGTAAAATAATAATAATAATAATAATAATAATAATAATAATAAAAGAGGTCAGAATAAAATGAGTTTTAAGTTTCTCTTAGCTCCTTGACTGAGTTACTGATTCTTCTCAGAATCCCTTTAAGCAATCAGTGCTTATTTATCTGCATAGCAGTATACCAACTAGCTGCAGCATATATTATTAGCTGGGATACAAACTATGCAGTGGTAACAAACTCAAAAAATTGATGGTGTAAAAAAGGGAAAATGTCGTTTCACTTGTCATGAGCAATCTGAAAGTTGGCAGGTATTCCAGGACAGACAGGTGATTCGGTGGACTACTCCAAGCCCAAGCACACTCCTGTTTTGCTGCTCTGCTGTTGCCTGGGGCAGTGACATCACCTCCTGTCCGAAGCTGAGTGTGAGACTGAGGTTGGGGTGCGCCTAGGGCCAGTAACTTTTCCTCTATAGGAGACCTGCAGGTTACAGGCATTGCTCCTTACATTCTAGAACTTACGAATGAGGTCATGCCTATCCCTACCAGGAGGATAGAGAAGTCTCTGGCACAATAGCCATGTACCCACCTAGACTTTTAAAAGTGGGTGTGGAGTCAAGAGTTCTCTAAAAGGGGAGAAGATTGGACATTGAGTGACAGTGTTACCATTGTGCTTTGGAATGACTTTATGCCACTATAACACTTTTACATTTTCTATTTATTGTGTTTCTTATCCACTAAAACAGGCTAAATTAGAGCCTGTGATTTATCCCTGTATGTATACCCAACACGTTAAGGTGTCTTGAACATAGATGTCATACAATGAAAATCTGTACATTTGATTTCTGTATTGGTTTTCTACAGTATCTAAGAAAGCTCTTTCCCTGCTCCTATGCTCTGCTCTACTTATTCCTTAAAGAATGTTACAGGCGAGGCTTTCATTCTCTGTAATCGAGGCGACTGGATCAGACCCCAGGAAACAGTAAAATTTTAAAATGTATTATAGATTGATTTGGGGCCAGTGACTACTAGAAGCAAGTTCTGCCTTTTACTACTAAAGGCAGGAATAAAGGTAGGTCTACCCTATGTTAGGTAGTTATTACATGGAATGGATACCTTGAGCTTTCCAGTAAGACTTTATTATTTGGTTTTAAGTATATTGCCAGGATATAATATTTAATGATATTAATGAATAAATGCTAAAATGGATTTGTTTTTCATTGAAAGACTTTTAGTTCTTATCTTCCTTTTTAAAAAATTGTATGTATTTGGTACAGGGCCTTACTACACAGCTTGGACTCAGTGATCCTCCTGTCTCAAGCCTCTTCAGTGCTGGGATTACAGGCATGCGCTGGGCCAGCACAACATGCACTACCGGGGATCTAACTCGGGACCTTGCTCTTGCCAGGCAGGTGCTTAGGCTGCAGAGCTATCTCCCCAGCCTGGTCCTGTCTTCTTTACTCCCTTAATTAATGGTTTCGTTTTTCTTTGTCATTTTTGTTGAATTTAGGATTGAACCCAGGGCCTTCACATTGAGTTACATTCCCAGCCCTTTTAATTGTCCAGGCAGAGCTCAAACTTCTCCTGCATTGGACTCCAGGAGTTCTAGGATTACAGGCATGTGCCGCCATGTCTGGCTCCTTAATTAATCTTAAGAAAGAGATTACCAAAGTACTGAGTGAGAATCTACACCATATGAGCCTATTGTGGATAGCCCTAAGGTTCATTGTCAAATCCAGGGCCACTGCTTACCGTGTCAGTGTTCACGTCTTGCCCTCTCCAATTTCCGTCCTTTGTCCGCTGTACTAGTGCTGTGTCACCTGACATCGGAGTAGAAAGCCCCAGGATGTGCCTTAGCAGCTTCCCGGCTGCTGTGAGCCAGCTCGGTGGCGCTGTCCCTGCGTGCTCCAGTCCCGCAGCCCCTTCCTCTGCGCGGTGCGGCTCCAGCCTACCTCCTTAGCAGGTCACTGTGACGAGCTGGCTCAGATGATCATTCTGTCTCAAAGAACAGACTTAATCCAAAGGCTAGATGAGAGGGTGGCAGAGCAGCCGGGAGTGGCAGAACAAACTCCAGAGGGTGTGTTTGTGTGAGGACAAGCCTTATTCCCTCTACAAACATGCCACCTTGCCAAAGACCGGCAAGTCGCAGGTACAGTGCTAGTTATGGTCTGGGCGGGGAAGCGTGGCTCTGGGCCCTTCCTGGGCTGCTCGGCACATTCCCAGAGTGCTCCTGAGGCTCGTGGTGAGAAATCTGCCACGGATGTGTTTTCCTCCAGGGGCTGACATCTTTCCCTCAGGGGTGCAGACACCTTAGTCCACTCTGGGCTGGTTCTGCGCTCTTGTGTCCGCAGAGGATAGAGGAGACTGCAGCTGCGTACCTCAGCTGCTCGTTCCCCTGGGCCCCAAGGAGACACATCCACCGGGGCTTGCCTAGGCGGCTGCAGAGTCACCGGGTATGCACTGAGTTTTGCTGTGGATGGGGTCGTCCCAGGCAAAGTAAACTTCCTGCCCCAAATTTCAGTTAGTTTCTTTCTAGTATTTTCCAGCCTCACATAGAATACTTCTGTCTGCCCCATTAATTTAGGGTGTTCACCGTTTTGTAGTTACTTGTCTTGCCGAAGCTCCTTGATACCGAAATCTGGCTTCCGGGTCAGTGTACTCCCACCTTTCAACTTCATCCTCTGTGGGACGCAGCCGTAGGAGGCTTGCTGCGCATGCGCAAGACCTAGGGTGGTTCCCAGCCCTGCAAAAAGAAGCACAGCCGGGCAGAAGGGCTGCATATTTAAATTTTAACAAAGAATGTCTAGGACAAGACTTGTTACCGATTATTATTTCTGGAATTTAGGAAATAAACTCTAAAACAGAACAATGTAAAGATTTTCTTAGCACAATAGACATAGTGTTATTATATGGAGCTTGTACAAAGGAATAGATGTGCATTGAATTTATCTATCATAGAATAGTGGATTTGTTTTTTCTTTTGGTTTTGGGGTTTTTGTTTTTGTTTTTGTTTTTATTTTTACATTTTGAACTATGACCCATAGTAAGAAATACGATTTTCATTGTTATGCAGATGACAAACACATTTCCTAGAACACCATCTTGCGCTTCAGGTACCCTATTTTCCATTCTGTTCCACTTTATCTCATTTTTAAAATGCTAACAATGACCCGCCAAAGTAATGTCGTGGTCCACTAATAGGTTACGACTGCCGCTTGGAAGTCATTCTCTGAAAACATCCTGTGTGTATCGTATGAGTCAGGAATGCATTGTGGTTGTCATTTGGAGTTAAACATTTGTTTACCTTAAAATGGAAAAAGAATATTGGACACAATTCTAAATACTTAAGCATACGAACAAAACACATTTGTATTGCTTAATAGAAGTATTTGTATTGTCTAGTCTTTGCCTTTATTTTTTTTTAAATTTTATTTATTTATTTAAGTGTGTGTGTGTGTGTGTGTGTGTGTGGCCAGCTCAGCCCACCAGGGGGCGGGGCTGGCTGGCATGTGGTGCTGGGGGATTGAACCACGGTCCCTGTACTTTGCTAAGCTTGCTCTAAATAGGTGCTTTAGACCACTGAGCCATCTCACCAGCCCCTAGTCTTTGCCTTTAAAATATCAAAAAGTATTATTCATTTATTTTGAAATATATGAAGTGTGTTTGACTGTATGTGTATGTTTTCTTGGTGGCTTTTTTAAAGTAAAATTGACGCATGATAAATGGCACACACTTAAAGTGTATAATTTGACGCCTTTGGGCGTAACTGTCCACCCGAGAGCGCCCCACATCAACCGGATAATGCACGTCACTCTTCGATAACTTCTTCAGACCCCTGTGCTGTCCCCCTCACTTCATGACTGTCACACACTTTCTGTCGCAGCGCTTGGTCTGTCCTTGCTAGAATTTGCGTAAGCGGAGTCTCAGAGGAAGTATTCGTACTTGGCGTCTTTGACTCGGCATAGCTGCGTGGAGGCTCGCAGCAGCGTGCTTCGGGAGTGCGTCTCTCTTTTTTGCTGAGTGGTACCCTTGTTGTAGGTAGACCAGGGTGATCAGAATATAAGGTGAATGATTAGGGTTTTTTTTTTTTTAATTCTTTATATTAGTCGCCCTCAAAAGCCTCCCCCTTGCTTCAAACACACTTATCCCAAGGTTCTTGCCACTTTCTGAAACAGTTTTGGAAATCTTCTTTCTGGAGTGTCTTTATGAGTGTGATAAAAGACAAAAATAGCAAATGCTGCGGCGGTCGCCAGCAGGCTCGTGAAAACATGGTGCTATCTATGCCTTTATCCACCGTAAGCAGCAGATCTCACGCGGTGTCACGCTGGGCTCTTTTCTAGATTAGAAGGACTACCAGTTCAGGACATCGAGGCAGCCAACACAGCACAACTGACACACTTCATTCATTTGCTTGCTGATGGACATTTAGGTTGTTTGCATTTGTGGACCAGTATGCATGAAGCTGCTAGAATGTTTGTGTACACGTTAGCCTTTCTGTTGCTGAGATAAAATGTTTGACATACACATCCAAAAGGAGGAAAATCTTATTTTGACTCACAACTTCAGAGGTTTCATTCTGTAGCCAGCTGGCTCAGGGGGGAAGTGGCATGGTGGCAGGGCATGGCAGAGGATAGCCGCTCACCTTCAGGGAAGCCAGGAAGCAGAGAAAGGGGAAGGGCTGGGGAGCGATATGCTCCTTCAAGTGTCCCCCCCCTAGCGCCCCACCCCTCCAGCCACCCTCACTGCCTCATGACACAGAGCTGGGAGCTAAGTCATCGGTGGGTGAATCCCCCCCATGAAGTTGGTGCCCTGTGGCCCATCAGCCTCTAAGAGCTCCACATCTGAACACAGGTGCTTTAGGCTGGGGGCTTCTTTTTATCCAAACCACAACCACGGCAGTGTCTTCACAGAGCTACACACCTATGCGTAGAGCAGCCATGTCAGACCGCAAATGTACCTGTAGTACATTAAGTACACACTAGCTGTGTCTTAACAGCTGCTCTAAATGCAAAGATAAGGCATTGAGCTTTTTGAAAAGATCCCCTGGAGTCCAGCATAGTGGCACAAGCCCATAATCCCAGCCACTCGGGAGGCCATGCCAAGAGGATCTTAAGGCAAGGCTAGCCTGGGCTATTTATTTATTTTTAAACTGATTTATTTATTTATTTATTTATTTATTTATTTATTTATTTGTACAGGGTCTTGCTATGCAATTCAGACTCGTGATCCTCCTGTCTCAGCCTCCCCAGTGCTAAGACTACAGGCATATGCTACCACACTCAGTGTTGGTGGCCTGCACAGCACGCCCAGGGCTCCAGGGCCCACGCAGCATGCAGTACCGGGGACCAAACCCAGGTCCTTGCGCTTACCAGACAGGTGCTTAGACCTCCCATCTGTCTCTCCAGCCCAGCCTGGGCAATTGAGTGAGACTGTTTCTCAAAATAGAAATAAGGTGGGGATGTAGCTCAGTAATGGAGAGCATGCTAGGTCTTGGGTTCAATTCCGAGTATCAGAAAACAATCCAGCCTACTGGGATGGTCACGCGCTGGCACTGGGCCTGCTTGCTCTGCATCTAAGTACCTCAGGCCCGGGAGACAAGGACCTTAACCCTGTAACTCTTATGAGATTACTGTGCTTTTAAATCAGAGGCAAGATTAAGACCTTTATTATCCCGAACACCGAACAATATTATCTCTTGCCTGGATATTAAGTCAAAATTGTTAACCAGTGCTAAGTGTCTAATATAAATAATAAAGCCCAGTAAATTCTCATTTTCTCTGAGGTAACAACTTTGATTCACTTCATGAAATATGTTCCAACAAATTGGTTTTTCATTTGCCTATTGCTGTTCTTCCACTATCACGGATAGGGCTGCCAGGCACCCCCTGGAGCTTTCTCATGGGCCTGTGGATTGTACTCTTTAAATGGGTTTCTTCAGTAATTACTGTTTTGTTTCTTCAGATGGGGTCTCACCATATCGCTCAGGTTGGCCTCAAACTTGCAGTCATCACGCCTTGGTCCCTCAGGGGCTGCAGTTTTGGGTGTGCCCCACCACGCCCGACAGCGTAACTTTTACATGGATGATTATATGTGTTTCATCTTATCTAATTATTCATATCTGGATACCGCTGATGTGCATCCCACTGAAATGATCTCTTGTTCGTACGTAGATTGGCATAATAAGGGAATAGGTTCTGGCTTGTTACTCTTGTTGTTTTGGGAAACAGGGTCTCTGTATGTACTTGAGGCTGGCCTCAAACTCACCGTGCCCCTCTTGCCTCAGCCTGCTGAGTGCTGTGATTTCGGGTGTGAACCACCACACCCAGCTAGGGAGCAGCTTTTGGAGTCTGCTCCCTTTTTTTCTCAAACTGACTTTGTGACTGCTTCATATTCTTCATAGTAAAATGGGATTAAAAGCTCTACTTTAATCATTGTATGAGTTAAAGGAAACATCTATGTGGGGCTCTTAGCATTACACTTCACATGGCACCAATCGATAATTCTTAGCTGTATTATTGTATTTGATGGTCATTGATGGAAGAGCGTAATGGTATGGATAATCCAAATTATTAAATGATAAAACAATTTTCTTGGGATAAAAATTTTTTTGGCAGATTCTTTGCCATTCTATTTATATTTTGCTTAGGTTTAAATTCCTTCTGCATAGATTAATCATGAAAAGGAGGAAGACCCAAAAATAGGCATTTATTTATTTTATTTATTTTTGCAGTACTGGGGATTGAATTCGGGACCTTGTGCCTGCAAGGCAGGTGATTATGCTACTGTGTTATATCCTAGCCCCTAAAAAGTAGACATTTAGAAAAGGAAAATTGGGGACTGACTTTAAAGTGAAATCAGGAAAGGAAAGATAATAGGAAGAATATGTTCTCATAGCCTTTGAGTAGGCATGTAATAAATGGCTTAAGAGAAACACAGTTAGAAGCTATCAACCTCAGAATGAAACTAACCAGTGAGAAAATATATGCAATTTAGAGATATAAATGATAAGTGGAGTTAAGTCTTCATGAGGTTGTTGAGTATGGTAGCTGACACTGGCTTGCCTTGTTGACTATACTGCACCTATAATCACCTCCATTTTACAAGGAGATGTAGAACAGCTAAATAATTTCTCCTAAGATTTCAGGTTTGACATATTTTAAGCTCTGTATTAATTGAGATGAACATTAAAAAATATTTGTGTCAAAATCACTGACTTCAAAAATGTCAGTAGGAATAGCCTGGTACGACATCATGTGCCTTTAGTCCCAAGTACTTGGAAGGCTGAGGCAGGAGGATCTCTTGGTCCCTAATAATTGGAGACCAGTCTGGATAACATAGTGAGACTCTATTTATTAAAAAAATAATAACCTAAGATAGAGCTTACTGTTAAGGGGAAGTATTGGATCTTAAGAATGCTGAACATTCAATGATGACAAAGACAAGAATAAAGTGTAAACACTAAGTGAGAATTAGAAGGTGGAATTTGAAAGTTAATCTACAAAAATTCTATGAAATTGTTCACGTCAGGACAGGAGCTCAAGTGGTGCATGGACTCTAATTTTAATCTGCTTTTGTTGAATGTGACAGAAGATAATTAATTAATGACATTGTGTTAATGAGGATTCTTGGCTACCAGTGACAGAAACCTATGTCTTCTGGTTTAAGTTCAACACACTATGGGGGACCAACAGGCCTCTGTAGCCACGAGCTCTACTGAGTCCCTGTCTTGAGACCAGCCAGGGCTCACTCTTTTGCTGGGAAGCTGCCCCTTCTTTCCCTTTCCTCTTCCCTATACAGGGACAAAGATGACTGCTGTCTGCTTAGATTGTCCTTATAGTTAATATCTTGGTAAAATACGTACTGGTTCACTCCTCAGTAGCTGTAGCACGCATCTCTAGGTGGATCCAGTGACGTTTACTGGCTAACTTGGACTGTGCATCCATCTTTTCTTTAACCTTGCTGTGGAGACCACCTGGATAACTCCCCTTGAAAAAGAGCAATTGAGGGCCAGCGAGATAGCTCAGCGGACCAAGCACCTGCTTTGGCAAGCTCAGGGACCAGGGTTCAATCCCCAGTACCACAAGCTGCACAGGTTCTGCCCCTGGCCATGCTGAGCTGGTCACTGAGTCCAGGCATGGTGAAAGAGCAATTGTCTCCATTTTGGCTAAACCTGGCCCTGTTTCCATGTATTGATATGTACAGAGCTGGCTAGGACTTTTCCTTATCCTTTCAATTGGCTTAAGCAGTGCAAATCGGTTTAGGAGGAGCTGACCTATAGTCTTTGAAACAAGGCAGTAGGTCAGTGTCACCTTGACCTCGTGGCCCCCCAAAATATGTGTGAGCCAGATGGGCTAGATGGAGAGCCGTGCTGGGCTCCAGCCTTGAGATAAGAGGCTGTGACTTCCCAGGGCATAAAAGCCTCCATCTCAGAGCTGAAGCCCCGACCTCAAGGCCGGTTAGATACTGGCTCCAGGGGTGCTATGCGGGTTACTCCTTCTGCAGAGCCTTCTGTCTGCATGGTGCAGAGATGACTTCAGACCACCTGCCCCTCCCAGATCATGGCACTCAGGTATTTCCTGCCACTCTCTCAGCCACTCGTCCCCAAGCTACTCTCCTTGGCAAGAATTAATAAACTTGGGTTCAGCCCTGGGTTGAGATGATGGAGACCACTATGAAGCGGTTCTAGGCAAGATCTAAAATTAACCAGTTGGCTTTCTGTGTTTGCTTGTGAGTCTGTCCAAGGCCTGGGTGCCTTGCCTGGACTTGGGCAGTGGGCTCATAGTAAGTGAACCTCTATGAGTCACTGGTCACTGCTGAAGCCTGTAATGTCCTGTCATGCCATGATGCCTCAAAGGACAAGACAAGTCCACAGCTGAGGACACCTGGCTCCAACCCCAGTTAACTAGATGAAGACTGTAGCTGCAGGCATCTCACTCCTGTAGTGAAGGTCAGTCTGGAGATAAGATAGTTCTCCTAGATTAACATAATTTATGACTTGTAAAAGTCTTTGAACTGACTCCCAAGGTCCTGCTTAGTTTCCTATGCTTTCTACTCTAATCCCTTTATTTGAAAACCAAATAAATAACAGCTATCCTTTGTCTCAGACTCCAGAGAGTCTTGAATTCTGCAAGAGGGTTTTGATCCGCCTGGAGCCTTAAAAATAATACCACCTCTCTCTTTTATTTTAGTCTTCACCATTCACTCATTTGGGAGGTTAGAGGCCTAATCAGTCTGCGATATTGAGGCCTTTGTTCCTTATAGCCATAGTCCAGGCTGGACTTAGGACCCCCTCGGCTCCCAAAACTATAAATATGCCGTAGTGTCTTTATTCTTGCTATGAGTTGTACTAGAAGTGGTAGATTGGCATTAATTTGATAAAATTCCAATAACTTTTCCATGGGATTACAAACCTAAACTCGGACCACCACAGGACCGGAAAGGGCTCGCTATCCTTGTGGCTGAGGAGATGAGCTAGGCAGCTGTCTGCCATCGGCTCCTTCGTGGAGCGGCAGCTTCTGTGGGCTGTGCTCCATCTGTGCTGCACGACCTGAAAGTAGAGGCAGAGGCAGCTCCTTCAAATGGAGAAGATGGAGAAAGAAACTTGCAAGCTAGCTGCTCAGCGCTCTCCTGACTCTGTCTTCTGTCACGTTGCCTGCACTGTAAAGCAAAGTGGAAATGCTAACTACCTTTAGCTAAAGGTGAGAAATTAAAGTAGCATCAGAATAGAAGTTAGATGGGTTTTTATAGGAGCTGCCAGGAAGTAGTCTCTGTCTGTCTGTCTGTCTGTCTGTCTGTCTGTCTCTCTCTTTCTCTCTCTCTCCATCCCCTTCTCCTCCTCTCTTCCTCCACTGCCCCTTATATGCCAAGCACATGCTGTACCACTGAGCTATAGCCAAGGCCCAAACGTGGTATGTATTGTGTGTGAATGAGTAATGGTGTGAGTGAGTAACGTATAAAGATTCCTTTCATGAGCATGGTGGTGAATGCTTGTAACCCCAGCATTCGGAAGGCTGAGGCAGGACGATCACTGTGTACTGGAGGCCGGCTTGGCTACGAAGTGAGTGATGTGAATTGGAGGCCAGCCAAGGATACATAGAGAATTCAAGGGCAGCTTGAATTACATAGCAAGTCGCTGCCTCAAAAACCGAAACATTCCGTTTGCTCTTTCAATACCTAAAATACCTTTATAAACTCACATTATTAGTCCTACAAAAGTTTGGTGTATGACCCTTGCCATAATGTATATATTATAAAATAATGTATTTTGAAAATGTTGAATATTTTATTAATTGTGAAATCCATTTGCTTTTGATTTGCTTTAGAGCACTTACATTATAGATCAGAGAATTCTTACATTCCTCATTTGTAGTCATCTTCTGACAAGGATAATCATTAAAAGTTCATTAGACTGTTAAGAGTTATTATAAATAGCATATAAAATCTCAAAAAAAATGCTTTTGGCCAGCTAATTAGAGGTTTATTATTTTTTTGAAAACAATTGAAGAGTTTAAGCCCAGTGAACTTGTGATAGTCTTCTAACTTTGCCATAATTATGTGTAGCTCTAGGGTGTGTGTGTGTGTGTGTGTGTGTGTGTGTGTGCGCGCGTGTGTTACTAGGGATAGAACCCAGGGCCCTGTGCACGGTGGGAAAGCACTCTGCCGCTGACCTACACCTCCAGTTATGCACCTCCAGTTCCTTTAAAATTTTATTAAAAAGGTCTCATTCAGTTGCTGAGGCTGGCCTTGAACTTGTGATTTCCTGCTAAGCCTTCCAAGTAGCTGCAATCGCAGGGATGGGCTGCTGTACCTAGTCAGGCCTTCTTCTATCACAAAGATGATCGTAGAGTTTTCCAACTTGAGACTTTGAGCTTTTGAAAAGTTTATAGATGTGTACTAGTATAAATTTGTATGTATACTATGCCTTTTAAAAACAATTTAAGATGTCTTTCATGAAGGAAATACAGATATATTTATATGTGAGTGAAGTTAACAAGAGGAAAGTCAAACTCAATGCAAGAAAGAGAATGTAAAAATGCTAATAACAAAACAAAAGCAAGGGACCTCGAGACAGGTCAGCAGACTTAGCAGCTGCTTTGGCAAGCACAGGGAGCGGGGTTCGATCCCTGCTCCCTCATGCTGGGCTGGCCCTGCCCTCGGGGCTCACTGAGCCAGCCACCGAGTCCAGGCATGGTGGCACACACTGGTAATCACAGCGCTGCGGAGGCTGAAAACAGGCAGATCACTACAAATCCAAGCTGCGTAATGATGCCCTGTACCAAATACATAAATGAAAAAAAAAAAAGTCTGCAAAAATTACGTACCAACAACAGAAAGTTGTCTTTGAGCTTTCCAGAAGCTGGGACAAGAAAGGGAATTCAGTTAATTACACCGTTGTCATCTAAAAAGTGGACACCTAATAATTCTTCAAAAACAGAAAACTTCTCCCTAGTATGAAATTGTAATGCCAGTTCTTCATGTGAAGTCTTTACATGGGAGACATCATGCAAGATAATGAACAACACCGAAGCAATGCGGCTCTACCTTATGAAAAATCAGACCCAGTGTTAGTGATTCTGCCAAGGGGTAAAAAGTTACTAGTGTTTAGATAGCATGTAATGGGCCAACCAGTTAGCTCAACAGATTAAAGCATCTGCTTAGGCAGATGCAGGGGCCAGGGTTCAATTGCTGGCCTGCTGTGCTGGCCCCACCCCCAGGGCATGCTGAGACAGCTACTAAGCCCAAGCGTGTTGGGGCGTGCCTATAATCCCAGCACTTGGGAGGTTGAAAACAGGAGGATCACTACGAGTCCGATCTGTGTAGTGGGAACCTGTAGACCCTATGCTAAATACATGTTTTAAAAAAGGAAAGAGGAATAGTGTGTAACTTTCTGATTCTCTCTTTTAATACACAGATTTTAATAAGACTTAGATATTTTGCCTTAGGTGTTTCTTAAAAATCACTCTCAGATAATCATTCGATCAGAGGTGGACTGGAAAGGATGCGTAGTCAGCCAAGGTCTTGAACACTAGAATTCACCTGCTTGGCTAAGGTGGGGTTCATGTGGTCTGGAACAGAAACAGGGAAGGTGAGGAGTGGGAGAAATTCTGACCCAGTACAGTTTTTCCATGAAATTGTAATGCCAGTTCATCAAATGATATCATTTTATGCACCCTATATCTTAATGTGGAAAAACATTATGTAGCTGCTAAAACAGATGAACAGAGTTCTTGATCAGGTAATTTAACTACCTCAAGGTTTTTCCTCTCTCTGTTTCAGAGTGCACAATATTACACAATCTCCTGAAAAGAAAATTGTTTTAATCAGGTTTTCTTTGGAAGAAGTATTACTCATAGATGTTTAAAAACTTCCTGAAAAGATCTGCTCAAGGTTTATAAAAAGCAAAATAAAAATACTGTGTTCTTTCCTACAATTATGACTCCCGAGCCCTCAGAGCTCTTGAAACTTTCCTTGTAGAAGAAGTAGGTGGACCTGTGGCCTCTGGATGACAACAAAGGAAAACAGCTCCTGGTACTATGAATTGTCTTCTGTCTTCCCGTGGTGGAGCAAATTGTTCACCTGTGTTATTTTGTTTCATTCTCACATAATAGTACAGGCTGTTCTCACCTCTGTTTTTCACAGGAGAAAACTGACACTCAGGTCTACTTGGACCTACATACCTACCCAGTGGCAGAGACGGCCTGTGAACCCAGACCTCTCTGCCAGCCTTTAGTCCCGCATGCGGGTGTCCACGAAGGAAATCTGAGCATTGCACATTAGCAGCTGAGGTCACTACATTTTCTTTTTCTAGAATTTCTACCATAAATTACAGCTGAGTCATAACTGTCCACCTCACTTGGACTCCGGAGCGTGTGCGTGTGTGTCTGTGGCCTTGCTGGACGAAGCCCGAGAACCCTCATGCGAGTGTTCTGCCACCTCCCATGCTTCCAGGCTGGATTCTGCGTTAAATGACTCATTTTCCTTCTTTAGTATATCATAATTTTTCTCAAAATGCAAAAACTATAATAGCAGCCCATAATAACTGTGTGTATGTGTAAGAACATATGCACGTGTGGCACTGGGATTGAACCTAGGAGCTTCCTCCCGAGCTACATCCCTAGCCCTTGGTACTTTTTATTTTGAGACAAGGTCTCCCTAGGTCACTGAATTGCCTGTGATGGGCCCAAACTTTCTGCCCTCCTGTGTCAGCCTCCCAGCGTGCTGGGGTTATAGGCATGTGCCACTGTACCCAACCACTCATATTCTTAGAGTAAAATCATTATACCTTCATTTCTATACTTAATGAGTTTTCTAGTAATGAGATTTTAAATCTCTTCTTGGATAAGGAGACCAGAATCATCTTCTAGCCTTTATGGAAGTGTGGAGAGGCTCATTTGGTTCTTGAAAGCACTTAGCTGAATCATAGTTTTGTAGTCCTCTGCACGTAGCACACCAACCATGTGGAAATAAAAATTAATTATAATGATGAGACTTAACTTGCTAGTTTTAGAGTGCACTGTCCCACCAGGCAGCCAGCAGCCACATGTGGCTGTTTGTTTTTAAATTTAAGTAAGAATTCAGTTCCTCAAGTATAGTAGGCGTATGTCAGCTGCTCAGTGCTGAAATGTGGCTGTGGCTTTAGTGCAGGTTAGAAGATCTCCATCACCCCGGGGGATTCTGCTGGGAAGTGCTGCTCCAGGGCGTACATTTCTCGTGCCCCCCCCCTCCCTCCCTCTGCCCCTAAAAGAACAATGGCCCCCTCCAGGAGTGACTTGCATGACTTCCATTATGTTCCTAATGATTTCCCATGATACCTGCTATCAACAGACCTGTTGGCCCAGTTGATATTCCTGTGTACCGAGAAGGGTACTGATCCAGGACTAGTTCATCCCACTAATACAGCAAGTCTGCAGAGCCAGCCGGTTCTTATTTGCCACCAGTCTTAGGTGATTGTTCTTGGAAGCACTTACAGACCTTGTTCTGCTGAACCAGAGAGATTGTCCCCTCCTCTTGGACTTACTGCTAGTAATGATGTTGTTACTGAATCTTAAAATAAATGTGTTAGCATCTATAACAGTGGTGGCGAATGTACAGCACATGTGTTATTTGTTTTTCTTTAAAGATAGAAGATGTTAATATATGAGTTGTTTTTTCTAAACTAAAACTTCAGTACTCAGATTTAATTGCAGTGCTGGCACTTTGCGACAGAAACTTGGGTTTTAGGTTACAGATTGGGCACTTGTCTCTAAAAGGGTCCCCATCACTGTCCTGTAAAATCTTTGGATTTTGTTGAAGTCATGTTTTCTTTTGGTATGACTGACAAACAAAAATGTATACAACCTGTTGTGCTTGTTGGCCATCTATTGACGTGGCCCACAATAAAACTATGTGACCTTCTCTTAGTCTGTAGCATTTGAGGGGAATAGGTGTTTATAAATCTGATTCTTTAGTGTGTCCTGGTTGGCTTTGGTTGTTATTAAAAGAAGTAGAAATGCACATTCCTCATTTCCTTTCCATTTATTAATTCTGAAATAATCTTGGTATCCTAGACACACTGATACAGGCCTACCTGGTATGCTCAGGCCTGCTGGGAATGTTCCAGGACTCTAGTATATCCTATATGCTACTGCACCAATACTATGGTGGTGTATGAGTGTACCATATTGGCCTTGAGCACGCCTGTCTTACATGAGTAAATGTCTTCAGCCCGTATTTTCTTTACTGATGTTCCCTAGTAAACTCCTTTGGAGAAGTTTGTCAACTATGTTTACAGCGGTATTCTAGTGCTCAAGTATATTACACTGGATATCTTTGCTCAAGTATATTACACTGGATATCTTTGCTGTGTGTAAAGTGATCATAGGGAGTTTTCCCTTTTCAGATGAGTGAAGCGCTGTGCGGTACTTATTGGTGGTCAGATTGGAGACCTCCAGACCGTAAGGAACAGGCAACTACATTCTCCACTGCACAAGTAATCTCTTGGAGAGATAGGCCGGGTCTCTGTTCAGAATGTTCTCAGTCATGTAGCTATTTTTGCTGTTAATAATAAGACTCCTTCCTGAAAGCAAAATTTGCCCAAAGACTCGTTATGAATCCTTCTTGTGTCTTCATATCAGAAACTGAGTAAACCAATGAGGGAAACTTCTTCTGTGTTTTAAATATAGCCGTGAAGTTCTCTCCTGAGTTCATTTCAGTGCATCACCAAGGTCAGCAACACGTTATATCATACAAAACATTCAGACTTATATAGCATTGTCTTAAGCAGTTGTGTTTTCTTAGTAAGTTATACCTGTGCAGCCATTCCTTACTATTTTGCTTTTACAAGTCCTGTTCTGAAGCCTGTCCCTGTCTCCTGACCACCAGTTTTAGGAACTATTTTCTTGATTTTTATTTTTTATTTTTTTTTTTAAAAAAGCACATCAGACATATTTCTGGACAGCCAGAAAAGGATTAAAAAAAATAGCTCTAACAAATAAAAAATAAGATCTTCTTCTATATGTATTTTTGGTAACAATGATTCCACCAAAATTCTATTTTGGTTCTTTCATTCAATAGCAATAATAATGTTTTCATAACTAACACAGCCTGAAACACACACACACACACACACACACACACACACACACACTTTTCAAGCTGCCAGTCTGTGTTAAGACAGTGGCAGACGCCTGATTGGCGGGCTCTGTTTATTCTGTGACCAGATTCCTTCTAAAGGAAGGCAGGCCACGAATGCGTGCATCTCATTGGCTGGCGATACTCTGGGCCCTGCCCACCACCTCCTTTTTTTTTTTTTTTTCCTCCATGGCACACATCACAGCGAAGTCTGTGCGGAATCCTAAACCAGCCCAATTTACATCCATTCATGAATCTGTGACGTCAGCAGGCCTCGGGCTCGTCGGCGGTGGGCTGGGGGATTGTGTGGGTGGAATCCCCCTCCCGCTCATCCTTCTAATTCTGCAGGTCCCTTTAACCTTCCATCTTCCTAAAGCCAGAAAATGGAACAGCATGTGTAGGAATTCTTCATTGTCGTGAGTATTGCACTCTATTTTTTCTGTTTCGCCAGCTTGGATCTCCTAGGGACCGCCGGAGACTGTTTTTGTGCTTTGAGATGATTAGGAAACTGATATTATTGAGGGGGACGGAGAGACACAGAGGCGGAGAGAAACCCGAAACCCCGCTAGGCTCCAGCCGCTGAAACTGACAGCTGGTTGTCCTCTGCACGTCCGTCCGCCGGCTGGACGTGGACATTTCTCATTTACGGTTCTGCACGTTACCTTTGGACGCCGGCTTAGCTCTCCTTAAGCGAGATGCGTTCCTCTTAGAGATGAACCGTGCTGGGCAAAGTGCAGAGGGCCGGATCGGGCCGGGACGCGGGGCTGCGAGACGGAGCAGGTTCCATCCTGTCCAGCGCTCTCCTCCTGCCGCCGTCCCTCCCATCGCTTCTCACCCTTCACCTTGCCTTTGTTTCGTAACAGTCAATATCTGCAATTGCAACTTGAGACAGACTGCTTGTCCCACCATTGTCGAAAGCTTGTGTGATGGGCGCTCGAAGGGGCGCATTGGTACATATTTGTGGCTCTTTATTTATATTGCAAGAAACCTAAAAACCTGTACCACAGGCAAATAAGGAATTATTCCTAAATTCTAATTCTAAAAATATCCCCAAGTGAAGTGACTTCTCGCTGTGTTCTAAAATAATACTGTATGGAAATACACAGGAGTATTTTTTCTAAGATGAACTTTCCAGCTGAAAATAGTTTATTCCACAATGTTGGGAAATAATGAAGTTCTTATAGGCGCCGTGTACGAAACTGGTCTGATCATTCGCTCGTTGTTCTAATAAAAAGTGTGTATGATTGAATTTGTTTTTTAAAGCTTTGGCTTATTCTGGTGAAAGTGGTGATATTAAAGAAGGATTAATGTTTTGACATGACACATTCTACCCCTAGGGTAGCTCTGAACCCAAGTAATCTAGTAGCATTTTTCAACTACCCCACTTGGAGCAATTTATATACGAGTCTGCACCATGCCCTGGATGCTTCTTTCTGCTGACAGCGGAAGCAAAATGCCAGTTATTTCTTCTCATCCAGCCTTGTCATGTTCACCTTGTACAATCAATGCTTAGTTGTGATATTTTTCTATTAAATCTTTCCTTGTGAAGCAAGGCAACTAAATTAGGGCTCTCATGAGATCTTTTGAATTTTTCTTATTAACGAATCTTCCAAGCACAAGCAGATTTAAATTTAAAATTGCCACTTGTAAGGATGGAACCTTTGCTTTTGTCTCCTGGATTGACACTGCCCTTCCTCGCACTGGTTTCCTGCATGCATTTGAACTCGCTAGAGTTAAAGAGAGGAAAATCTATGCCTAGTTCTAAATCAGTTCAAGGCTCAGACAGTCATGATTTTTGTATTTTGTTATTTTTTATTTTGCTGGGTTGAACAAATGAGATAATATTTTAGATACCATTTCTAGTGTTTATAAATATCTTGATTCATTTCTGCATTTTCCTTTTCTGTGTATCTTCTGAGACTGTTCAAAGTAGCAACTACAAATTTATATTATTGAAGTTTACATAGGTCAACTAAAGATCTACAGGCTGACTTCTTGACATTTTTTAAATAATTGTGTTATCTGATTAGACTCATCTTGAGACATATTTCCTCAGATTGCATCTTTTATGTACATTCTGCCAAAAAGAGCACTTTATTTTCATAAAGGAAATGTGGTCTGCTCTTAGGTTTACTAAAACAAAACCTTCCCTTTAAAAGCACAGAATGGATGTAGAATCCTCCTTCTCCCCATTCCTAGTATCTGTATCCCAAATTATATTTATTTTCATGTATAGTGTACTTGTAGGGAAAAAACAATAACTCTTAATTGTTTCATATCAAACAATAAAATCCTGTGTATTAGTGACTATCAATAGATGGCTTTCTGTTTAAAAACTGAAGCTACTCCAGAAGTAGGAATTAATCTATTTAAGTAAACAAAGTCAGTCAAACCAAAGCCATGTCCTGGGGAGCTGGGAAAAGAATGGCTCCTAAGGGCCAGAAGCCACGTCCACGGGTGTGCGGCAGGACAGCCAGGCGTGGATGGCAGAACCGGTCCGTTTGGTTTGCGCAGTCTGCCTGCCCTCTTTCTGTGTTCTACAGCGGAATTAATTGCTGGGGGAGTCCAAATGAATCAAGATAGTCAAGATGACCAATTCTGACTCTTGTAATTTTGATTAATATAAAGAACATTACCCCCAAGAACATCTGCTGCTTTTAAAAAAAAAAGTCATTCAGAACCTATCCCACTCCTGCTCTGTGTCACTTGTTATTCAGGAAAGATGCGCAGATGCAATCTTGACTCACAAGGAACCGAGAAGGTTAAATTCCCAGGAATAGATTATAACAGTAGAATTTCCTGTAGGACTTTTCCTCCCTTCCTCCCTTTCTCCCCCGCCCCTTCTGTTTTCTATCTCACTACTCAGTAGGTTTTTCTTTTAATGTTTGCAAAATTATGCCATCATGACCACAATCAACTTTAGAACATTTTCATCATAATAAAAAGAAATCACATAGTTGTTAGCAGTCACTCATCATTTCTCCTCACCCGCAGGTAACCGTAGGCAACTACTGATCTATTTTCTCCATATTTAGATTTTTCCCATTCTGAACATTAATGAAATCATACACTAGATCAGCTTTTGTGATTAGCTTCTTTCACTTACCATTTCAGAGTTAATTGATGTTGTACCATATCAAGACTTCATTTCTTATTGCCAGACAATATCCCAGTATATATAGATATACCACATTCTACTTAACTGATTCATCTCTTGGCAGACAGATGGGTTGCTTCTATGTTCTATCTATTAAGAATAATAGTGATATGTACAAGCTTTTTGTAAGCATGTTCCCAGTTCTCTTGGGAGCAGTATTGTTGGGTCGCAGGCTGACTCTATGTTTAACATTTTGAAGAGATGCCGACTCGCTGCACCATTTTACATTCCCATGAGCAATGTGTGATGGTTTAAATTTCTTTACCTTATCATTATTGTCTTTTTTCACTTAATGAATTTCAAGTGGTAGCTCATTGTAGGTTTTGTTTTGCTTTTTTGTTTTGTTTTTAGATAGGGTCCTGATGTGTAGTTGAGATTGACTTTGGACTCACTATGTCACCCAGGCTGGCCTGGAACTTGCTTTGATTCTCCTGCCTCAGTCTCATGAGTGCTGGGATTATGGGGATGTGTTACTGTGCCTGGTTCGCAGTTCTCTTCTAGCTAACATTGAGCATCCTTTCATGTGCTTATGCATATCTTCAGAGAAATGTCTCTTCAGACCATATTAAAAATTAAATAACTTATGTTTGTATTATTAAGCTATGAGTCCTTTATGCATTCTGGATATAAACTATCAATTATATATGACTTTCAGCCATTTCCTCTTATACCGCAGTTGTCTTTTCCCTTTCTTGATAATATTATTTGAGCCAGTCTGTGTTCATGGTTACCTATCACAGGGTCGTCCTCTTTTGCCCCGTCTTCTTACCGTCCACTAGTTTATTTCTTCTCTTGATTTTGCTTTTGGTGTTATATACAAGGCAGCTAGGCCTAACTCAAGGTCATTAAGTCAGACATAAGCTTAAGTATCATGTGGTTTCTCTTATAGGAAAGGTCAAAGTACACATATGCAAATAGGAGTAAAATGGAAGATACATAAATAGGAAGCGGGGAGAGGTTTAGGTGGTTCCCCAGATTACCTATTTCCATTGTTTCAAAAACATATAAATACATGCTAATTTGTTTCATTTATATTACTAGTTTCACTTCACTGAAAAGGTTTTGTGCTAATGTTTCTTCATAAGAGAGAATCTTTTTTGTCAACATCTTGTACTCTCAGTAATCACTTTGAAGATAATGATATACAGCGTTTTAACTATTATTATTCTTTTATTATTTTGTTACAAAAATTTCTGGTTTTATAAAATAAAAAATAAATCTGGAGAAAGCTGTCATTCCAGTATTTTCTTCTATGTAGTTTATATTTTTAGCTCTACATTTTGGTCAGTTTTAAGGATTTTTATGTGATAAGAAAGGAGTTCAACTTCATTATGTTTAAAATGGAATATATATATATATATATATATATATATATATATATTCAGGAATGGAGCTCACAACCACGTACCTGCTAGGCAAGTCCTGTGCTGCTGAGCTATATCCTAAGCCCACTTATATTTGTTTGAAAAACTATTCTTTCCTCTGTTGAATTGTCTTAGCATATTATCAGGGAACTTAAAAAGAAAGATACCATGCTCCCATTTCTAGCCATTCGTATGCTCTGATGATTCTAACGGAAGGCCCGGGTTGGAAATTATTGGCATGAACAGAGGGTTAGTCTGAGCCGAGAAGAGAGACACTTTCTGAATCATGAGACAGCATGAGGGAAACAGAATTCTGACCTGCAAGGAGGAAAGGAAGGAAAAGTAAAACTCATACAGGAGAGCATGGATTTTCTTATTAACCATGCAAAAAACCAAGGGTATCTCTGAAAGCTCACAAAATGTCAAACTAAGGGAAGGCAAGAAGTGAACATTCATTAAGCACTAACTATATGCCTGTGAATCTCTTAGGAGCTTTTGTGTACATTATTTCATCTCAAATATAGTCTTCATGATACAAAATAGGTATTACTATCCCCATTTTACAGCTGAGGTAAACGGCTCAGAAAGGTTGCTGACTCAACTAACAATACCCCAGGGAAGATCTTATAGTTAGT
Organism: Octodon degus; assembly: GCF_000260255.1. Taxonomy (NCBI): domain Eukaryota; kingdom Metazoa; phylum Chordata; class Mammalia; order Rodentia; family Octodontidae; genus Octodon; species Octodon degus. The sequence goes on from NW_004524704.1 coordinate 518,839, forward strand.
TTTCAAGTCCAGCTCCAAATCCTTAATCCCATTCTCTTTCTTCTGTATATCATGGATTTTGAACATTGAAGTCTTTGGTAACACTGCACTGGGCTAGATGAAAAGTAAGATAAATTGGAAGGTTTTAATGTAGAGTTGAAAGCTACTGTGATAAAATCAGCATAGTATTGGCAAAAAAACAAAAACAAAACAGACCTGAGGATCAGTGGAATAGATTAGAAGATGCAGAAGCCACTACAAACACACTCAGCCACCTTATCTTCAACAAAGGGGCCAAACATGCTTCCTGGAGGAAAGATAGCCCCTTTAACAAATGGTGCTGGAAAAACTGGCTCTCTACATGCCAAAACTAAAACTTGACCCAGGTCTATCACCATGCACTAAGCTAAAGTCAAAATGGATTAAAGATCTAAACATTAAAAAAATATAGAGAGTTGAGGGTTGGCATAACAGATGCAGTGGAAGATAAGATGGGGCAAAAGAGGGTTATCATGGGACAGGTAGTCATAAGCCCAGGCCTGCTACATCCTTCCCAGATATGGCCAGCAGAAAACTCCCTAAGAAGATTGCAATCCAGTACATTTTGGGCATCAGAGAATGTGTGAAAAGGTTGGCAGGAAGCCCCTGATGAAAAGCAAATAAGCCAAGTAGAATTGGCAAACAGAGTGCTGTCATTTTTTTCTCATTTTTTAAATGTATTTGATACAGGTCTCACCACACAGCTCAGACTTGTAGTGATCCTCCTGTTTTCAGCCTCCCCAGAGCTGGGATTACAGGCATGTGCCCCACACCCAGACTCGGTTGCCAGCTCAGCGTGCAGAACCCAGGATCAAACCCCTGCACTTGCCAAAGCAGGTGCTCCGTCTGCTGAGCTATCTCACCTACCAAGGTGCTGTCATTTACTTATGTATTAATCAACAAATATGGTACTTACTGAGCATTTACTATGCATTCTACATCCTGGGTACATAGCAGAGAATAAAACAGATGAAACTCTCCTTCCCAATGGAGGGCGATAAGCAGGCAGTGAAGATGTAAAGAGAAAAAAACCAAAGAGGGTGGGGAGTAGAGAGATCTAGGGATGGGGCCAAGTTTCAAAAGGGGAGTTTTCCTTATATTATTTATTTGTGGACATACTCAAAGAGAGTAATAAACCATCAAACAAAAGCATCCATGGTTGATCAAGTCCGACGCATCGGGTACGTGAAGAGAGCTTCTTAGTGCTAAAGCTAAAAGTGGATGTTCAGTACTAACTTTTTGTTCCCCAGTTTATACTGCGCCTGGCGGAGAACAGACCCTCATACACGTTTGCTTATTGTGTGAGTGCCTGCTGAGGGAGGGCAGACGGGTGCTTTTCTGCCAGGTGGAGACCAAGACAGGCTTCGTGCTTGGAGAATTCTTTCAGACGTTACTTGCTGCCCATTGAGATAGATCATCCCAAATACGTGTGTTGATCTGGGTGTGTGTCCTTCCAAAACATCACCAGGGAATCGCTGCACACTAAGCCACGGTTCGTGAGGGTGATGTATTCCAGTTCTCACATGACTGGGCAGAGAACCAGTTCCTCTTTTAGTTTTATTTCTTCGATTTGATTGTAACATATGTGATGAAGAAGCTGTTCCCAGTGATTTCAAATGCCCTTTCTAACTTATAAGGTACAATTCTGGCTGTTGATTGCCAATAGCAAATGGGCATGTGCTAATTTCTAAGGTGATTCGGCTAGCACAGTAGTGGCGAACCATGGCATGCTTTTTTATTTTTTATTTTTTAAGACAAAAGATGTCATGTATGGGTTGTTTTCTCTCAGACCTAAAATCTCAGTATTCAGGTTCAAGTGTGGTGTTGGAGCTTTGCGATAAATAAGCGGGTTTTGAGTTGCAGTTTGGGTGTTTGTCTCTAAAAGGGTCACCAGCACTGGGCTAAAATCTACTTTTATCTAGATATTTGTTCCCAAATATTGATAGGTGATTGATGTCCATGGGGTGCTGGTACAGCTGAGGGAGAAGAGCGTTCCCAAAGTTTTTCAAATGGAGATATCTGGGCAAGTTGTGAAAGGCTAAGTTACTGTCCACTTTGCCCAGGGACTTCCTTCTAAGCAGGAACTAGAGCCCTGATCACACGTGACCTTGCCGTCTCCATGTGTGTCTGCTGCAGGTGCCATTTGTCTCGGGCATTGGTCTCTGCAGTCAGGAGAGAAACACCATTAGGTGGGTGGTGTGGTGGCTTGGGCTAACAGGGCGTGTGGCCACAGTAATCCACTAGCCTCATTTGGTTGTGTGTCACAGCTTTTCCCTGACACGATCTTTATTATGCTCTTAAGTGAAATTCATCACCTTGGCTTTCTCTGTCCCTCTCTTATTACCCGCACTTCATGCATCGTGATAAAAGATGAAGACTGCACCACTTAAAGGCCTAGGAGAACCATAAGTGGTATGTCTTTATAAAATAAGACTGTGTGTGTGTTTATAAAATAAGGTTGCACTGTTTTGTATGTTTGTTGGCTTTTGAAAATTATTCTTGGGCCAGCCAGATAGCTCAGCAGACTAAAGCTCCTTCTTAGGCAGGCACAGGGACCCGGGTTCAAATCCCAGTGTGCCATGCCAGCCTTGCACCCCGGCACACACTGAGATGTGACTGAGACTGAGAGTGGTGGTGCCCGCCTCTAATCCCAGTGCTTGGGAGGCTGAAAACAGGAGGAGCACTATGCATCTGATCTGTGTAGTGAGACCCTAGAGAACCTGTACTAAACACATTTTATATAGTTTTTTTTTTAATTTTTTTAAAATTTTTTTGCAGAACAGGGGATTGAACTCAGGCCCTTGCACTTGCCAGGCAAGCGTTTATTCTACTGAGCTATCTCCCCAGCACCCTAAACACATTTTTAAAAAAAGAAAATTATTCTTTTCATATTTCCCCAAATAAGTAGATTTGTTGATGGATTCATGTTTGGAATTTGCAGATTTTGTTAAAGAAAAAAATTTAATTGTATTTTTGGAAATGAATAAATTCAAAAAATTACAAGAGAAAAACCGCACACTGCCTTTTTTTTTTTTTTTTAGTGAGACTTGTCTTGCTCATTGTCCAAGCTGGTCCTGAACTTGTCTTCTTCCTGCCTGCCCTGCCACTACACCGCACTCAGCTCTCCCGTTTCATCTTTCTGTTCATTTCATCAGTCTGGAATCTACCTTTTTTTTCCTTTTGTGTAATTGTCAGGCAGAGAGGTCTGATATCTAGCCTTACAGCCATACTAATTTTATTTAATAGCAATACTTACCTGTGTGGTAGTATGGTAAAAGTATGCTCTTGCAAAAAAGCAATCCTAAAAGAGTGTTCAGTGACCACAATTTTAATTGTTTAACATTTTTAAGGAAAAACAACATCAGGCTTTCTGCTGACAGATTGTGACTGTCGCCGATGTGCCCATTTGCGCTGAGATTTTCTGTGCTGGGCAAATGGTAGAGCCGAGCAGTTCTAAGGGAACATTCTAGTGAATTTTCTGGATTCAGAAAGGTCAGAGAAGTGAAAAGATGCGTTGACTGAGGGTAAAGAACTGGAAAGAGCTGATAAGAAAAGAGGACAGAGCCAGGGAGACAGTGGCTGAGAGGGGCAGGTGGCAGCCAGAACGACACCTTAAACCTACAGGGAGTGGGTCTGGGGCCCGGCTGGAAAAGACTGTGTTGGTCTTCATGGGGGCTGTCACAGTTGCTGTTACTAAAGAGGGTTCAATTTGCAAAATAAGCCCACTGAGGCTCCTTGTCCCCGGAGGCGGAGGCGCCGTGCCTGCATTTTCAGTAGCTGGTCTGCCTGCCTTTAATGGGCTACACTAGGCTATCTGCAGGCGTGGATAACCATGGATATTGAGAGGGTCTGATAAAGCTCACCAAAATGCAAAGCCAGGATTGCTGTGGTCCAAAGAAAATAATCCGGTGATCAAAATGAGATTAAGCATTTTGCTAATTACTTACCAATTATTTCTTCTCACATAACACATTTCAATACATATGCACATTAAGAAGAAACAGATGCAATACACCTTTGAATATTTCCTGTCTAGGCCTAAATTATAGATTCGCTTTAATCTTTGCTAAGCATAGAAACTCCTGGGAAATACCCACCTGAGGATGCAGCTGTTAGGCCGCAAAAGCCAATTTGAAAACAGATTTTGCCAGGTTCTCCTTTACCCCTCCTCCTCTGTTAGCAGGACTTTTTTGAACAGAATCCTTTCCATCTGCTTCTCTATGAAAAAATAACTAAACATTTGTTTTATACTGCTTGTATTAATTTCTGAAGCTGTGCCCTAATCTAGTCTTTAAGTATTTTCAGAGACCTGAAGAGATGAGATTATGTTTCTTGGAGAAATCTCTCTCTCTGCCTCTGCATCTGCCTCTCCCTGTCTGTCTGTCTCCTCTCTCTCTCTCTCTCTCTCTCTCTCTCTCTCTCTCTCTCTCATGCACGCACACACACACACACACACACACACACTCCTTTGTTTTGTGCAATGGTTTCTTTTCTCCAGTCAGGGCTTTTGCCATGACCGCCTGAGAGAGTACTCCCTCACTTTCACCTGCTCACCTCCAATCACGGGTTATCTACATTGCGTTCAACTTGGTGGAGTGAGCCTATACTCCCAGTTATCTGGAGAAGCTGAGGCAGGAGGATCACTTGAATCCAAGAGTTTGGAGTCACCCTGGGCCACAAAGTGAAACACAGCTAAAAAAGAAAAGAAAAAAAAAGATGTTATTTATGTTGAGAAGTGTGTTTTTTCTTTTAACTGAATCATCCATCTTTGATACTGGCTTATGTTAGAGTCCAACTGCTTTTGCTACAGATTGTTTTACAAAGTCTTTGTCTTTTTTCCTGCTATTAAGCACATGGAAAGATTTGGAAACAAAGAATAGTCACTGAGGTTCTAAAGCCCTTGGACCAGCTCCTTCTGCCATCCTTCCCCCACCATAATGGCATAAATGAAGTTCCCTCCTGGCTAATGCCCCTAAGAGCATGTAGAGTCCAAAGAGGGAGACACCATGTCCCGGTTAAGCCTTGCTCCAGAACCATCACCTGATTTCTGCCTAGAGTGGTGAAGCACTATTACAGTGGCAGCACCCCAAGGGCGGTCGCAGGACCAGGAGCGTCGGCGTAGCCTGGTGGCTTGCTTACTTTCTCATTGCTGGGACAAAATACCTGATACATCAAGGTTGAAGAAGAAAAGGTTTATTTTGACGGACAATGTGGGGAGCCAAAGCCGGTTGCGCCACGAGGCTTTGGGGGAACCTCTAGAGAGGCGCTTGTCGGAAATGCGAAAATCTCGGGCCACTCCCCAGATTTTCTCAATCGAAAAGCTAACAGTGGGGCTTGACCATCTACACTTAAACTAGCTGACCAACTGAGGCTGATTTTGTTTAATTAACTCAGTAGTGCTGATGCTCAGTGTCTTAGGACCACATTGTACGAGTAGCAGGATGCTGTGGTTAGAATCGGAAATGTTGCCCAAAGGCCTGTTTCAAAGGCTTTGCTGCTAGCGCGAAGAGGTATGGCCTAGTGGGAGGTTTTAGGCGTCGTGGGTGGCCCGTGAAGGATTGTGGGATGCCAGGCTCTGTCTCTCTCTGCTTCCCGGATGCCAGGAAGTGAGCAGACTGCTCACATGTGCTCCAGCCTTGATGTGTTGCCTCCCCACAGGCCCAAAAGCAGCAGGTCCAATGGCTATGGAAGGAAACTTCCAACCCTGTAAGCCAATAAAGGTTCTTTAAAATAACTTGATTGTCTCAAGTGTTTCTTACAGTAAGAAATTGTATTGATCAGGCTGATTAGTACACTGGAATCTGGAAAAAGGGTCCTAAACCTCTCAAAGAACTGCAACAAAGGTCCTACCAAGATTATAACGATCCCAATAGCTCCTAATGAATATTCCTGAAAGACAAAGTTTTATGCATTATTTTAGTAGAAAGAAATAGTTTAATTGTCCAGTGACAGGGAAAGGGATAATACCCATTATCCACAAAGACTGTATTTATAAATTTACTCAGTAATTAAAATTTGTTTGTTACCTCAAAGTCAATACTTGTAGTGCTTTTATGATCTTTTGCAGAAAGGGACAGAGTTTCAAAATTGAAAGTTATCTGACGTATACTCAAGCTAAGTTGAATAAGGCTTTGCCTCCTGATTTGGGCTCTCCTATTGTAAATAGACATCCTTCCATCCATTTAGTGCTATTTTTGTTTTGTCCTTTTTGGGTGATTTTTCTGTTTCACATAGGGCTCAGGCATAGTGCTGAAGTGGTGTTCAGTGGTAAGTGCAAGAAGGCTGCAATGTGCTGCCTTTGGTCTTCTTCCGTTGCTGTAACAGAACACCTAATCCTGGGTGATTCATAAAGAAAGGTTTCTTTCGGTCCACAGTGCTGCAAGTCTAAGAGAAGAGTGTTGGTATCTGTTGAGCTTCTGAGGGCCATGAGTTGGTGATACATGCATGGTAGGAAAGTGGAAGGGGAAGCAGGTCCTTCCAGGAGAGCAACTGAATGTAGAGGGCCAGCTTGCTCACTGAGAGCTAATCCATTTCTCTGAGAACCAATCTCTGCTCATAAGACAGACATTAACACATTAATTTCCTCAGAAGTCTTACTTCCCAGCACCAAAACAATGGCAACGAAATTTCAGTGTGAATTTGAGCTAGGACAAACCACACCCAAGTCATGGCCTGGCCCTTACAGGGAGAATATGTGTGAAACCAGTTCCATGCAGGCATGAGTTGTGGACTGTTGACCACAACTTACTATATACCGTAGTATATATTATGTGAGGGTCTTCAAACAGAAGCACACGGGAAATGAGGTGGTGTGGAGCTTAGTGGACTATGTCGTGACCAGATACTTACAGAAATCTCACTTTAGATTTCTCCTAGGAGTAGAGATTCAGGATTTGCTCATTCAGTTTTTGTTTTGTTTTGTTTTATTTTTTTAATGCAGAACCGGGGATTGAACTCAGGCCCTTGTGCTTGCCAGGGAAGCGCTTATTCCACTGAGCCATCTCCCCGGCCCCTACTCATTCAGTATTGAAAGAGACATTATAGAACATAACTCTTTCAAATAACTAAAATTAATTATAATTAATAACCAATTATAGAATATATGCTGCCATTTAAAAATGATGATGAAATCCATACAATAATTTTAAAAATTTGTATGACACTGTGGAAAGAGAAAAGAAACAGGAGACAAACTTTCAATTATAGTACAGTTATAGGTATATTTTAAAACTTTTACTTAAATAGACAATTTGAAAGAATATACTGAAACACTTTTAGTAAAAGTGATATGAATATTTTTCTCTATTTCTGAATTTTTTGTGATATTGCTATATTGATTTTACAGTATTATACTTCAACACTGTGTAGTTTCAGAGGCACCAAGGTCCCTCTGAGAGGTCTCTCTTGAGTTGCAGGGGCAATACATTGGAGTTGAGAAGTAAGCCTACTTGAGGAAGACGTTTTTAATATGAGATATGCTCTCTTTGTTAAACTAATTAAAAGTTGCCCTGATAATATCAATAACCCAGACTGATCCAGAATTACAAACACCTGATCCTTAATAGGTAAGATAAGCTTGATCCTTAATATATCGATATTTTCTAAACAATTCCTTTTGCCTAATCATAGCTTTCCAAATTCCTCTATATTTTCCTGCTCTTTTGATATGGTTGATGCTTGACCTCTAAAATCAGACAGATGAGTATGAGTTTGGCCTTGCTCTTTCCATTTATTGACTATTTGACTTGGATAAATTACTCAACCGTCTTTAGGTTTCTCCTAGGTACATAATAGACATTTTTATAGAACTTAATGAGTGTTAAAAAAAAAATAAAGCATATGAAGGCTGAGCAGAATGCACAGTATGCACGAAGTGCTGAATAAATGACAGCTGCTCACGTGTGTTTCCTTTCTTCCTTCCCTTTATTGATTGTCTACCAAGTAAAAAGACTACCATTGGGTAGCTGGGAAGGTTTTTGAAAAGAAAAAGAAAAAGAATAGTATTCCTGCCCCATGAACTAACAGTCCAGTTGGAGAGGTTGACATTATATACACTCTCATATAACAGGGTCTTCCTTTTGGTCACAGAACTAAAAAATTTTGAAGCCTTTAAATTGCTTTGTTTGAGTTTTATGTTTTGAATTTCCAAGATTAGGAGTTGAAACTGAGAAAAAATAAAATACTAATTTTAAAATGACAAACCTAATTACACAGTAACATACACAACATTTTCTTTTTTTTTTTTTTTTTTTTTGTATACTTTTAGGGAAGGTTCTACAGGGTTTTCAGGGTCTCTCTACTAAATCAGACCCATAGTGATCTGCCTGTTTACAGCCGCCCGAGAGCTGGGATTACAGGCCCATGCCACTATGCCCAGTCTCAATTGCCCTCTCAGCGCACCCCTGGGGCAGGGCCAGCACGGCAGGCCCCTGGGCCTGCTTATAGGCACTTTAATTCGCTGAGCTATTTGGCTGGCCCAACATACACAACATTTTCTTTAATGAAACAGAATACATTTCCAAACCTCCAAAAAAAATTTGCAAAGAAAATGCAAACCTTTCTAGAATCTGACTATAGATAACAGCCAGATTTCACACTTGCTTCTGCTTTTAATCTGTTGTAATACCGAATGGTACATAGTAGCCATTGGGAAATTCTATTGTCTTCTCCTGAGAGAATGTAAATGAAAAAAGAATGTAATGTCTTATTATTAAAGCAATTCTGGCCACATGGACCCCCAGAAGGTTGCAGGGATTCCCCAGGAGTCCCAAGAGCGTAGCATGAATGCCACCATAGGAGTAAGTGTGAAGAACCAAGAGCAACAGCTAGCATCTGTGTTGGCTTACTGCACGCCGTGCCCGGTCATGGTGCTTTACACATTTAAATGTCGCAGCTCTGAGAGGTAGACACCTTTATCGGTGCTCCTGATTTCCAGATGAAACCGAAGCATGAACAAGGTAAGCTCATCAAGGTGGAGCCAACGTTGGGTCGTAGACACTCTGGCTCCAGGGTGGAGCTCTTCCGTGCCCCTGCGCTGCTTTCCTCATTGGACAGTAAGATTTCTTAATGAAAATGCGTTTTTCTTTTAGGCTATGTGGGAATGGGTTCTTATAGCAACCTAGGAGAACATTGTGTTCTTACTAAATATAGCCAGGACTTTACTCTTCCACTTTCAACCTTCAGCTTTCTGTAACGTTTCTTCTCAATCCCTTCGCGTGTTGAGTTGTTTTCCTCTCTCGTGCCTATACCAGCCGCACCGTCCCACATCCTCATCTCTCCCAGGTTCCTATCAGCAGTGTCAGGTGCTGCAACTTCAAGGCAGAAGACAGGCTTGATCTTATTTCTCTCTTTTTTTCTTTTCTCTTTGGCGGAACCAGGGAATGAACTTGGGCCCTTGCACTTGCCAGGCAAGCACTTATTCCACTGCGCTATCTTCCCAGCCCCTTTTTTATTTTTTCAATTGCAATAAAATATACAGAGGCTGACATTCACAGTCGGAAGCACTTGGCAGTGCACAAATCCTTAGGTACATTCACGTTCCTGCACAGCCGCCGTCGCCATGGGTCACTAGCACTGTCTCATCTCCCCAGCAGAACGGCGGCACCCACCAAGTGGTAACTCTGGTTTCCTCCTCCCTACAGGCCTAGGAAGTAGCCATC
>NW_004524704.1:529396-541883 GCF_000260255.1 Octodon degus
AGCCATCTCCCCGGCCTAAAGTGATCTTTTTCTCTCTTTCTCATGCCTTTTTCTGTTTCATTCCCTTTTCCCTACTACAAATTTTTTTTAAAAAAAAATTCTTTTTCATCTCTCCTAGGAATTACTGTTCTATAGCACTGTTCACAACTAAAAAGCAAATGGGTTCTGTATTCTTCTCTGACTACAAAATAAAAACCTAAACAAACTGAATACATTCTATTTATGCGTAGCCTGCAGTGTGTCGTGGGTGGGTCAGAGAGGGATGGAATGGGTACAGTGGACTATGGTCACTGAGAATTGTTTTGTTTTGCTTTGCTTTGTTGCGATTATTTCTTGCTGTGATGCCCAGGCAGTCCTTAAACTCTTGTGCTCAAGTGACCTTCCCACCTTAGTGCTATGGTTATGACTAGATGTCCCCAAGGCCTCACATGGTCATGGAGCTTTTCCAGAGGTGACCAAATCTAGAGCATGTGCTGCCGGGATTAAGACTGTGCACCTTGTAAATCGGTCCACTGACTGGTTGGCACAGGTCTGGCCAGGAGTGAGGGTGTGAATGTTAGACAATCACGTAGCTTGCATACACTACAGGGGACAGAACAAGGCTTGTGCCCTTGATCTTTTGATTGTTGTTGCTGTCTTCTGACACCGTGAATGGTTGCCCCTTGCCATGTGCCGCCCTGCCTTGGAACTAGCAAATTACGGACTGAAACATGTACATGCGGTACGCTGAATAAGCTGTTCCTTCCTTAACTTGTGAGTGTTGGGTATGTTGTCTCAGCAATGAGAAAAGTAACCATGACACTCAGCCTCCTGAGTGACAAGACTGTAGGCTGTGCCTCCATGCCCGAGTTGCTTTGTTTTAGTGTGTTTTAACTGAGGATTGAATCCAGGGCCTTCACACTGAGCTGTATCCCCAGCTATTTTTAAATTTTTGAATTTTGAGACAGAGTCTTGTGAATTCATTACGTTGAGGAGGCTGAGCTTGAACTTTTGATCCTATTGCCTCAGTCTCCCAGAGTGCTGGGATTACAGGTGTGCACCACCGTGCCCAGCTCCCAGCTGAGGGCTTTTATAGGAAAATTTCTACTAATATCCTGGAACTCTATGGAGAACTCAGAAGGAAGAATATGTTTCTGAATGTCATAGCAGTATGCCTTGCCACGCACTGAGGGTATCGTGGTAACAAGTAGCAGGTTTGGACGTATCGGACCTAAAACATAATGTATGCAATTTGTTAGGTATTAGATACAGCATAGAGTTCCAAGTGGTACCGCGGATTGTGTAGCTGCTGGAGTACAGATTCCAGGATTGAGAGGAGCGGTGAGCATGGCTCGGGTCTCCCAGAGCACCCAGACTAGCAAGCCGGGGTGGTAATTACAGAGAGGTGCAACACAGTGTGGTATGGGTGGTGGAGGAGGAGGGAAGTGAGGGGGACACAGGTGCTGGAGGAGGATATAATTAGACCATCTAACCGAGACCTGAGGCAGCCAGGCAGGTTCGGGGAAGGAAGTGTAACAGCGACGAGCCCTAAAGGAGCAAAGTGGGTGAGGGGAAGTATGTGCAGCACGTTAGAGGAAAAGAGGAGAGGGAGCGTTCACTGTCCGGGCCAAGGACTGCAGGGGATTCCGAGAGCTGCGCGAGCTGGCCGCTGAGTCTCCCGGTGAACGCGCACATGAGGCAAGAGAGGCAGAAGGTGCTAGGAGGGTGGTTATAGTTTATTTTAGGAGCAGAGGATTTTATGAGATTGAGTGGTGTGTTCAGGATTGCATGCCAGAAAAAGCACTCTGGAGAGAGTGGAATGCGATGGAGAGATTAGAGATAATGATACGGCTAAGAGACGGTGGAGATAATCAAAGTACGGTAACGACTTGTACTGAAAAGAGTTACTAGGATGGAAAGAAGTGTACAAATATTCAAGAGTCATTGAAAATATTAAAAGTTACTTTCTTAAAGGATAAAATAATGCTTCACACCCACATAAAATGAATATATAAATTCATTTTGAATATATATATATATATATGTGTATATATATATATATATATATATATATATATTTTACATTGCTATAATAAAATACCTGAGGCAGGATACTTTATAAAGGAAAGAGGTTTACTTAGTTTAGCGTTCTGGAGATTCAAGAGCATAGACCTAGCACCTACTTAGCTCTAATGAGGATCTCATCACGGCTAGCATAATGACAGTGAGAATGCACAAGGCAGGGAGCAAGAGACGGGGCAGGGGCCAGACTGGCTGTTTTCGTAACAACACATTTTCAAGGGAACTAACCTGGTCCCACAGAACCATAGCACCCTCCCCATGTAGTGCCCTCATGGACTAATCACTTCCTCTGTGCTCCACCTTTCGAACGTTCCACCACGTTAACGTCACCACTCTGGGCCCCTGCTTCTAGCCCATGAACCTTTATGGAACACCTCATCCATAACAGGGTCAAAGACTTTATTTAACTCATGTTGATAATGGAAACAGTAATATTTACAAGGAAAATCTGAATATAGGCGTATAGCCCACGAGTGCCAAAATGCGGAAGCAAATGCACAATAACCAGCTAATACGCGCGGGGCACTAATTCAGTGCAGTCCGCGAGGCACAATTCATGTGCACTTGTATGGACAAAATCAGTTGCACTGCTGCTTATTTGCCCCAATTTGTAGCATTTTAAATACCTTAACAAGAATGGCGCTCTGGGCAAAACATCCAGTTATATTTTAGCTCAGAGTTCTGAAGATTGAAGGGTATGGAACTGGCCCGTTTCAACATATTTCACAATTTTTCCTGACAAGAAGATCTCTATAGGAATCCTGATGATTTAGTTGGAAGTAGTGATGGTGACCAAGGGGGAAAGGAGAGAAGCCCAAGAGTAATTATTCAGGGAGGTTTAGGCAAGATGGTGAAGCTGGAACAACGGGAAAGCTTTGGTGGGAGGGAGAGATGGAAGTCGGGGTCTGGGAAGAGGCTGCGCAGAGCATAGCACTGGGACTGTACATCAGAGAGGCTTGCCTTTTGGGCCGCAACCAAGGAGAAGAGGAAGTGAGACAGGTGGGATAACCTGGCTCCAAAGACTGAGGAGTTTTTCTCAGTAATCCTCTGATTCATAGATGTCAGTAGTCCCCCACTTAGAACTGTTCATTTATGGGAGTCCCAGCTTGCTTGGAGTATGTGTCAGTCTTAGTGTTTCATTACCATAACAAACACCTGACACAATCAACTTATAGAGAAAAAAGGTTTACTGCGGCTCACAGTCTTGGAGGCTTTAGTCTGTGTGTGGTCCCGCTGCTCTGGGCCTGTGGCAGCGCAGTGCACCGTGTTGGAAGCACAGGTCGAGGCAGCCCGCTCACCTTGCAGTGGGAAAGCGAAAGCAGAGAGGCAGGGCTGGGGCTCCAATATCCCCTTCAAGGCAATGCCCCAGGGATCTACTTCCTCCCACGGCTGCAACAGCACCACAGGCTGGCGAGCAAGACTTCAGCATACAGGCTGCGGGGGAGGGGCATGGAAGAGCCATGCTGTGTTAGAGGATGATGGTGATGACGGGTGTAAAAAATGATTTCGATTGAACTAAACAGATTGAATGAAAAATAAATTCTGAGGGCAGCCAGTCATGCCTTGTGCATCTTTCTATTCCTGGAGGTTTAACATAATATCCAGCAATTGCATCTCATAAATATACAAGCTGGAAGACAGAGAATACAGAAAGGGCTCACAGCAGATCATAGAGTTGCTCAAGTCAGGGTTCCAGAACTCAAACCCAATTCTTATGATGCTAAAGCACATATCAAACTAGATTTAAATTACACTATCTCATGAATTTTCAGCCTTCCAGTGATTAGGAAAGATTTTTAAAATATTTTTAAATTTATCTTGTTTCTAGTAACGAAATACAATTGCAAAATGTAGTTAGACTCTTTGGAAAGAAAAGTAACTTTCCAGAAGAACCTAGCTTGAAATCAGTTGGACCTAATAAGCCATCTACTAAGTATCAATTTGGATGTGTTTGTAGGTTGCTTCCCTTCAGTTCTCTCATCTATAAAATCATCCTGCTGTACTGACCTCCGCTATCCCCTGAAGGGCTGGGAAGGGGGTTGCCCAGCGTACAGTGCTGGCCTAGCGTGTGTGAGGCCCTGCTTTTTATCCCCAGCACCACAGATGCTGGGGGATGATTATAAATAATTGAATGAGATAAACTATGTAAAAATCTAAGTAAAATAGATGCTGTAGCAGATGTTGGCACTTTTTCTCATCAGATGTGAAGCTTTGAAATGCTTACCTTATACCAAATCATGCCTTTATTTGAATATGAGCTATATTTAGCACTTAGTGCTTTTGCTTAATTCTTTGGCAGTCTAAATGTAGTTTTTCAGTATAATTTTGTGTAGAAAGATCCTGTTTCTTGATATCTTTATCCCCTACTTCAAATAATTTGCTTTCTCTCTTTCTTCCTGGCATATTAACTTTTCTCCTTTTCTTTACAGTACCCTAAGCTTTAATATTATCATGCTTCCAGAGTGATACTGTTCGTTGCAACCTAAATTAGCTTTGGTTTATTATGATTGAGGAGTCTCCCTTACTATTTCTCAGATGCAACAGACATTACTAACTCAACATCCATTTGCAATTCAGCTTTTAGAAATACTACAAGCTGGGTGAGGTGGCAGTGCCTGTAACCCTAACACTCTGGGAGGCTGAGGCAGGAGGATAACAAGTTTGAGCCAACCCTGGGTGACGTGGTGACTTAATGATGTCCTTGCTCAAAATCAATAAAAAGGGGCTGGAGCTGTGCTTTATTGTAAAGGCCTTTAGTGTCGAGGCCTTGGGTTCAGTCTCTGGTGGCTGCAAAACAAAAACAACAGAATCACTACAGTTGAGGATTGTGAAATGTATTTTTAAAATGTATTTCCTAAAATATATTTAAAATCAGCATTTTCTTTGTCATTTCCTAAATGTATACAAATAAACTGAAGCCACAAAAAATAGATATGTTCTCTCCATATCTCTTGTAACAAAAGCTTTCAAAGGGGTCACCAGAAATATAACAGGATTTGGGTTACTTTCCATTGAGGAAATGGCATGTCACAAAGCCTCAATTTTCCTCAAAAAAAGATCAGTAGCCAGGCATGCTAGTGCATTCCTATAATCATAGCACTTTTCAGACAGGGACAGGAGGATCACAGCAAGTTCAAGAGCATCCTGAACTACCCAGTAAGATACTGTCTCAAACACAAGATGAAAAACAACAACAAAAATCAGTAGCACTTGTTCCACACACCTTCCATGACTATTCTGGGGCTTAAATGAAGTTAAAATATACAAAATACTTTGCAAACACAATTTAAGATATAAACCCAAGATGACAGTGACTATTATTTGTCACCGTTTTGCTCTATATCCCTAAGGCCATGTGCCAGTGGACACACTTGCTGCTGGGTACATCTGTATGTCTCAAACCAATGAAAATGGATTGTGATCTTTTCGCTGCTTTTGTGTGCTGAAAACCCCCTGTAAGTAAGCCCCGGTGCTCGATTTGTAATGACTTGGGGCATGTAGATCTTTTCATTGCTGGGTGCTGTATTTGTAGTTATTTATGCCACCCAGCAACCTGGCCCAAGACAAACAGTTGCCATTAGCTCTGCTGTGACTTGCTATAGCTGTCATTGTTCTGTTAACATTACATCAAACATTTACTGTGCCCGCAGCGTGGCATCTCCTCCCTTGCTTTTGCTATTAAGTTAATTTCATTCTTTAATTGTTTCCTGGTCTCCAGAATTAATCAGGAAGATTCAAGACTCTTGTTCTTGAAAGACATAGTAAGGTTGTTTGGTTCAATCCTCTTTAACAAAGTACAATTTTTTTGATGGATGTGCTTCCAGGGATGGGGAGCTAATTGGTTGTGAGTTGCTCTACTCCATCTTTGGGGTGTTTTGATTCCTCATATTCACAGAATGTTTTAAAAAAAAAAAAACTGCTTTGAAGGCCTTAGAGATTATTCTAGTTCAATTCCTTCAATTTGCAGATGAGGAAGATGAGGCCCAGAGAGGTTAAGTGACTTGCCTAAGGCCAAACAATTTATGTCACAGCTGGGACTCTTGATTTATCATAACTTCTTTCCAAATCATTAAACTGCAAAATTGCTGAAGTTGTAAATGTCGTGCAGCATTAAATGCTATCATGCAGCACAGTCACTTATTAGTATGCAACATATTTTAGCATAGAAATGTTTATGTTGTGCTGTAGACAAACTTTTTTTGACTTTGATGGGAAAAATCTAAATCTTTTCTGTTAGTTATGCACACAGAGCTCAGAACTTCCCAAGGTACTCCCTGCTTCCCCTAAGATTTCATATAGCCAGGAAAAAAAAAAAAAAAAACCAACACAAAAACACATTTATGTGACATGTGGGACGTGGGGTGTTACTGGTCCTGGGCCTGTCAGTGGCAATGTAAATGAGACTGGAGTCGAGCCGGTGCATATGCCAGGGAGATTTCAAAAGGTCACTTGGCTTTCCCTGCCTTCTGGAAGGGCTGCCCTTAAAGGGAATCTGCAGTCCTTTGTCCCGTGCAATTAGTTGCAGGAAGCTTTCAGGTCACCCCGTTGTGTTCCAGGAGTACAGGCAGTCAGGGCGAGGGCAGAACACCGGCTGGCTGTGAGGAAAACTAACAGACCCTGAGAGGGTCTGGGGATAATTGGACAGGCTTGATGCAGACAGGAGGAGGAGCACTACAAGTACGTGATGTAAAGAGCTGACAAGCGAGGCTGTCGGCTTGAGACACATCCAAGAAAAGCCTTGGAGAAGGGACCCGGCAGCATTCGGTGTTCGTGATCTAGCAGACTGGCCTTTATATCTTTGTAGTTATAGATGTAAAATTATCTGTCTGAGGTTCATCAGATGCATCAGCAAAAAAGACATTTCCCCCTCAAGTTTAGACTTTTAATCCCCTATCTCTGTGAAGGCAGATGGCCAGCCTCTTGTTTCCTAAAGGCAGAAAGATTAATCTCTCTGTTCCTTGTTTTATCTCACTGTACTTTGTACCTCTGTAATAGGCACAGAGCACAGCCTGCCTTCATTCAGGACTGATGTGCTGGGAACTGTCTCCCTTATTACAGACTGCCCTCCCCCTTCTAGCTTGGACTTGACTTCCCAAGGGCAGGAGCCATTTCTTGCTTTGTTGGTTGTTTCTTAATGCCAGGCATATAAAAAAAAAATAAACAGAGTGCTATCTTTACACCTTTATATCCCTATGTGGCTTCTAGAGACAGCGATACTTGCACGTCGCAAACACTCAGGAAAGCTTGCTGAACTGTGGTAGTGACTGCCCCCTTACACCTGCACACTCATCCTTTCTATCCTTTGTAGGTTATAAGGAATCAGAATAATTTTTTTCTGAGGCCCTAAATTCTCACTTGGGTTCAATACAAATATACTTTGAAACTTACAGAAAGGTACCTGCTCCGCCATGCCTTTGAGCAGTGATAGCCACATTAGATAGTCCTAATTGTTGATGGTTATTAGGACTCAGAGGGAGAAAGTATTCTTTCTGTGTTGGAGACTGAACATTTAGGTAAAGCCGTGAAAGCAAGCAGTGGATGTGCAGGACCATTGGTCCCAGCTACTTGCAAGGCAAAGTCAGTGAGGCTGGACTTGAGCCCAGAAGTTTGAGACAAGCCTGGGCCTCATAGCAAGACACCATCTCTTTAAAAAGACAGTGAAGGAATAAAAACTATATATGATTAGCTGTCCATCTCTGAAGGCTCTGTATCTGAGAATTCAGCCCACTCCAGCTTGAAAATGTAGTTAACTCTAGAGTGGATGCGTCTGTGCTGAGCATTAGTTCGTCTGATCCATCTTTCTACACTCTAACAATGATTTCAGCTGCATGTATTTAGATTGCATTGTGCATTACAAGTAATCTGAAGATGATTTAAAGTATACAAGAGGCAATGCATGGTTTAGATGCAAAGTCTACATCGTTCTGCCGGAGATTTGGGCTCCCATGGATCCGAGGATCTGTGGGATTTTGGTATCCACCATGGATACTAAGGGCCAGCTGTGTAGCTACAGGAATGTTGATGTGGCTTTCGTGACAGAAGTGCTGTCGTTTGCTATCCATGTTCACCATTGCGTCCTTTAGCCATCACTGATTTGTTGGACAGCTCAAGGAGTCAGGTGCTGTTGGATTGAGGAAAATATAAGAGATTGATTGTTCATGTATGCTAGTGCTGGGGAAGTGAGAAAAAAGAAACAAAGAAAAATGATCACATCTTTTAAAAAGGAGTAATACTGATTGTAAAGCTAAGGACAAAGTGAGCCCACAAATCTGTAACTCTTCTGACCTGAGTATGAGACTTACATGAAACTTTCCTCTTGTATCTGTCTTTCCAACAATATTTATAGTCCGTTGTCTCAGTTCCAGTTTAGCTACTTCCTTATTCTGTTCGCAGCTGCCTTTCCTAGTAGAGTATGTGAAAGTATCGTGGTATCTTATTACCTGTTCACTGCAGCTCCGAACCTTGCACCTCTTCTGGATTTGGGGCCCTGACTAGTGGCATCTAGTCCTTCACACCAGAAATCCTCCCTTGCCACCCCATGCACCACCCATGTCCTGTCAGTTCTGCCTTCTCGTAGTGCGCGTGCTTCCCATGCTCCCTACTAGCTTTCTTTCCGCCTCCCTCCGCCCTCACATAGACTCAGCCTTCCAGGCTAACCACGGTACCACCTTAGCTTATCCCTGTGGTTCTCTGTCCAAAGAGCAACGGAGCCCTTCTGTCTACCTTTCCAGCCCTGCCTCTGCATTGCTCATCGCCTCTTACCAGCCCTGCCATATTTCTTTCCCTCGCCAAAGAGCCTGGCGATTCCTTTCACCCTTCTGTGTGTCTACGCAGGTACGTTCCTCTGACTGATACTCTCTGTACCTCTTGCACATTCATCCTGGACGTATTTTTCCCCTTCTTTGTATTTCAAAAATTTGTTCCCATCTCCTTCAGAGAGCTTCTTTCACAACGTAGCAGTTATTTATTATTTATTCACCTGATTCTCCTCGCGTAGACTCCACAGAGCAGGGATTTACTGTTACATCATCATTGCAGCCACCCCGCTTGCCGAGCTTGGGGCCGGTGCCATAGCTCATTAAGAAAGCAAATGCTGAACCAGTGATTGGGTAAGGATAAAATATGTGGTACATGACCATCTCCTCAGAGAAAAGGGATTTTTCTGGCTGTAGTCTTGTGATCTGGGTGACATATCGGAGGAGTATCTTTCTCAGAGGACCTTGACAAGAGCAGATGTTAAGATACCTGTAAAAGCCCTCAAATGTTTAAGCAAGTCTAAGCTTTAAATATTTAAGGAGCATACCAAAAAGCCAGTTATTTTAGTCTTTATAGTTGTATTATTTTCCAAAAAACAGACTCAGTTGCCCTTTAAGCCTGAGTTTTTCTTTTGACTTGTAATTTCTCATTGTTATGATAGATTTGAATTTCTGTACTGCTTTTCTCCTTATTGTTATCTTATTGTCTTGTCCTGTCTTTTGTCTACTGATGATATCTTTAAAAGTATCTTATTTGGGGGAAAGAGTCGAAGGCAGCTAAGTTCTCAGCATATAGAGAGAGGCAGAAGAGAATAGCCCCCCACTAAGGCCCTCACTCGGGGGCTATGAATTTGCACAAGCACATCATACAACATTCTGAGTTTCTTGCTAGGCTAACTTCCCATTTGTGCTTTTCATTTTATGGTGAATAGTATGCCCTGTTCCTTTCTCTCAGATATGTGTGAGTTAACCAAAAATAAATGAAATAGCCATAAACTTATTGTTTGTTCTTTCTCACTTGAGGACTTTATTTGGCCAGACCTCTTTGAACCATAAATTCCTCTCTGGTTGCTTCTCTGAGGTGTGAGGATTTCTCTCTAATTTCCCGCACTCGGGAATTTCTGTGAGAGTGCGGGTCCCACTGCTGTCACAGAGCACCTCATCTGCACTCAGAGCTGCCCTTCTCCCCAGTGCCTTCTCTGGATGGCTGCACTGATGGATGGAATCTCCTGGGGGAGCTTCCTGGATCAGCCCTCTGTCCATTACCGAGCAGTGGGATGGTAATTTATGGTCCCAGATGGTGACTCCCTGCCCCACCACTGCCTATTTACTTCTAGAAAGCAGCAGAGATATTAACTATTAAATTGCCATCCTTTTTAAAAATAATTAGTGCTATTGGCAAAAGAGTTTGTATAAAAATACTTGTGTTCACTAAAACATTGTTAAAAGATAAAGTTTTCTCAGCACATGAATGACATTGTGCACTGTGGTAAATAATAGCCACATGACCAGACTTCTTTTCCTGGGCATAACACCATGTGGAGATGAAATTTTGAGGCACAAATTCTGGCTGATTCCTGAATTTTCATCAGAAGGTGTCAGTTCTTTCTTCTTGGTTGAGGATTAAGGCCTATGGGTCTACCTTCTAAGGGGGAACTCAGAATATTTGCATTCCAGAATCTTACCAGAGATTATAACTCAAAAGTTTTAGCTACTCTGTAGTTTTGAAAGCTTGAATATGATAAATAATGGTCAAGAAAGATTCCTGGAGGAAGATGTAGCCCATGCCCTTCTGTATTAAGTCAGACTTTCAAACTGCTGTTGATTTGGATCTCTTACAGCATTACTTTTCTGGGATTTTGGGAATATCACATTGTATACAGAAGTATAATACTCTTAAAAGCTGTCCTACGAAAGATAACACTTTATACATTGTGAGGATATGTTAAGACTGTTTTACCTTCCTCATTTGGGGTGTATCTGTGAAAGCAGGGCCTCTTAGCCTTAGTATGAGAAGAGCTTCCCTTATATAATCAACATGCTTTTAATCTGACTTGAATAACTGTGATTTTCTCTTTGCTTCAATTCACTGAAAGCTCTGGTCCAAATTCATGAGCTGTCTTTAAAAGTTGCTAATGTACAAGTTATTTTTATCAACTGATTACTGCATACATACCCTTGGATTTTTTTTTTACATTCTATTCCTATTTTTCTTTCACTTCTTTACCTATTGTACTGTGTGCACTGTTGTCCACAGCCCCAAGTTCTATTTAGAACAAAGTCTGTGTGTCTTCTAACAAGTACTTTTAAATTTAATCTACTTAAGAAGCCAAGTTTATTATACTGTCTTGTAATGAAAACCATAATATTGTTGCCTTTAAATTTTATTATTTAGTTATAGGTGTCTTTGAAATCTTACAGTCTTTACTAGCTCCACAACGTGAACTACGGGCAGCATTTATCAGGCAGGGTGTTGAGGCCAGATGACGCCTGGAAGTCTTACTGTGTAATTTAATCCTGGGTGCTGTGTTGTTTGGCTTCACTGGACTCTGAGTGTGCATATATAATTATGTGCGCATGTGTAAAAAGCCCAGACCTGATAGGAAAGAGAGAGGGGAACATCATTAGCAGAGATTAGATTTGTCTCTCCAGCTGGGCATTGTGCCTCTGAATTCCAAGGGCTTTCCCCAGTGTAAATTACTAGACTGATTCATCTGCTCTTCAGGTCCCCTCTGGTTGGACTGCTTTTGCTAATGTTGTTAAGCTGTAGCTTGGAAAGCAAAATACCCTGAAGTACTAGATGGTATGTCTTACATATGTGAAAAGAAAAACCTTCCTTATTCTCATATTCAGAGCATAGTGGCGCATAGTCTTCCCAAATCAAAAATAAAATGGCAAGATGGAATTAAAAAAAAAACAAAACAAAAAACCAACCATACTTACATACATAGGGCTTTGGAAATTATCAGTAGAATTAAAGAATTCCTGTCCAGGTAAAGCAAATAGGAATCATCTAATGTAACTAGTCAAATTTGTGTGTGGTAAGAGTATCTTTAGATCGTCTACTGGTCTGAAATTGGTGAAGTCTAAATGAATTAACTCTGTGCTAAATGAAATCCTGTAGCCATCTCCTTGACTCAGGGCCACCGGCTGATGTTACCTGAAGTTGTTGTTCAGTGGTGATGTGACACTAACAGTTACGCAAACATGAATCTTTTAAATATAGCATGAAACAGAAGGCTGGGCATAATGTGCGTGCTCATTTGCTGAGTAGAATTTATAGCTACAGTGAATGCTCTGTTTTAGTATTTCCATTTTCATTTGCCAATTTATTCTGACTATAAATACAATTTTTATTTGTTAATTATACCTCAAAGCTGGAAAACAAAACACACAAAAAAAGGCTGTTCCTTTTAGTTTTATTACCTAAAATAACCAACTTAATGATACAGATAAAATGAATGACTAATTTATCCAATAAAGCTCAGGAGAATACATAAAATGTATGGATAATACAGAAGTTATAACTACGTGATTGTTTCAAATCTTTTCAAAAAGTCACTTTTTTTCTCACCAACTCTATTAACAGGTAAGCAAAATCGTCCCACCTAAGTTTTCTTCTTCTCCCCCTCCCCCTCCCCGTCCCCCTCCTCCCCTTTCTCCCTCCATTC
>NW_004524704.1:541983-552732 GCF_000260255.1 Octodon degus
AAGGAAATCAGATAGCAATGGACCCATCCCCTGATGACTTTTCAGGACTGTAAGTGCCTGGCCCAGTGCCTGGCCCAGTGGTGGTGAGCCCATGTCAAGTGTGCTGCAGCTGGCTTTTGTTACCATGCAAAGCTCTAAAAGGCTTGCCATCGCTGACCTAGATGTTCAGTGTATCTGCTGCTGGCCCTGTCATCAGTCTCCGTACCAGCAGTAGCAACCATACTTGCACCCTGCAAAACAGGAAGTAGACTAAATAATGCACCAGCTTATGGTTAAATACTGGGTATAGTTGAGCACTTGTTGCCTTCCCCCCACTCGTGGAGACTTTCTGAAGAAGAGAAATATGAACACAAAAGAGATGTAGGGGAGAGCCTACATCTTCAGAGTGCCTGAGGGTGGTCTGGTAAGAGCAGGAGGGGCTTGGCCCGTCTCTAAGAAGGGCTCTTTCTTGGTCGCCACTGCCAGGGAAGGTGAGGAGGAAGCAGAACGGTGGAGATGAATCCACTCTGGGGGCGAATTACTGGTGAAAGCCCACGCTTGAGTCAGAGAGATGCTTTAAATTTGTCAGGCTGTGGAAATGGAGTAGATTACCAGTAACAGAGTTGGTGACCAGGCTAGCTTCACGGCTGTGTGACCTGTCAACATATAGTCTTCCAAATAAACATTTAAAGGCAAAATTGAGATAAAGAAGAACTGTGTGGCAAACGTACACCAGGCTCTATGCTTAATGCAATGCTGGGCTCTCTCCATCTTGAGATTCTTAGCAGTTGTTTTTTCAAATATTGATCTTTTTGAGACAGGGTCTCACTGTGAGGTTCAGGCTGGCCTGGAACTCACCACGCAGCCCAGGCTGGTCTCAAACTCATGATGATCCCCTTGCTTCTGGCTTCTGGGTGCTGGGATCTTAATGGCTCTTAAACAAGGGATCTTTCATGTTCTTTTTGTGCTGGCCTTCCAAGTTCCATAGTGGGCCATGAGCAGTGTATAAAATGTCACAAGCTCTTAGACTAGATGGCGTTCTCACTGGCAGCACGTACATCGAGTGCTTCTCTGCTGTACATACCTTCTTCTCAAAGGCAGCAAGTGCGCTTTTGGCTGTTAGATTTTGAGAACTAGTTCTGAAGAACGTGTATTTGGAAGTCAGTGATTCACAGGGACCTCTGCCTCACCTCTGGGCCCCCCAAAATGCTGTTTAGCTAATAAGATATATTCTGTATGTGCATTATTTATTGCAATTACATCAATTCAGAAACTATGCATTTTACTCATTCCAGTTACTACAGTCTTAAAAAAAGCTCTAGGATCACTACATATATAATGAGTAATTTTTTATGGGGCCGTATTTTGTGTGTGTGTGTGTGTGTGTGTGTGTGACCGCTCAGCCCACCTTGGGGGCGGGGCTGGCGTGGCATGTGGTGCCTGGGATCGAACCCCTGTCCCTGCACTGCCTAAACTTGCCTAAGCATGCACTTTAGACCACTGAGCTATCTCACCAGTCCTAGGGCCATATTCTGTTGATCAGAGAAGAGAACCTGCAAGTCCAGCATATCTGTCTGCCCTCCAGTCTTTCCCTCATACAATTTTCCTCATCAAGAATTACGTGTGCTCCCAAAGCGTCATCCCCATCTGTCCCTCGTCTTCCACCCTTTCTCCGTTGCCGTGCGTACTTTCCGCAAGGCCCCATGGCGGTGCGCAAAGACCTCGTCTCCCTCTGAACGACCCGGATGTTCCTAGGGTTTGCTGTGCCTCCGCCCACCATGCCGCGCTCATAATGTATCCGAGGCTCAGTTCTTCACTCACTGTAGTCACTTGCTTTCCTCCCTGCCCCATCCGTCTGTTCCATCATCCATGACACTGTAACACCATGTGTTCACTGAACAGGGGACAGAAAGGACTGTTCTAGTCCCTTTAGAGGATTGCCTTGTGTATTTAAGTGCAACGCTATAATTTCGAAGGTGAAACAGCCAGTTGGCATCAGCTGACCTGGTTGGCAATATTTCTGACTTTGAGAATCATCCTTAAAGAGATTAATAGTAAAACCAGAGCTATGAGTAAATTGACCTCACCCCCAGAATTATACACTATTGTCACTCTGGGTGAAAGCACAATGAGAATCCGGCAGCAGAAGGGTTTAAAAATTAAGCCTAAGAGGCCCCCAAACTGACCAGGAAAAAGTATCCCAAACAGTTGGAAGTCAGAAAAACAGGAAGCCCAGGGAACCATTTGCCCCTCAATTTAGCCATTCCTAGCTAGCAATTTAGTTCCCAACTTTTCTTTTTGTAGCACCTTCCTTAATTAAATTATACAGCCATGTCAAGAAAAGGCTTGAAATAAAGCCAGTACATGAAAGGCATATTTAGAAGCATGCCAAATTCATTTTTATTCTACTGCTTAAACTCTCAAGCTAAATCCAAGCTGCTGCAAAATTTGAATCTTCTTTTCTTACTTTCCTTGTAGTTGTAAGGAATGCAAGAAAAAGACAATATATCAAAATCTGAAGCTACTGGGATTTAAAAATAATCTTACTATCTTTTGAATACCTCTGTGACCATGACCAACTTGCCTTCTAATTTTGTTCAAGAGAATTAGACATATGTAGGATGAAGGGAAAAAACATTAATCCCAAAGCTTGGATTGTCCAAGGTATTTTAGGTTGGTTAATTCTGAAATTTTAGTACAAGACTCGCACTACCTTGGCCCTAGTACCGTTCCAGTATTTATGAGGAGAAGCTGTACAGCGGATGAGGGATTAGGATGCTGATTTCCCATAGTGATTTATGTTTTGAGATAGAGGTCTCACTGTGTTGCCCAAGGTGATCTCAAACACAGCGATTCTTCTGCCTCAGCCTACTGGCTACCTAGGACTACAAGTGTGTGCCACAACAATTGGCTGATTTTCATAATTTAAACAATCTTTTGATGGTGGGTATTAAAACCAGGGCCACTCTATCACTGAACTACATCCCCAGCCCTTATGGAAACTTTAAAAAGAATACTGAGTCTCTGGTGGGAATCAAACTTGTGATCCTTGTACCTCAGCCTCCCTACATGCAGGGATTATAGGTGTACAACACAGCGCCTGGCTTCATGTTTTAATGCTTACTGTTCAATCCATTTTAATCTAGAGAGGTTGAATGAAGGCCCTATCACAATACCCAGTCACATTGGTGGACCTCTTTGTTTTTTTACTGAACAAATGAAAAAAGCCTTTCTGGGGAAAATTCTTCAGATGAAAGTTAGAAGTCAAAGGTGGGATAGGACCATTCCAGAGGAACTTCATGTGGGACAGGTGGGTTCCTAACAAAGCCTCATCCCAGAAAGTGAAGAGGAAAAGTTAATTTTAAAAGCATGCCTGGGGCTGGTGAGATGGCTCAGTGGTCTAAAGCACCTACTTAGAACAAGCTTAGCAAAGCACAGGGACTGCTGTTCAATCCCCCAGCACCACATGCCAGCCAGCCCCGCCCCCTGGTGGGCTGAGCTGGACACACACACACACACACACACACACACATAAATAAATAAATTTTTTTTTTAAAGCATGCCTGGGAAAGAACAAAATCGTAAGAGGAAGTAGAAACCCTAAAGCTTATGTGGAAAGGATGCTCTTACTTGATTTGCTCTAGAGAGTGAGGCAGAGAACTCAGGAACTGAGTAGGTATTTACTGGTGAGCCTTGTGCACACAGAAATGTCTCCTGGACATTTTGCCCCCACTAACCCACAACACCCGGAGATACTTCTGTCTTAATGTGTGTTAATTGATTCTAAGTACAAAATTAATTCTAATGTACATATAAATATAACAATTATGACCATAAAGCAAGTTACTGCATTGGAACAGAGCTCGCCGGCTTGCCACACCATACACTCCTAAATGGGCCTTACGGATTGTCAGAGACACCCCAGTGAAAGTGTCAGGAAGTGTCAGCTAGTGTCCTGGGAAGCCAGTTCACCTACATGGACAATTCTCTGTAGCTTAGGACAGCGAGGGCTTGACCTTCAGAATGCCTTTGCCTACCGCAGAATTGCGAGTGTGGGATTGAGGGAAGCCCCAGTCGATCCGCTATCTCTGTGCTCTGGCCTACTAAGCACTCACTGTCTTGTGACCTTGTAATTTCATCTTTTTCCTAATTGTCATTCATGTATGTTCAATTGTTTGCTCAAGCTTGCATGCCTACATCTGGCAATCTGAGCAACAAATTTGATGATGACAATATGTAATAAAACAACCATTGTTAATTTTCTGTTCTTGTTTTGAAATTCTCGCCATTTTTGTTTTATGTTTCTTTGTTTTTTGTCTTTGTTCTTATTTTTTGTTTTTGTTTTTTTCTCTTTAAAATAAAAATTTTTAAATGTCATTCATGTAAATAAAATCACACAGTACATAGCCTTTTGTGTTTGTCCTTTTAAAGTTTTATCTTAAAATCTTTTCAGATTCATCTGTTATTTTGAGCTGTATCTTTGTTAAATTCTCCTCTTATCTTCCAGAAGCTTGGTGTGCAGTTGGGCAAGGGTAATATGTTTGTGTTCAATCTACCATGCCTAATTAGAAATCTTATTTCATAGTTTCAGGGGAAAAAGCAGAAAATGGGAGCACAGAGTCCAATTTTGCTGTTTGAAATTAAACTTCTTTCAGGCAAGAAATGCCAGGCTAACAGAGAGAAAGCTTTGGGGCTCATCTCTATAGGAAGCATTCAATGAAACACCTATTAGTTTGATTTGCATCTACAACAGCCACCTAGGGGAGGCCCACTGGGTGCTATGTGCAAGCTGGGCAAAGGAAGAGCTCAAACACTCACATTCTAAACATCGTTCAAGACTTTGCAGCTGCCAAGTGGCACAGCTAGGACTCAATGTCTCTCTGACTTGGGTACTTACATTCTTTCTAATTACACTATACCATAAACCTCAAGTAGTAAATATAAACGCGGGAAGGCAACACTTTATAATATACCAGGCTTCGCTGTGGGCTGTTTTGTCATAGTCCTGGAAGGACCCTACTGTTAATGGCAGCTTTCTCACTGGTGAATTTTTCTCAGTCTCTGCCTTTGGCCAACTCACTAACATGCTGTATAGCATCAGCAGGTGTCTAAGAATGAAGTGTCTCCCCCTGAATCCACAGCCAAGGAGGAGGGCACTTGGAGCACAATTCTGGGTGATCATTTTGGGAAAAAAAAAAAAAAAAAAAGAACAATGCAGTGGAGATGGATCAAAGCGAACTGAGGTGACTCACGAAGTGGGTGTCCTGCTGTGGGTCACAGCTGAGATTTTTCAACCCACCAGTCTTGAAGAAGAAAGGTTGACATTTATAAAATCCTAATGCCCAAGTTTAGAATTCCAGCCTTTCAAGAGCATCAACTGAGAGCTGGCTGCATGCTTTAGACCCAGACCCTTGGGAGGCTGAAGCAGGAGGACCGCAGGTTGGAGGCCAGCATGGGCAGCTTAGCAAGAACCTAGCTTAAAAAGGGGCTGGGAGAGAGGCTAAGATTGTAGCTCATTGGAAGACCGTGGGTTTAATCCCCAGTAACACACACACATACACACCCCCCAAAATCAACTGAAAGAGTTTGAGGGCATGTTTTTGGAAGTGTTACTTTTAAATTTTAAAAAGGCAGTTTTAAAACCTTAATTTTTTTATTTATAAGATTTTTTTAATTGATAATTTATTTTGATGACTGACCGACTGACTGACTCCTTGGCATATTCTGAGAAAAACAGTAATGAGATTCTCTTCTCCCTCCAGTTTCTCATCTAGTGAAAAACATAATTATGTTGAAGAGATCATTTCTGATTTTAAGTATTAGTGATACAATAAAGGCATAAAGGTCAATATGAAAGTAAGTTCAAGTGGCACAGTCCTTGCCTGCTAAGCACAAGGTTGTCAGTTCGAGTCTCAGTACCCTCAAAAAAATAAGTAAGTTCAACACACAAATAAGATGCCTTAAAAGAATATTAAGGGAGGCAAGTGATGTTTATATTATACTCATTCCTTTTGGAAGTAGAAGTCACTAAAAACAATTCTGTTTCTTCCCAATATATTAGACTAAAAGCTCACTGGCAGGTCCTAATTTCTGGGGATAGGGTTGTCTTTTCCCACCCTCACTTCAGAAGATGCTCGATTTGTAGATAATACTACAGTGGTTTAGAACAGCTGGATACATATACATGCATTTCCCATCAGTTATTTAGAATGCAGCTAAAGAACAGAAAACGAAGAGGGGAAAATGTTCTCACATAGCCATAGAGATGTCGGGGTCCACTACAAAACCTTACAGTTTAATCAGCCGGCACAGCAGTCCCAGATATTCAGGAAGCTGAGGCCGGAGCTGGAGGCCAACCTGGGCAACATGGGGGACCTCCACTTCACAGAGGCAAAACCAAATTCCCTACTGACCCATAAAACACTCTTCAAGCTTTGTACAAATATAATTACTATTATTTTACACGCAGTTTTAATGGGTTTGGTTACCCGATTTCCAGCCCAAAACAAACACCAACTACTCAGACAGACTTACTAAGTACTATGAAAGTTGATAGTTAATAAATCAACCAGTACCAGACATTGAAACACACAAGAAAAGCACATTAACAAGCTAGTACAACAAGAGAGTGATTCTTAGCTTTTTGGAAGGAGTCTGTGCTTTGCAAACACACGGATGCTAGCCCAAGTTGTGACTTCTGTTAGTTATTAAATGTTGTCTTCTTAAACAGTGTTCATATGCAGCTTGTTAGCAACACGTGTACTGAAAACATTTACACTTGTAATAAGTCCAAATTATAATATCTGAGGGGAACAATTAGATACTTTAAATTCTGATCTTTGTAGATCTGTCTTGGTATTGAGGGACTACATACTGTTTTCTCAAGCAAATAGTTTATTATTCTGCATTTATTTTTCTTTCCACGAGAACTATCTTGCACCATTTTTATTGTTTTTGGCACTTAAAATAAATTTTTAATATTTATTGATGTTTTTCCTTGTCATCCTCATTGTGCGCAGCTGGAACGTTTCAGAAATCCTTTAATAGTCTGCAAATTTCAGCTACTTACTAGGAGTTGAAATGAAACTAGCCCAATGAATAATTAAAGGATAGGTATAGATGACACTACAGCACAAGTCATATTTACACACCAAAACAGTGATAAGAGACAAGGGAAAAACTATTGATCCATTTCAATTTTATTTATTTATTTTGTATTTGGTACAGGGTCTCACTACACAGCTGAGACTCATAGTGATCCTCTAGTTCTTAGCCTCCCCAGTGCTGGAAGTACAGGCATGCACCACCTTGCCTGGACTTGGTCCCTGGCTCAGGAGACTGGGCTGGCACATCATGTGGTACTGGGGATCGAACCCCAGTCCCTGCACTTCCCTAAGCAGGCACTTAGTCCACTGAGCTGTCTCACTGGCCCTATCCAACAACTTCAAATTTCTGTGTTTGGTAAAGCTCAAAAGTCCATATCGTATGTTTTCTGTGATATCATCTTGTTTCAATCAGTAGTTTAAAAGAATTAAGATTGGGCCTGGTGGCACAAAGCTGTAATCCCAGTACTCAAGAGGCTAAAGCAGGAGGATGGCTGCAAGTTCAAGGCCAGCCTGGGCGAGATAAGGGAACTGAAGGCCAGTCTGCTCTACACAGCAAGACTCTGTCTCAAAATAAATAAATACAGAACAATAGGATCTCTAATCAATTTGAGCTTAATTGCTTCTCTGTTAAAATCTAATATTGTGTTTAAAGGTGCCTTTGTTCTGGTTTTCTGTAATACAGTCTTTGAGAAGTTGCATGAGCTGTTGATGATTCATTAAAACTTCTGGTCCCGCCCACCCGTCCCGCTGAGGGCCCCTGTGCCAGTGCCGTCCTTCACCGACACTTGTCCTTTGATGAGGAACTTTGAAGAATCATGGCAGCAGTACTTTAATTTCAGTGTAAAAGTTCCCCCCAAGTGACTTGTGATGTCATTCAGATATTTGAAAATCTTGCTTCTGTCTCTCTGGATGATTTTAAATCCTAGCTATGATGGCTTGGAAAATCCTAAAAGGCAGAGCAAAACAAAACAAAACAGAAACCTCTCTTAAGCTTGATCCCAGTGAACCATGAGTCACTTGCAACACTTACTAAACTTTGGTTGCAGTTCTGTTAGTTTAAAGGAAAAGTCATGCATTCAGCAAAATCCTACATACGGCAACAATCAAATCCACTAATAGAGAAGGCAGCACACAGAGCCTTGCCCACCAATCAGATTTCCTGTGACGATGGAATTGTTCTAGTTTACATCATCCAAAATAGGTACCTCTATCAATGGCTAGCTACTGAGCACTTAAAATGGAGTACTGCGGCATAAAAACTGAATTTTTAATTAAAATTAATAGTCAAAGGTAATTACAAAGCCAGGGAGATGGCTCAGTAGAATAAGCACTTCCCTGGCAAGTGCAAGTGTCTGAGTTCAATCCCTGGTTCTGGAAAAAAAAGGTAACTGGACACAACTATATTGACCAGTACAGGCATGGAGGTTTAATGTTAAGACCAACTGTAGTAAATCCTACCGGTGGGCATGTTATAGAATTTCCTACTTGCTAAGAATCTTTTACTTTTTCTTCCTGAATTTAAAACCTATGAACAAGGTTAAGATCTGAGTTTATTCCATATTTTTCAGACTTAGAACTTCCTTAGTCGAATACAAGTTGAACATGGACGGCAGAGTTCTGTGGTTAAGGATGGGTAGGCTGGCACTCAGGCCTGGGAGCTTAGCAGAACTGGATCCGCTGCCTGTCTTCGTCACTCGGTAACCACTAGTGAGTTGTTTAGACTCTGCATGCTCCTGTCTTTTCACCTGCTATCCTCACAGGTAATGATAGTATCTTTCCCAAAGTGTTGATATGAAGATTGGAGAAGTTACCCCAGGATGAGTTATTCAGGGACGCAAATGGGAGCAGTCTCAGTGGATGGGGACTGTTGTGTGTGCATATTGCTTTCCATGCTGTTATGCGCGTGTGTAAAGTTCTCCATCCAACGAGTGAACTGCATTACCTTCCATCTGCTCGTGAACCGTGTACTAGGGCTGGACAGGGAGGAAAAACAGAAGGCCAGCATATAGTGACAAATAATGCTGGCTTCTAGTCTCAATGAATTCTAGTGGAAATCAATTATTTCTTCTAGATAAAAAAAAAAAAAAAAGCCATGCCCCCTTCACTGCTCCCTCCAATGTGAACAAGCTATAGTTCTAGCATTTCTAAGCAAGACAGAGAAAAGCAATTCCAGGGTGACAGAAGGCCCCTCGATGGCATCTTGCCTGCCGACTATATGGAAGACTTGCCTAGGAACAGTGTGTCAGATCTGCAGCTTTGAGATCATTTCCCAATTTATCTCTGAAGTCTGTTACTGATGCTCTTTGATAGCTCTATGTATCAAACTGGCAACAGTGTTATACAGTGTCAGACAAGTACAGACCATGGTATGCTCATCTTGCTATTCAAGAATATTTTACTATCCAGCTACGCAGCCCAAACACTGACAATGAATTTGATGGGCAAAGAGAACTTTCATAATATAATTTAATTCAAAATATTTCAGATGTCTCAGTTGCTCAGAGTCGTGATGTCACAACAGCAGAGCCAGGCAGTTTTTTAAGCAGCTCATTCCCAGCGCCGGCATCTATTTAAATAGCAAAAGCCAACTTCAGGCTGCTGCTTCCCAGCATTTTCATTCTATTGTCTTATTTAATGCTCCAGGAAGAAGTCTGGCAGCCACTTTTTTCAGAGCCTTATGTAGCGAGTTCCCCTCGCTCTATTTAACCACAATATGGGAATCATTTATGTTTTGTTAATACATTTTTAAAGCATACTGTATGGTGTTGAGACTTGTAGGTGGCCCAAGTCTAGTAATGAGTATGTCCTGCATTTGCAGGGGAAAAGATTCCCTATAGTTCAGCTCAGGCAGAAAGAGCGAAGTTCCAGTGGCTGCCCAACGCCTACAGAGTCCGTGGCTCACACCGAAGTTCCCATTTTTCTCACCAAACCAAAAGCCTCAGAAGCCGCAGATAGACCTCTCAGTTGTTGAAACTCAGCTCTGCAGGTTGCATTTCTGAGCTTTTCTTTGATTTCGAAATAGTCTGCAAAGGAAGAAATATGTAACATAATAAGTAAATACAGCTGCATATTAATGTTATGACACTCCTTAGAAGTAATTATTAAGCTGAGTGTGGTAGTGTATTCCTCTAACCTCCACTACTTGCTACAGTAGGAGGATTGCAAGTTCAAGGCTAGCCTGGGCACTTTAGCAAGACTGCCTCGAAATAAAATAAAGGGGATGGGAGCAAGGCTCAGTGCAAAACCCTAGGTTCAATTCCCATCACCCACAAGAAAAGTGACCCCTAAATATGTCTATATACTCATCACCGGATTAGACTTGTGCTCTCCCCAGTCAGGGAGATTACTAACGTTTCAGCATCTGTAATTCTGAAAAGTAGGTCTTTACAAAAATTCTAGACAGAGAATACAGACCCTAGAATGTCAGAATGCCAGGGAGTAGTAATGTCACACAATTTCTCAGCAAAGCGTTTTATTTAACTTCTTGGAAGTAAGCAGCCTTTTAATGAGAGAGGGAGAGAGAGAGAGAGAGAGAGAGAGAGAGAGAGAGAGAGAGAGAGAGAGAGAGACTTTGAGACCACTATAAACTTGCTTTTTCCCCCCATAGTTATATCCCAAAGTGGCAAAGGATCATCTATTTTAAAATTAATGTTATTATTTGAGC
>NW_004524704.1:553602-564371 GCF_000260255.1 Octodon degus
CAAGCTCAAAGCACTTTAGCATATACATTAATCTATTTCCCGTTCCTTAGCTCTGCTTTTCCTTTTCTTAAGAAAATCTTATGTGCCCTTTCCTTGCCCTCCTTTTTATTCCCCTTGGTCTCTCATATATGTTGATGATTTTGATGTATGTCTGTTTACTTCTAGTTTTTTTGCTTCAAGATTTGAATAGCAAGTCCATGTTGAGGGATTGCTGTGTATACCGGGGGTGTTATGTGTGCATTGTCTCCTGCAAGCGTCTATTCTAGGACGTGGATTCTGTTACTGTTGCCAGTTTTAGGTAATAATATTAAGACTTAGAGTGGGAGGGAGGCTTTGGATCCAGAGCTGTCCTCTTCACTGACCTCCCTCTTACACTTTCACAATATTGATCTCAATATGAACTACAAGGAAATTGAGAACCATTAAACTGCACATCAATGCCTATTTTTAACAGAATTTTAATTTTAAATAATTTTTATATAATTTTAATTGCCATTTCAATCCTCATTTTCCTAAGCTATGTATTTGAGCACAGCCACAGAATTCCAAAAGGAAAAAGAAAAGTCATGAAAGTAACGGGAAAAGAAAAGAAAGGAGCTCATGTTTATTGTTTACCACACATATAGCTGATGCTTTTTGTCAGGGACCCAATTGTGTTCATAACTCTCTATGTTCTGTAATCCTTTAAAAAAAATACAGTATTTCTCTTTGACATTTGCATGAACAACTGTCTTGCTTATGGCTCCCAAAGATTATCCTTGGCCAGAGATTGGTTTTTTTATGATCCTACATACATGAGTAATAGTGCCAGGGCATGTAATTCATTTGGACCTTAGAATTTGGAGGCAAAACATTTTCATACATTCTTATGTTGTTTTTGTTTCTTCTTTTAGATTTTCTTTGCTTCTTTCTTTCTTTCTTTTTAGGATGATCTCACTATGTAGTTTAGTTTCGGCTGCCCTGGACTGATTATATAATCTATACTGGCTTTGCTCTTGAGGTGATAGTCCTTCCTCATTCTCCTAAATTTTGAGATTACAGGTGTCTACCACCATGGCCACCTCTTTTTCTTTTTCTTTTTTCTTTTTTTGACAGGCTCTTGCCATGTAGTCCTGACTGGTCTTGAACGTGCTATGTTTTCCAAGCTGGCCTCATACATACTCAGGGCAGTCCTGCCTCAGCCCCCCGATTGCCAGGATTACAGGCATGTGCCACCAGGCCCAGTTGGTTCTTCTCTTGTCATCCGTCCTGCATTTCAGTTCTTTCGGTCATGATTATTCTGCCTTCCTATCACGAATGTGATATTTAGTAGCAGACAAAGTGAGAACAAAGTAGAAGTTGTGAGCTTTTAGTTGCCCATTGTCATCTTCTAAATTTATTTCTTGTTTTGAATTTATACTTTTCATTCAGCCTGTCTGCAAACCCCAGCACTCACTGATGCAAACTGCTTGACAGTGTCCTTAATTTCACATCATTTTTCATATCTGCAACTAGTTGACTGATTAGTCTAAATGTTTACAGTAACAATGATAAATCTATTGCTGTGCATTAAAAATGTTGTACTGTAATTCCAAACACATTTGCTGTGCCTAACCTAGCAGACGCCACAGTTTCTGGTCATGTGGCTGACAGGGCTGCCCCTTGCCTCGCTGTTTGCCCTGCATCGCAGTAGATTGCTAATCCATGTAGCTCTTGCTCAGGAAAATATCAAATACATATGAGCTTTCTAAATGTGTGGTTTTGCACCACTGTAGTTAAAAAAAAGCATAGCAGATCAGTGGTGGAACACATGCCTAGGTGTGTTGGGATGGGTCCCATCTCCAGCACCAGTGGACAGAAAAAGAATTATAAGTCAGAGACCATCTGAATGTCCATATTATTTTTTAACATTTATTTATTTATTTTAGTGTGTGTGTGTGTGTGTGTGTGGCCAGCTCAGCCCACCAGGGGGCGGGGCTGGCTGGCATGTGGTGCTGGGGGATTGAACCGCAGTCCCTATGCTTTACCAAGCTTGTTCTAAGTAGGTGCTTTAGACCACTGAGCCATCTCACCAGCCCCTGAACATCCGTATTATTATGCATTCATAGTCTTAAACAAAAGCATAAGTACATGGTGAGCACTGAATTCATCCTTGAGTGCATGATTAGTGAATGAAATGCTATAGAGAAGATGGAAGAAGGGGACTTGGGGGCCTGATGAGCACAATTGCCCTTTCAGTTGTGAGCGTTGGCATATGGTTCAGGTAAGAGAGCCGCAAGGGGGCAAGGCAAGCTTAGAAGCCATTTGCTGTCTTTGATTTGAAATTTCATCACTGTGTAACCCCATTTTTTAAAAAGTTATCTAATTTTTAAAAAGTTCATACCAAGATTTGGGTAACAAAGTTCTGTCCCAGAAAGATCATTTGCCACTATTACTATGAACAAGTAACCTCACACCGCTTTAGAAAAAGAATCGACAACCTGAATAGCAGAAATTTTCTTGTGCTCTTAAGATTTCTATCTAAATTTTAGAGAAATGACTGGAAGGTTAAGAAGGCATTGATGCATTTCTTTCGAGAAATAGTCGAGAAA
Organism: Octodon degus; assembly: GCF_000260255.1. Lineage (NCBI taxonomy): Eukaryota > Metazoa > Chordata > Mammalia > Rodentia > Octodontidae > Octodon > Octodon degus. Next base: position 556,173 of record NW_004524704.1, read on the forward strand.
ACACAGGAAAAGATTGCTTGGGAAGAGCCTGTCATCAGCCAGTAAATCTCCTAATAAAAAATGCTTCATTTAAAATTTTTTTCAATTTTAATCACACAGAAGACTTTACTTATGGGGGAAAAATTTCTCGAATCTTTGATTTACTCCTATTTATGATATTAAGTTCAAAATCTGATCATTATAATATTATTCTCAATTAGCAACATGGGAAAAATTATATTGCATAATAAAAAGCCCAAGACTTTGAGAGCCATGTGGCCATTGTCTCTTTCCATTCGTCTTGCTGTCTCTGCCACGTACTGGGATTCGGGCATAAAGCCAAGGTAATTTCCAGAAATTGGCAGGGTGCCGCCAAATGTGCAGCTGCTCCTGTCTCCAACCCTTGCCTGCTAATTTTGCACAAACCACTTCCTTTTCTTGAGGCCAAGAAATTCTCAGGGTAGAGAAGGTGTGCCTCGTGGGTAGACATGGGGCACCCTTGTGCCCTTGCAGGTTCAGAATGCACCGCAAGGGTGGTGGCGGTGGCACCTCACCTACCAGCTGCCCATCCCTTATCTCATTTCCTTTCCTTCTAATAAATACTAGTTTTGATTTCTCATGAACTAAAAGTACCAATCCGTTTCCAGGAGGGTACCTGAACCAAATTTGGGTGGGGAGAGAAAAACTAAAAGGGCAAAACAGTGCAAGCCGGCAGAAAGGGAGGCTTGGCTCCCCTCCGATTCTTCTCGGCAGCTCTCCGCGCTGCTGAGGCAGGGTGTGGGTGTGCGCACAAACACAGGTAAAATTTAGGTGGTTTTTAATCCTCCTACACTCTTCTTAAATGTAGAATCGGCTCTGATCAGATTTGAATATAGTCATGGCGATGATTTTTTCTTTCTTTTTGTTCTCGTGCCTCTCAGTTTTTCTCTGTTGGCTCGCATTGGATGTGATATTTTGGGAGCGCAGAGGGAGCCTATTGGACTGCAGGTCTTCCTGCACGCCTCGCAGCTGACCTCGCCTCTGCCAGGCTAAGAGGCCTTCGTCTGCTGTGTTGAGAGGTGCAGGGTCACGCCTCTCGATGGATGCTCCTGCTGCCCTGGAAGTGGCTCTAGTGCCTTGAAGTGGCGCTGTGAATTACTGTTGCTGTTGTCTCAGGAGCCATCTGGGCCGCTCACTTTGTTTCTCTCTGTCTGAAGGAACAATCAGACCCTGGAGGGGGCAACGATGAGGAAGCAGGACGCACCCCGCCTCCATCCCTGGTTAGTTATTTTGCACAGATCAACAGTCTTAAGCCTGATTTGCGTGGACAACAATGCCGTGAATGTCCTGTTCTTCCTGGTCTCTTCAGTGTCCCGCTGCGTGCGGTATCTATGATTAGACACATTGTCGGTGCCAGTGGAACTGGCCCGCTTTGCACTCACCTTGAACGTGTCCAAGATGGGAAGAGACGACCAAGCAGATGTGCTTTTCCAACTTACTGTGTGTGCGCTCATTCCAACATGATGTCATTAGGCAGAAACTCAGGATAAAAATCGACCGAAATGGGATCTTACTAAGATCCGATAATACTGAGGATTATGAAGTCCAACAATTTGATGAAAAAATAAATTGCACAAATAGACCTTTGGCTGCATTGGGGGATTTGCATGAGCTGTGCTGTCTCGGGTGACCGAGAGTCCCAGTGACAGAGCAAACTGCAAGTGGCCAAGTTGGATGGCATGACGTCAGCATTCTTAGCGGAGATGACACAGAAAGGTCAGAGAGGACAAAGACAGGAGACAGCCAGGGGTGGCAGCTGATCAGTAAGCATCCAAAATGTGGAGATCAATAATGTCGAAGCCTGCAGATGGGCACTCTCGACCTGAGCTTGGCCTGCTAGCGTGATCTCTGGCCTACTTAATGAGGAAAGGCCCCTGAGCCCCTGTGCGGAGGCCGGGGTTACCCTTAGTGCACCCTCCTCCTCCTCAGCACTGGCTACGGTTTCCTACCTTCTAGGTCATCTGTCCTGCGTTCGTGCCGCAGTCCCTCCGTCTTTCTTGCCCTGGCGTTGCTCACGTTCCTCCGGTTTCTCACCCTCTGTCACACCTCTGACTCTTGGCTCAGGGCCTTGACTCTCGTGCTCTGTCGCTCTCTCTCACTCCCAGCTCTGTGTAACACAGTGCATGTGGTCCATTCATCATGGGGTAGTGTCAGGGGCTATTTGTCTCAACGAAATCATTAACTCCTTAAGTAGCTTGGGAGCTTTGGAAGGACAGAAGTGTGTCTGACATCATGTGGTACGGGAAACTGTAATTGGGAAAACTACTCTAGTATTTTATCTCAGCTCCCTTTGGGCCTCAGTTTCCCTCTGTGAAAAATAGAATTATGATTTTTTGCTCTGATTTCCTTATACAAAGAATCAAATGTTGAGAACCAATGATCACAAGTAACTTCATTTAAAAAAAAAAAAAAAAACAAGTAACTTCATTTTTAACCTGCAAAGAACTGTACAAAAACTGAAGGTTTAGCATAACAGGTTCTATCACATTGCTAAAAAGAGCAAGGAAATTTGAAGATCTAAATTTTGCACTAGACCTTAATTCCTGCTCTCCCACTAAATATATGATCGTAGAAGAATTTCTTCTCTTCCAAAATGAGAAAGACATTATTGCAAGAATTAGGTGCTGGGGCTGGCTTATATTCTCATTTGTAGGAGTCACTTGTCAAATATTTTCCAGCTTTGCAGGCAGGTTGTTAAGCCACTGTTAGCCTGAAATCTGCAATGATGAGAGTATTTCTATCAGGGAAGTCATCAAACACTACAAATTAAGTGATGGTTTTCTTGTGGAGAGATTTACCAGTAGATGGCTGATTATGTAAACAGGGCTCTGTAAGTTGTAAAGCACTTTGTCTTATTTCTTATTTTAAAAAGTAATGGTAACAATTATGTTCTGTGTTCACCAAATCTAGTTTGGTGCATAGCTCGGCTCTTAGCATATGCATATTTAATAATGTCTTTTAAATTTAACATGTACTATCTTGAAACTGTTGTCAGAGCTAGATGAGCCCACATCTTTACCTCTTTTCAAATCCCTCTCTATAAAATTTCTTTTAAAAATCAGGTAATATAAATAAAAACCTAGGTTAGTATATAACCTCTAACTATCTATGTCCAGAGCTGAGCTAGAACATCTTCTGATCAAATCTTTCCTTCTGGTATTTCATATCTATCATTGACATTGTTCCTCTATGCTTTATCCCTCCTAAGGTATTTGAAGTCTTCCTTTCTCCCTTCTCCTCATTCACCCCAATCCAATCATTTGCGAGGCTTCCCCAAGTCTCCTCTGAAATCTATCCTGTCTTCTTCATTGCCAGTGCTGCTGTTTTGGTTAGAACCATGATCATTTCTTTCTTGAATTCTTCTATCTAACTGGACCTTCAGGCTTTCAATTCAGCTTCAACTTCTATAGAAACAATTTTAAGTAAGAAGTCTGACCAAATCACTCCCTCACTTAAATTCATGAATGGTTCTCTGTTGTTTTAAGGATAAACTCCAAAAGGCTTAATTTGTCACACAGGTTGACATTTGCCAACCTTTTCTAAGAGTTGTCTCCTGCTGCTCCCTTCTCTGGAATGCCTAGTCTTTCTTTTTCAGTGACACCCTAATTCACTCTTAAAAACTCAAGTGAAACAAAGAATCTTCTATAACATAATTGGTGTTATTTTCCTGAGGTCCCATAGTACTTTGTACATATCTTTATACATGTCTAACCATGTGGTTGTCTTTCCTATTCTAAGATGTGGGTTCATCTAGCTCTGACACCAGTTTCAAGATAGTACATGTCTAACCGTGTCGTTGTCTTTCCTGTGGATGGTAAGCTCCTCAGAGTGAGAAGCCTATTACCATTTATTAGTGCCTAACATTTTCCACAGTAAGTTATAGATGCTTGGCAAATATTTGAATAGATGGATGAATGAGAGTTCAGAGACTAAGATATTTTTATTGGTTTATGGACACAAACTATTCAAAAGATATGTTTAAAAATGGAAAAAAAAAACTTAAACTTGGAGATCTCAGTAATGAGGTAGGAAAATAATGCACAAAACAAAAAAGTGCATTTCTAGCACTAATTCCCAGTACAGAATGCTGTAACTCCTCTTCATCTTCAGGATGAAATCTAAAGCTCCTTACAGTCAGCCCATCTGTCCACTTGAGTCTTTCTCCGTGCATGTGCATGTAACCCACATTCCAGACACTTCGATTCCTTCGTCTGTCTGATCGCCTCTCCTCCTTGTCCTTCTCCCATCCTAGCGATACCTTCTCCCTTTCTGCTACTCGTGCCCTTTCCCCTCACCTGACGAATCCCCACTACAAACGGATCAAAAGTTATCACCTCTGAGGGCCTTCCTGAAACGATCCCTCAGGCTTCTGTGCTCTCAGAGAGCTTAATTGCTTCATGATTTGAGCTCTATGATCAATCTTCATGGCCTGGTGTTTGACTTCTACAGAGTATGGCCATTTTTATACCCTGGCTTCTGGCATATTTCAAATGTTTAATTCAGAGTGAAGTAGTAAAGGGCTATTGTGTAGAAATATGCAAAGAAAGCAAATCTCTGATAAGAACATACTTTGAATAACTTTTAAAATTTTATGAAAGAGACTATATACATTGTGTGCATCGCTGGAGACCAAATCCTAGGATTCCTGTGAAATTTGAAGTGCATTTTTTTTATGGAGCCATTGCTTTATTAACCAAAATATCTCTGCAAGAAACTCACTGTATTTTAGGAGTACATCATCAAAAACCAAACAAGATATAAAGGATCATAGGTTGGTCTTCAGATTTTGGAATCACTTCTGTTATTAGCATGGGGGTACCACTGTCCTGCATTCAGGAAATACGTTTTCTTTACTCAAACATCCTGTGAGGAAGTGTAGCTCACTGGCAGAGCGCTTGCTTAACATTCATGAGGCTCTGGACTCAACGCCAGCACTTACTTCTTCACCGGCAAAATCAAACACCTTGGTGATTTTAACTTTTTCTGCTTCTTTTCATTTCTCTAGCTCTTCTGCTTTGACTAAAGATTTACTTGAACTCATCTCTTCAGCCTTTTCTCCTGTCTTCACCTGTGTACTTGGGAGCACTTTTGATTTTGGTCCCTCATCACTGAGGAAGCCCAGAGCTCATCCTCCTCCTTTCTCCTCGCGTCCTCCCGCCCAGTGCCTCCGTCCTGCTTGTCTACCTCATCCTCCTCACTGCTGCTTTCTCCAGATTCCGCCTTGGCATCCTCCTCCTCTTCTTCTAACGAGGAGCTGCTTTGTTTTCTCTCCCTGACCAGAATGCTCTAAGCCTTTCTTTTTTTCCCTTTGGTTTTCTGTGTCTGCTCTTTGCCATCGATTTCATCTTCCTTCACTAATACATTTACATCATTTTCACTCTACTCTCCACCCAACGGCACGTAATCTTCATCCTCCTCCGAGGAGGTGGAGAAGTCTTCAGAATCAAACTCTTCCATGTCCCTGCTGCTCTGGTCCAGAGGGTCTACGACGACCACCGCAACTACCTGAAATGGCCAAGCTCTAGGGAGAGGTCACAGAGCTGCTGCTGCACCTAGGGTGGCTTTTTAAATGCATTTTAATTAATGCATAAAACTAAATATGTTTACATGATACCATGTGATTTTTAATGCATGTACATACACTGTACAATGTTTAAGTCAGGGAAAGCACATCTGTTTCTGCAAACATTTATAACTTCTTTATGGTTAAAGCATTCCAAATCCTTTCTTCTAGATTCTTTGAAATATAGAAGACACTATCAGTACCTGTGGTCATCCTAGAATCAGAACTTATTTCTCCTATTGAACTGCAATTTAGTAGCCATATGACCAGCCTCTCTCTGCTTGTCTCTCTGTCTGTCTGTCTGTCTGTCTGTCTGTCTGTCTCTCTCTCTCTCTCTCTCTCTCTCGCTCTCGCTCTCGCTCTTGCTCTCTCTCGCTCTTGCTCTCTCTCTCTACTGTATTCTTCTCAACTCTCCCAACCTCTGGTGACCATTATATTAGGGTCATCTTTTTTATATTTTTATTTTTTGTCTTTTTGAGGTAGGGTCTCACTCTGCAGTTCAGGATGGCTTTGAGGTCACTTTGTAACCCAGGATGGTCTCCAACTAAACAGTCCTCCTGCTCCAGCCTCCCAAGTGCTGGGATTACAGACGTGCCATCATACCCAGCTTTACTGTCATTTCTACAAGCTCAACTACTTGAGCATCTACATATGAGTGAGATCATACAATATGCAATTTTCTATGCCTATCTTATTTCAGTTAACATAATGTTTTCTACTTCCACATAGTTATGTATGACAGGATTTCATCCTGTTATGGCTAAATGTTATTCTGTTATGCATATATACAACATTTTCTTTATCCACTTACCTGCTGATGGCCACCTAGATCGTTGCCATGTTTTGGTGAATAGTACTACAAGTAACGTGAGAATGCTGATGTCTCTTTCACATATTGATTTCATCTCTTTTGGATATACACCCAGTAACAGGATTGCCGGATCATATGGTAGCTCTATTTTTAAGTTTCTGGGGAACCTCTCTACTGTTTTTCATACTGTCTATCCTAATTTACATTCCCACCCACAGAATGGAAGCAGTCCTTTCTCACTATGTCTTGCCAGCATTTCTTCTCTTTTCTGTTTCTTTTGAGAAATATCTACTTAGGTCTAATTGCTCATTTTAAATTGGATTATTTGTTTTTATGCCTTGGACTTGAGTTCTTTACATAATTCTGGATAGCAGCCCCTTATCAGATGTATGCTTTGCAAATGTTTCTCCCAGTCTGTAGATTATCTCTCCACCCCGTTGATTGTTTCCTTGGCTGTGCAAAACCACTTTAGCCTTCAGAGCAAAAGTCTGAGTCTGTATCTTACTTTTCTACTATAAATGTGTACTTTAGCCTGTAGAGATACGGGAAGAAATCTATGGTTTATCCACCTGGTATGACAGATAGCAAGAAGTGCCACATGTGCAAAAGTGTCAAAATGGGACTTGGACCCACCTTAATGCGCTAGATAACTGGTTTTGCATATGTTTACCTGAGTCACAGAGGGTTCAATAGACCCACACAGGACAGTTTGTTGTTGTTGTTGTTTTAAAGTTTTCTTTTGATTTTTCTGGTAGAAATAGCCCAATTCAGTACTAGGAAAAACCAGATTTGCAAGTTTTGGAGGAAGTCACAAGTGAATCATCAGATTACCCAGGCATGGATGAAGATGATGATCTATTATGGTAAAATGCATGCTTTCATAACAGAAGTGTGGAGCTGGGGATGTAGCTCAGCAGCACGAGTGCCTGCCTGGCAAGTGCAGGGTCCTGCCCAGAGTTCTATCCTTGATACCAAAAAAGAGAGAATCATTCATAACAGAAGTGTGTTGTGGGTGTGTGATGTGACAATGACGGTGGTGACTTTGATGCTGGCCATGTCAGCCAAAGTTCCTGTGACAGTGAAATAAAGCAAGACTTGACTGATATGGACACAGAGAATACAGACCTCCTGGGTTCGACTGATGAAGAAAACAGCAATATGAATACATATTTGACAGACCAATGTGTTGCAAAATGGCCACACAACCAAATGGAAGCCCCAGTGTCAGAACTAGGTCTGAGAATATAGAGATCTTGGCAGGGCAAAATGCGCTGGACAGAAAGCCAGCACTGTCTTCCAGGGCTGGAAGCTGTAACAGATGCAGTGCTACAAGATGCTATGAAATACAAAGTCTCAATTGCAAGTAAAATATTCTGTATGTACTCACAGCCATATTCAAAGGTATATTTATTTTGACGCCTCACTAGCTGGACTGAAAGCATTCATAGGTCTGCTGTCCTGAGCACAGATTTCTCATGGTGGTCACAGGAATGTAAAAGACTTTTAGAAACACAGTGGGTCAAAATGTAACATAAACGTGTACACCCTTGGAGATGCAAAGACTTGTGCTTTCGCTTTCCCTGGACGAGGCTCTGGAAGAAAGCTTTTTGGTAGGAGCTCCGCTCTAAGCTGACTCGCTCCGGCTGTCGGGACATGGAGGATTCAGAGGAAGATGTCAAGTTTATCGCGGATGAGACCCTGGACTGTGGAGGGTTGTCCCCATCTGACAGTCATGAGGAGGAAGACATAGCAGTGTTGGCGACTCCAGAGAAACCACTCCGAAGGGGCCTCTCCCATCGAAGCAACC
>NW_004524704.1:564471-566713 GCF_000260255.1 Octodon degus
AATGTGACACTCGTCAGCTGGTTTACTGGTTTCCAATTGATGTTACATTTGCTAATAGAGCATGTCTTGGTTACCTTCTGTCATTGTTGAGACAAAATACCTGACACCAGAATTAAGGAAGGAAAGGTTTATTTTGATCACAGTTTGTGGAGGTCTCAGTCCATACCTAAAATGCCAGCCCTCAGGAGGGCCCCAAGGCCAAGCGGCAATGGCAGATGGCAACAGTTCGTGGTGAAAGAAATCAGCAAAAGCAGCAAGAACAAAAGGGAGGACCAGCAAGAGCAGGGCTCTTTCGCTCCCTTACATTGCATGCAGGCTGCCTGCCCCGGGGGGTGCAGCGTTCACCCCCATAATCCCAGCACTGGATCAGAATCAATCACAAACTCGAGAAGCCGCCCCTGAGGCTTTGTGGGGTCACCCAGACACAAGCCAGAGCAGGGTGCAGGCTGACCAGCACAGGAACTGCACACAGAAACAGAGCAGAAATTCCAAATGAGTTTTGTTTTTTTTTTTATTTCAGAACAGAGAATTATATAGAACAATCTTTGAATTTCAGAAAGGTAGAACATTGGCCTCATGTATAGCAAAGAAAGCAAACTGCTACTACTGATGTCAACAGTTCACCATTATGGAAATATTGATAAGGGAAACTTGAATAAAAACAGAAAACTGAGATGGAAACTTCTAACAACAAAATGAAACATAGAGTAGATGTTATTGATGAGTTATGCAGCAACTATGTTTTATGTACTTAAAACACAAAAGCATCGGCCAATGGTTGTATTTTACTCAAGCCTAAACACGTGTGGCATAGTTTGATAGTTTACAAAGAAAATAACAATTTTTAAAAATCTCAGAAAAAAATTTCTTGGGCCAGTGAGATAGCTCAGCTGTCTAAAGTGCCTGCTTGGGCAAGTGCACAGGGACCACAGTTCAATTCCCACACCACATGCCATGGCAGCCCCACCCCTAGAGTGGGCTGAGCGAGCTGGCCACAAAAAAATAAAAATAAAAAAATTCTTTGGGACTGTAGCTCCTGAGAGATCATTTACAGCAAAGGAAAAAGAAAATGCTTCTGGAACTATGCAAAAAAATTACGGCACACTCTGGTGAGCTGACAGGTGAACAGGCGGGCACAGCATCGCAAAGACCTACTATGACAACGGGAACAGAAAAAGATGTCGAATGTGCCCTCTAAGAAGGTACAGGAAGACAAACATATATGTACCATCACTTTAAGCAATACTTGTGCATGGAACATGAAATTGTCACTTGTGAAGACTACCTCAGGTGTGGCCGTTCAAGCAAGCTTATCTCTGTGGTAGACTTTTGTTTGTGTTTACATTGTAGTTCACATAGATTTATATTTTTGATGTTATCTTTTAGGTTTCGTAAGTAAACAACTGATGTGAAAATGTTGGTGTCTATTCTAAGCACTCATTACTTATTTGATACTGTATTTTACTGGCATCTCATTTCCCTGCTAAGTGTATGCTGTACAATGTACTAGGAAGCTCTTGACAAAAGTGAAGAGAGGCAACAAGGCTGCCACATAGCAAGGGAAAGCCAAGCACACGTGCTGTCAGTGTAAGCGAGACATACAAGGAACCTGCAGTTGTCATGTGTGAAGACTGCCTCGCGTGTGATAGTTGAAGCAAAGCTCATTTTGGTGGGAGAGTTCTATTGGAATTTTCATGGTAGTTCATGTAGGAATTTATTTCTGATGTTTATCTTTCAGGTTTTGTAAGCAAGGGAACAGCCCATGTGAAAATGTTGGTGTCCATTCTAAATACATATCAAGAATTTAATAATTTATTTTATTGATGTTTTATGTTCCTGTCAATTATGCATTATATAATATAATAAAAACCTCTTGACAAAACAGCAAGACCACTGAGATGCTAAGAATGCCTTACAAAAAGTCCCAGAAGCCCAGCATGGTGGCACATGCCTGTAATCCCAGCACTTGAGAGGCTGAGGCAGAAGTATTGCGGAAAGTTCAAGACCAGCCTGGGTTACAAAGTGAGTTCTAGGCCACCCTGAACAATATAGTGAAACCCTGTCTCAAAAAGACAAAAAAAAAAAAAAAAAAAATCAGGAACGATATATGCTGTCAGTATAAAGTGTTTATAGACTGTGCTGTTATCCTGTGTGCAGACTTCAGGTAAATAAGTGAGGTAAAGATTATTTTTCTATAGCGTGCTCTTGGTGTTTTCATTGTACTTCATGTGTAAATTTATTT
>NW_004524704.1:566976-571269 GCF_000260255.1 Octodon degus
TCAATACTTTATTTTGGTGATTTTTACTTGTTAAGTAAAAACTGTTCAGTATAATAAAACTGATAAAATTAAAATTAATGATTCATCAATAGAAATATTCTAAAGAATAAACATGGGTCTGCAGACCCATATCTATGCGCCTTGATGGCCGAATTAGTCTTAGAATGCAAGGGCTAGTTACTTTGTGTGTGTACCTGCTAGTACAGAATTCCTAGAATACCTTGAAAAATCACAACAACATAAATTTCTTCCAGATTTAGCCACCTAAAATTAACTGCTGTTGATTTTAGGTTTTATCTCTCTAAGCTTTTTTATTTTATCTTTATTTATTTGGCCCAGGGTCTCGCTACACAGTTTGGACTTGTAGTGATCCTCCTGTCTCAGCCTCCCCAACACTGGGATTACAGGCGTGCACTACCACCCGGTCTCAGTTGCCAGTGCAGCATGTGGTACCACTGAGCTATCTCCCGGGCCCCTCTAAGCTGTTTTCTTTTATGCACTTATGTATCCTTTCGAATAAATTTAGTAATACCTATTTGCTCATATTAGTACTCTATTACACCACCATTTTCCCTGCTGCGCAGGATTTCATCCTGTGGAACAAACCTCAGCTTACCCCTTCACGTCTTTTCAGTGCTTCATGATCTAAGCGGCGGTGCAGAGTGGGCGCCCGACGGTGGTTCACACCCTTCTCTTGTCCCCAGGTTTTCGTGCCCTCTCCTGCACCAGACCGCCGCTCTGCCTATCCTCTGAGTGTCGTCTCAGCACCTTGGTCACACTCATGGCACCATGGCCAGCCCTCAGGAGCACCTGAGCTGCTCCTCCTCTCCACACTTACCCTTGAGTGACAACAAAGCCCTCAACGTCCTGCAAGATGAGCTCGCAGCTATGGGGAACCGCCCCTCACTCAGGCTCCCGGAGGACCAGCAGGAAAAGGGCGCTGCGCGAACAGAGGTCATCGAGAGCGCGGGCAGCCCGGTCGCCACCACGGTGTTGACCAGCGTAAGCGAAGACTCCAGGGACCAGTTTGAGAATAGTGTTCTTCAGCTTAGGGAACAGGATGAGTCGGAGACAGCTGTACCTCAGGGGCACAGCAGCACTGTGGAAGGGGAGAACACCAGTGGGGCCGAAGACATCAAGATCCAGTTCAGCAGGTCTGGCAGCGGCAGCGGCGGCTTTCTCGAAGGACTGTTCGGATGCTTGCGGCCCGTGTGGAATATCATTGGGAAGGCATATTCCACTGATTACAAGTTGCAGCAGCAAGGTAAGCTAATGTCTAGATCCGCAAGGTGTTCCTTGCATACATACGCCATCGCCATCCCCGCACGCCCACCGCTGCTAACTAGATAACCTTTGACTTGTGGGTAAATTGAAAAACTCGGCCAAATGGCTACCCACCCTTTTCAGCCTGAGTGGGACATTCACATTCGCTGGATCCTTTCTCGTTAGAGCCCTTCTTTTGTGGTTGCCCAGTGGTTGTGCAGTCGAATGGATATCCATGATAGATTATATACAAGACAGTCCACGAGTTCTAAGAAGAAAATATCGGAGCTCCTGTTTATTTCATCATTTTCATGCATGTCTTCAGATAGAGCAGATATTCCAATATAGTTGTGAGATATATAAGTTATAAGTAAATCACATTATGAGAATATGCTTAAATTTTTCATCAGTAGCCTCTATATATTTGTTGGTAGTAATGTGCAGTCCGAATTACAGATGGAAGTAGCACACCTACAGTACCAGCTACTCAGAGTCAGGGGCCGCAGGATCACTTGAGCCCAGGAGTGTGAGGCCAGCGTGGCCACCCAGGGAGGCCTCTTCTCCAGCAAAGCTTGATGGCCAGTGGACTGATTCAGAACTAGGCAGAAGTCACATGGTAATGCCCTTGAAGAGGGCAGAATGCCTTATTATTATAAAAGGGTATTACTATTTTATACTAAAGATATAGAAGCTCACGTTTTGAAATATTTAACCAATCTAGAGAAACACATTAGTTCCAGGCTCTGTACCTTTTCAGGTAGTAAATTTTTAACTTCCATCATGTGTAACAGATACTTCAATCCAAGTTATTATGGTTTTAAGTTAGAAGGGACACATAGCCTACTATTCTTTACAGCTTAATTTTATTGTCTAAAAGAACATTTTTTTAATAACAAAAGTAATAATTTATAACATGTTGAAAATGCAGGCAAATTCCCTCAAGAAAGTTAAAATAATCTGTCTCTTGAGAGTAGCCACCTCTAAATTTAAGAATGTCAATGGGCAGTTGCCACCCAGTGGAAGAACTCCTGCCTAGCACGCGCTGGCACTTGGTTTGAGCTCTAGCACCGAAGGGGAGAAAAGAATATATGATGTTGTCTATTTGTGTATATGTACATGCTTTTTAAAAAATTGAATCATACCATTTTGTAACATTTTTTCACTTCCTATTGCAAATATTTTCCATTTCTTAACCATGACATCATTAATTAGCACCATCATTTTAGTGGTTTACATAATCCTAAATTGTCCAAATGGGCCAATATTTATTTAAGCAATTCCCTACTGCTAGATTAGGTGTTTGTATTTTTCGTGATCAAAAACCACATTGCAGTGAACCTTTGCCTAATACTTCTTTTCACACATTTTTTTCTTCTTGGTACTAAGGGTTGAACTCACGACACTGTACTTGCCGTGCAAGCGCTTAAGCCACTGAGTTCCCTCCCGAGCTTACACACATCTTTGATTAGTTCCTAAATTCCTAGGTGAGTTAGATTGAAAAGATGCATTCTTGTTAAGGCTTTTAATATGCACAACAGTGGCATTATTTAAGTAATTCAGTTGTTTGTTTTTCTTTAATTCTCTCATCAAGAAATTTTGGAAGGAAAAAATATAGACCAAAAGTGAGATTATGTTGTCTATTTTGTAACTGAATTTTGGACTTAGTGACCCTCCCTTGAAAACCCATTCATGTCTTTTATTTGAGATTATTGACAGCTTTTCCAGAGGAGCCTGTTGACATCAATCACATTAACCCCTCTTGTCATGCGTTCTATTTTTCTGTTTCTGAAGCACGTTCTCTTAAGCTACGCACCGGCATCCTACACTCATTCCCCATAAATACATGGGGTTAACTGGTAAATGTAGCAATCTCAGGTGCTTTTCAGGATTTGTCTATCACAGCATCTTTTTCTATTTAATGTAGGGCCAGGGAGATGGCTCGGTGGAATAAGCACTTTCCTACCAAGTTCAAGGGTCTGAGTTCAATCCCTGGTTCTGCCAGAAAAAAAAAAAAAAAAAAAAAAAAAAAACACCATATCTATTTAATGTAGAAATTCTTTGTCTTGCGTATCTGTCTCTTTCCTACGTATTCCAGTTACCCTCCCATGTCTGTCTCCCGCCACGATTTTAAGGCTTTCTGGAAATGAAAGTTGTTCCTTGTCACACCTATGTTAAACAGTATTATTCCTTTAAAAAGTGGACATGAGAAATAGTTTTTAATCCCACAATCCATTCTTAATAACCATATTTTAATTTATTCTCTTTTAAAAGTTTCCTATTTTCTGCTTATACACACAACTCACATGTATTCATTTATGTAATAAACTGCATTTGGTTTTTAGGGTCTTGTCTATTCTCATGCTTATTTGGGGGATAATGTGGAAGTCTCAATATCCAAAGGCATCAAATTTATAAACAGGGGCAACAGATACATCCCATGTATCTACTAAAAGGAGTCTTAATTTGTTTGTTGTTCTACAAATTTGCATTTAATTTGTCTCCCAGTGGATCATGTGATTTCAGAAAGGCTTCTTTCAGGAATAATTAAGAAACTGATCTAGTCAGCTTAAGACTTACAAGGGTTCAGCAGATGCCCAACCCTTCAGCAGATTGCAGGATATCCTGCTGAGAGCTGGGGTTGCTTTGGCCTGAAAAGAGATTTGCCAGCCAGAAACTGAATGCACTGTTTTCCTTGTGGGTTCTGGGATCAGGGAGCTAATCTCTAATCCTGCCTTGCAGCCCATCAGAGGATAACCCATGTAGCAAACAGATGTGTCCCTACATTTGGTGTTTAGGAGGAAATTTCACTAGATTTTTAAAATTTTAATGATGTCCTCATTTCCCCTTAATAATGTGAATAGTGAAACCAAACTATGGTCATGCAGGTTATTGAAATCTTTTATTGCCAAATAGTCTTTGGTCTCAAAGCAGGCATTTTGATACCCAGGTATGAATAAATGAAGAAGTTTCACCTTAGCGTGGGTGACCATTAGGGTTTTTCTCAGACCTAGCAGTCATTAAAAAAAAAAA
>NW_004524704.1:572024-584800 GCF_000260255.1 Octodon degus
AAAAAAAAAAAAAAAAGAACACGGAAGAATTACTTTATTTTAAACTCTGTGGTTTCGAATTATCAGTGCCACACCCTTTACTCTTCCTGAATAATTAAGGCTTGACTGAATGTAGCTGAATAACAGACGTGAGCCACTGCTGATAGAGGAGAATTTTACCTTTATCATACTTTAAACAGTTGATACCTAAATGCCAAATGTACTTGTTGATTATTCTTTAATAATCCACTTATTTCTCCTTTTATAAAGAAACTAAATAATAGCCACTGTTTCTTAAAATACAGTAATTACAAGGTAAGTATTACAAAGCAGTATGAAAAGAGAAGATTATTTAACGTATCACTATGGAATCACTGAATAACAATATGGTTAAAAATTCATTTACATCTGTCTCACACATACATCAAAATAAACTCCAGATGTATATAAAGGTTAATTTTTTTAATAAACTACAGTTATTTTGTAAATAACTTTTACAAAATAGATTGGGCAATGGAGCAAATGGCAAAAGAAATGATAAATTATATAAAATACTTCCAACATATTAAACTTAGAAGAAAAGGGCTTGTTGAAATACTTTCTTCATTTGTATCAAAGAAAGAGAGAAAAAGAGCTTCTTCAAATTTATAAGAACTATGAGACCCTACTACATATTGGCCAAGGAGATTTCCACAATTTATAGAAAGCAAATGTATTAAACAAGTGTGAAGAAAATATTCTGTATTGCAGAGCAACTAGTGCAAACTTATAAAACACTTAGTCAAGTTAGAACTCAAAAGTAAGTGCTAGCCCTACCCCTGGGGCATGCTGAGATGGCCATTGAGACTGGGCTTGGTGGCGCGTACCTGTAATCCCAGCATTTGGGAGGCTATAAACAGGAGGGTCACTACAAGCACGATACGCAGTGAGATCCTGAACACCCTGTACACCTTGTCCTAAATCCAAAAAAAATCCTCAAAAGTAACTGACAAATCGCTAGCAGACATATGATAAGAGCAAAATCTTCTTACTTTACCGCCATCAACAAAAACTAGCAAAATCCAGACATTTTACTCTTCAGCCTCGGAAGTGAATCTGAGGAGATAGTGTAAAGAGAAAAAAAATATCAAACTTACATGATGAAGAATCCATAATACATGAATCAAGTTGAAAATTTTAGCAAAAGACACCCAACATTTAGACTAGTTTAAGTAGTTGTATTAAAAATTAAACTAACTAGGACTTTTATAAAGTTATTTAAAGACATGTCCCAGCATTGAGTAATAATATTTTATTCAGCCCCCGGAGCGGTCAGAATGACACAGCTTTTACTTCTTCATGGAAAATCATCCCATAAGAAAAATTCTTTTACATTGTGTTATCGATGTCTGCGTGCATCAGGAATAAGCCTGTGGGAATACAAGTGAGATTTCACAAGCCATTTAATATTTTTCACAGGGGCCCTAAATCTATTCGAAATAGTCACGCCCAGAACTTGCTGCTTGCTCCCCAGTCTCACTTCGCATCACTCGTTCCTTTGGAGATTTCACATTCGTAAGCCAAGTAGCTCACCAATATCAGAAGGCTTTGCTGTCAGATAGCACTTGCTCGCTTTCAGCGGAGCAGACTCTCTTAGCGCTGCTCCTACCAGAAGAATGGAGTGGTGGCCATGCCACCAAGCACGTCCGCTCTGACTAGTTTCCCGCTCCCTGTAGTAGGAGGGTCGGCTTTTAGTCACTGGGATGAGGAACGACATCTTATTAAGAATCTGACAAGCTGCTGCTGCAGTTTTCTGCTCTTGCTGCTGCTTCCAAGGCCAGAATGCCTCCAGAGTCCACCCTACACTACTTTATTTCCTGTTCTGCACACAGTGACCTTTTAGTACTCTGAGGAGAGTCTCTCATAGCCTTCAGTAGCGTCATCGCCTGCTCCTCAGTCTGTGGGGATTCCGGCTGTTTGATGTTTACTTCTTCCCTATGCTAACATTCTGGTAAGAAGAGGGACAGAGAGGAGGGCTGCTCAGTTGCATTATTACCTTTCATGAGATTATAAGTACATATTGAGTGCATTTTTTGAAGTGCTATATTTTAAAATAAAATTCATTATAAAAATGGTATAGGCTTACAGTTAAAAAAAAAAGAAAATTAATATAGAAAAGGAGGAAAAATCATAACATGAATCATAGTGTCACTTAGAAATGACCCCTGTTAGGGCCGGCCAAATAGCTCAGCAGATTAAAGCCCCTGCGCAGGAGCCAGGGGTTCGATCCCTGGGCCTGCTGTGCCAGCCCCACCCCCGGAGTGATTGAGACTGGGCTTGGTGGCGCCATGTAATCCCAGCTCTTGGGAGGCTGTAAACAGGCGGATCACTATGAGTCCGATCTAGTAGTGAGACCCTAAACACCCTGTAGACCCTTCCCTAAAATACAAAAAAAGAAAGAAAAGAAAGAGAGAGAGAGAGAGAGAGAGAGAGAGAGAGAGAGAGAGAGAGAGAGAGAGAGAGAGAGAGAGAGAGAGAGAGAGAGAAAGAAAGAAAGAAAGAAAGAAAGAAAGAGAAAGAAAGAAAGAAAGAAAGAAAGAAAGAAAGAAAGAAAGAAAGAAAGAAAGAACCCCTGTTACATTTTGGTGCAAAAATAAAGCAAAGTCTGAAGAAAAAGAAAAGCTCGAAAACTGAGCATGACTTATTCCACTGAGTAACTTCATGAAAGGCAGGGTGGGTACGGGGGAAAGACACTCCCTAGAAATGCCAGGCTCTGTTCTGTCACTTTGGGGCCCACTTCTGTCATTTACAGCCATAGGACCTTGGGTAGCTCACTTAGGCACACTATACCTAGTTTCCTAAACTTTAAATACTATATTATAATCAGGCCAGACTTGCGGGGCTGTTATAGGGTGAAACATACAGCGCATGTGAAGCCCTGTGCTGGTGCATGCCGGGAGCCCTCAGAAGGCAAATTGTAACTTAAATATTAGGTGTAGTGAGGTTCTTGGAAGAATGTTGTTGTAAGGATTCACTGGGCATCTGTGCTGGAAACTCACAAAGGAAAAAAACACCTATAAAAGTGATGGGGTGGGAAGAGTGGTACTAAGACAGAAAAGTTGGCTGAACATGCAAGCTTAAGGTGAGGAGGTGGGATCAGAGGCGTGCTGGACTGTGGGCAGAGAGTATACAGGAGCCCTCTCCAGTCTATTGACTTCAGTGCGTAAAACAAGGGTGTATGCTAAGATACATCAGTATGTGGTCTCTAGTTCCAAGGCCCATAGAAAGATTGTGTCTGGTGGGAGGAGTCAGAAGGTGGGGTCACTCCGGGGGACGATGACCTTAGTAACTGCAGCATGACTTTGTAGAATACTCCTCAGCAAATTCCAAGGTCTTACATGCCTGCTTTCCCCTGTGCGCCCAGATACGTGGGAAGTGCCATTTGAGGAGATCTCTGAGCTCCAGTGGCTCGGTAGCGGAGCCCAGGGAGCTGTCTTCCTGGGCAAATTCCGAGCGGAAGAGGTGGCCATCAAGAAAGTGAGAGAACAGAATGAGACGGATATCAAGCATCTGAGGAAGCTGAAGCACCCGAACATCATCGCATTCAAGTAAGTCAAGGGCTTTTTTTGTTTTTAAGAAATAGAGATATTTTCTTTCCCCAAACATGCTCATAAGTTTCCAATTTGAACAACATTTTAGGGCTATTAAATAGACTTATCACTGCGCAAACTGCTTGGAGACAGTACTGAAGAGCGATTAGAGCTAGGCACAGGGACATATACCTGTAGTCCTAGCACTCTACGAAGCTTGGGCAGCAGTACTGCAATTCAAGCTCAAGGTGGGCAACGTAGTGAGACCCTGTCTCAAAATTTTGAAAAGAAAATTAAAAAGAGCTGGAAAGGAGAGTGGTGATGCACACCTGTAATCCCAGCACTCAGGAGACAGAGGCAGGAGGATTGCCACAAGTTCTGGGCCAGCCTGGGCTACACAGTGAGTTCAAGGCCAGCAAGACCCTTCCTCAAAAAAAAAAAAAAATTAATTATATTTAAAAAAAAGTTGAAAGGGCTGGAGATGTAGCTCCCTGTGAAAGCCTGGGGTTCTATCCATAATACCACAACAGCAACAAAAAAGAAAACAGAAAAACTAAAACTACATAAAAACTAGTAAGCCTGAGTCACAACCGTAAGCATCCTTTAAGCTAGTGCACGTCGCCAGGAGGTGTGCTTCACGGGAGGGGTGTGCACGGAGGGAGGAGGCAGATTCCCACGAGCGGCCAGATAGACATCAACCGCTTTAATCCATAGGATGACAGAGATCACTTGCAGGTAACCTGCGCATCCCCAAATTTCATTTACGAAACAAAGTTATTATCTAAAACAGTCAGAAAATAATCATTCTTGGGTGATGCATAGTCATTTGTTTCCATTGTCATTAATTCTTAATTATTAAATTAAAGTAGTCTCAGGTTTTCTAGACTTCTTATCTAGTAATGCCACACACAACTTCCTAATCTGGTAGAATTATTTCTTTCTTTCTTTCTTTTTTTTTTTTTTTTTTTTTTTTGGTGGTACCAGGGATTGAACTCAGGACCTTGCGCTTACCAGGCAGGCGCTCATGCCACTGAGCTATATTCCCAGCAGTAGAATTATTGATGCTACTAAGTTCTGTTATATTTCTTTCACAAAATATTTCTTTCCAGGAGCATACAAGCATGTCCTTCTAGTTAGATTGTTGCCTACCCAACACTGATCAGAACCCTAGCAGGAGGAAAGTCAGTGGTAATCTGGGGACGTCACCAAGTCCAGAGATGCTGAGCTCTAAATGTATGCGGTCTCTCCCTTTCGCACTCCCTCCCTCCCGTGCCAGCCCTCAAATGTTGCCTGCACAAATGAATAGCTAGTGGTTTTAGAGGAGAAAAGGTAAAGAGTAGGTGGGAATTATAGTCCTGAAAGAGGATGCAGGTTTAGAAACTACAGCTTCAGGCAAATTTGATATACATTTTTCCTTCCTGGAAAACAGTTTACCTGATGAGGCAGTAGTTGAAAGAAGTGAAATGTCCTGTGAATTAAGCTAGGGGCCACTTTTCCTCAGCCTCAAGGGAGGTGTTTCCTCTTATAACACCATCATTATAAAACTCAAAATGTCATGTGATAAGTCATAGTGGGAATCATGTTGCTAAAGTTAGAAAAATACATCTTGGGTATGGGTTTGGTAGAATAGATTTAAATGAGTACTGATGCAGTGGACTGGGGCTTGATCCCCATTTTTCCACGCCAGACCCACCCCTGGGGCGCGCTGAGACAGTGATTGAGACTCGGTGTGGTGGTACACGCCTGTGATCACAGTGCTGGGAGGCTGAAAACAGGAGAATCGCTACAGGTCCGACCTATGTAATGAGACCCTGTAGACCAGGTCCTAAATATACTAAATACATAAAAAATAAGTAAATAAATGAGTACTGAGGCCAATTTAATTTCCTTACAAGATCTTGATGGAAGGGAAAATACAAGTGAAAAGAGGCGTTTGACTGGGACACCAAACAGGGAGGAAGCATGCAGACTCGTTTCCTCAGGGGAAGGACCCTCACTCCGCGGACATGAGCGAGCTTGGGTGGCTGGTGTAATACCCGCGTTGCTTGCTCTCGTGGGGCTAAAAGGAAGTGAGACTAAATGAACGCCATAGAAACCAATTAGAATTTGTCCAAAGCTGGTAGATTGCAAAAGATAATGGGAAGATTGTTTTCAGGAAATCCGCTGAGAAGAGACCCTCTTCTTTCCTTCGTTTTACTGTTCTGAGACAGTCACGCTTTCTGCATGCCAGGCCCTGCTAAGTGGAAGAAAAAGCCATGAGCTTTTAAGCTGAGATCATTAGGTGGAGACCAAGGGCCAGTATTCTCCAGGCAGCATGAAGGAGTGAGGTGAGAAGCGAGTCTTCCAGGAGGATGCCCTGGGCAGAAGAAAGTAGGATGTGCCCTAGGAGGGGATGGATGAGGGAGAAGCCTTATTTTTCCTTCCTTGTCTTTGCTTCTGTTTTCCTCTTGGCGTTCCTGCCTACCCCTCCTAACAATCTTCTCTCCACGTCTAGCTTTCAGCGCTGCTGAGCAAGCATGGCTGTGCTAGCGCCCAGCTCTTTAAGCCGAAGATACTTGCATAGTCTTTACCTCTACATGGAAAACAATAGCGAGACTGTGTCCCTGGCCCGCTCCACCACACTCTTGGGGCATTGTGCAGTGTCGTGTTGGCACCCATCTGTGCCATGTGCTGTTGGCCAGTGAATCCATCCAGGACTGTCTGGAGGATACAGGCATGAGGAGATCTTAACGGCTCCCTAGAGAGTCATTTCTGGGCTTCCAGCTTCTTTTGAAGTTCAGAGGAACCATGTAGAGAAAAAGAAGCACAAGACAAGAATACTATTTTTTTCCTTCCTTTTAAATAATCTTTTAAGAAAATCCAACCTGACTGTTCCTAATGAAATTCAGTGTGAAGAGAAGAAAAGGTAGCAATTAGAATTAAGTGATTATTAAGCTGTTATTTATAGGTACTAAGAAGCCTTGTCGTAGTACAGAGCTGCTAGAAGAATTGCTTCTCATTTCATTCGTAAGTCGAGAGAGATGAAAAGTTTATAACATAACACTTTTAGAATCTTTCTGTATATGTGTCACAAGTTAAAGCATAAATAAGATGCTGATGCCTTTAAATGAGTATTTATCTTGGTATTCTTGAGCACATTTCATTATTCCTTTCCTGTTTATTACTTCTCTGCAATGACAATTAACTTATTTATAGTTTCTCTGTACCTGTACTCCACTGAGTTTTTATAAAAATCCAATAGCAGATACTTGAAAAGCTTTATTTTTTCTTTCTTTTCTTTTTTTTTTTTTTTTTTTTTTGCAGAACTGGGAATTGAACTCAGGCCCTTGCACTTACCAGGCAAGCGCTTATTCCACTAAGCTATCTCCTCGGCTCCCTTGAAAAGCTTTCGTTGAAAATCAAGGCGAGGAGCCAGCCAGCAGATTAAAGAACCTGCTTAGGCAGAGCGCAGTGGCCAGGGTTCAATCCTGGCTTGCTCTGCAGGCCCCACCCCCAGGGTGACTGAGACAGCAATTGAAACTGGGCGTGGTGGTGTGCGCCTGTAATCCCAGCACTTGGGAGGCTGAAAACAGGTGGATCACTACGAGTCCAATCTAGGTAGTGAGATCCCGTAGACCCTGTACCAAATGCAAAGGAAAGGAGGGAGGGAGGGAGGGAGGGAGGGAGGGAGGAAGGAAGGAAGGAAGGAAGGAAGGAAGGAAGGAAGGAAGGAAGGCAGGCAAGCAAGAAAGAGAGAGAAAATCGAGATGAGAATTCTGGAGAGTCCAGAAATAGCTTTATAGCATTTGACAGGCACACCAAAGCAAGGAGAAAGGAGGCTCTTTACATTCTGCACAGCCTTCTGCTGTTACGAGTCCTTCACGGATTGGCGCTTCAAGTCACGGCCTTAGAATGCTTTCCTCTCTTTCAGCAGCCTGAGAGATAGGACATGGATCACTAGTGGGCGGAGACTTCAAGTGAGGTCTTGCAAACAATACTTCTGTTAACTTTTCTAGAAAGTTTTAAAGAGAAGTGTATGTACCCTTAAGGGGCACAACACAGACAATTACATGTAATAATTTTTTTCTTTCAACTTAGGACAAAACTGTGAAATAGAGCCACTAGAATTATTTCCGCCTTTATCAGCTAATGGTATTAATGTAGGAATCCCCGATGTGCTTCAGAAGTTAAGAGGCTGAAAAGGAGGCAGCAGAGTACAGGGAGGGGAAAGGCGGCAAGCTGTGAGATTGGATGGTGCTGGAATCTGTCACTGACATGAACTACTGGTAGCTGTGATTAAGATAATCCACTTTCATTCTGAGCCTTACCTGTGAAAAGGCTGAGGCAAAAGGATCACAAGTTCAAACTCAGCATGGGCAATTTAGTGACTCTGTCTCAAAATAAAAAATTTAAAAAGAGTTGAAGATGCACTTCAGTGCCAAGTCCCCGAGAATCCTCATTATTGAAAAAAAGAAGAAAAGCAACCAAACCAAAACAACCTAAGGCCTTCTGTGTCATAGGAACCTGAAAGAAAGATATTTTTTTGCGCTGGAATAATCAAGAAAGACTTCCCAGAAGATGGAGGAAAAGACAGAAGGTTAGGCTGCACAGAGGTCTACCATATATGATATTTTTATTCTAAACAAATGTTTTCCCAATACTATATAAGATAGAAAACTGACTTCAGGCATCTTCAGTCTAGTTACTTCTCAATTTCAGTAATGTAAAATTCAACAAATGATAAAATAGCAACATTTTGTTTGAATTCTCTGTGTACCACATACAAAACCCTCGATCTATATTCAAAAAGAAGCTATTTTAAATTATTCTTAACAATCTAAAACCACACCAGCCCTCAGAAAAAAAAATACTGTTTGTTCCAGAGTGGAAAAGTCCTACATAAAATCACCAGCTACAGTATAGCCTCGAGATATCTGGAGTGAAGAGAACAGAATGAAATTGTCTATGTGCAAAACAGAACCTGCAGCCCAGAAAACTTCAATGCTAATTCAAGAATTAGGAGGAATTACGTGTATGCATCTTAAATCATTTGGATAGAGAAGTCGTCTTTGTTATTCTGAAAATCTGCATGCGTGTCTGTTTGTATGCCTATATTTACGTACATTTTTACATTCTCTTGGCAGGGGTGTTTGTACGCAGGCCCCGTGTTACTGTATTATCATGGAATACTGTGCGCACGGACAGCTTTACGAAGTCTTGCGAGCGGGCAGGAAGATCACACCTCGGTTGCTAGTAGACTGGTCCACGGGCATTGCGAGTGGAATGAATTATTTGCATCTCCATAAAATTATTCACCGTGATCTCAAATCACCTAAGTGAGTTCATCTCTTTTGTTTTGTCGTTTGAAAAAAGAATTGTTATCGACATCATATTCATAGTTCGGTCTAAGTCAACTCTGTGGTTAATCTACTTGAGTAAGTTTTGGATTATTGTTGAACTAATTTGGATTATGGTTGAGAGCAGTTTCCTGTTTTGCTGCTTTTCATTGTACAACTGTGTAATTAAATTAATTATTACCTGAAATATCTTTTATTATGACAGATAATTAATGCCATACTTCTCCACTTAAAGTCTTGGTTTGTCTTCTACTGTGTTCAAAAAAAATTTTTTAATTGAGATTCTGAAATGTATAGATGAGGATAAAAATAGATGAATAAGAAACATATACAGGGGGCCGGGGAGATAGCTCAGTAGAATAAGCGCTTGCCTGGCAAGTGTAAAGGCCTGAGTTCAATCCCCGGTTCCACCAAAAAAAAAAAAAAGAAAAAGAAACATATACAGGGCTGGTGAGATGGCTCAGTGGTCTAAAGCACCTACTTAGAACAAGCTCAGCAAAGCACAGGGACCGCGGTTCAATCCCGCAGCACCACATGCCAGCCAGCCCCGCCCCCAGGTGGGCTGAGCTGGCTGCACACACACACAAATAAATAAATAAAATTAAAAAAAAAAAAGAAAAAAAGAAACATATACAAAGAGAACATAAAAACACTAGAACCAAGAATTCTCCACAAAGGATATGCCATAAAACTCTACACAGTGATCAGTGGTGGACTACAAATTGGGCTTTGAGTTTCCAAGCTCCTCATCAAAACAAAAAATAAATGATTATAGTTACAACAGCCATAAGATACAGAGGGAGGCAGAGCTGTTTTTTAGAATCTGTATTTTCAAAATGATTCCTTAGTAAGCAGTGACCACTTTAAGAGAAGTGGTATTCAGTTCCCCAAATTGCATGAATGCAAAAAAGAAATTGATAAGATGGTATATTTCCATGTAGCTCCTATTTTAAAAGATTATTATTTCTCATCATTTTGGTTTATAGAAAAACTGATCTCTTTTCAAAAACACACTTGCATAGTGTTTTCATGTTAATAACATTTTTAACTATCCATTATTATCATAGCCTTTTAAATTCTGGCAAAAACTATGTGGGATAGAGATGGAAATGTCATTATTCTTATTTTACAAAATAGAAACTGGGCCTCAACTCAGAGTCATGGCCCTAGACCCTGAACCAGAACTTTTGAACCAATGATTCCTGCATCCTAGCTCAGCCTGGGAAGGTAAAGGTTTCACAATGAATCCTGCCTCCTCTACTTGGAAGACAAAAATCTGTGTTTGAATATAAGTCTAAAGCAGCTCTCCTTTATTGCCCGCATTCTCAACAATGTTGATTACAGCAACTAGTTATTGAACTGCCTCCTTGCTTTATGTAAAATATTAACATATATTAATGTTACTATTAACAAATATTAACACATAGTGCTTGTTCCTTCTGCTGACAGTTTTTACACAATTTGCTGCTTTTGCTATATTCTTTTTTTTTTTTTTAACGTATTTGGTACAGGGTCTCACTATGCTGCTCAGACTTGTAGTGATCCTCCTGTTTTCAGCCTCCACAGTGCTGGGATTACAGGTGTGTGCCACTATGCTGGTCTCAGTGGCCAGCTCAGCATGCCCGGGGGCAGGACTGGTACAGCATGTGGTGCCGGGGATCAGACCCTGGTCCCTGTGCTTGTCTAAGCAGGCACTTAGTCTGCTGAGCTATCTTGCCGGCCCTGCTTTTGCTGTATCATACATACACTTAAAGTACGTGAAATATTTGCCAAGGGCATCTTTAATGATCTATTTTTTTAACCATCATGTTCTCCTGGAGAATTCATTTCAGAGAGGAGTCAGGAAATCTTGGAATATATACAATCATGAGTATGCATCAGGAGTATTCCCCTTTACTCCTGTCATTTAAAGGTTAAAGGAGTAGATTGGTCCTCTAGTGAGTCTTCTCCTGTCATTCATACGACTGCCACCCTGGGTCACCTGAGCCTCTGGATTTCAAGTGGACTTTAAGAAGACAGATATTAACCTGGCTCAATGTAACAAGAGATTTCATTACCCACATTAAATCTATAGTCTGTAGAGCCCCAACTTTTTTCAGGATTTCAACAAAGTCCTGACATTGTATCAACCCTAACCTTCCAAATCCAATCCCTCTGTGCAAACTGAGGCAGAAGTAGACATTTGTACAGTGTTTGTCTTTCTAGGGGCTTATCGCTTTTTTCTGCTTTTCATGGCACACGGCAATAATAATTTTCCAATTATCGTAGATATCCTGAAACATTTTAATTGTCATGCATTTTCACTAGCACTAATCCTATAAAATCAAAACTCCCCGATTACGTAAATTTTACACATCAGATACAAAACCAAAGACAGGCTGTGGCTGAAGGTATTCTAAGCAGTTGTTAGCACTGAGATTTTTGATTAATAACAATTTGGCATTAGTGTGAGCAAGGTAAAAAGAGAAGAAAGGAGATCAGTTGAAAAATTTTGTTTGCTAATGTCGAGTTAGATACCATTGACTACAAAACCTCTTATTATTAAAAAGAATAGCTTGCTGTATCTAAATTAGGGCTCTTATTCCCTAACTCCTTTACATTCTAAAGTTCTGAACATATTTTTTTAAGTGAATTCAGTCTCCTGAAGCTGCCAGGACTTTGGATTTGTATTAATCTTTAAGGCCAACCAGAGCAGTTTGGTCCAAGACACATGTCAGGTAACACCCGTGAAAAATACAACATGACCTACGTGGAAATACTTAGGCTTAGATTCCCCTCATGAGCTCTAGTGAAATCCCAGCATCCACATTAGTCTTTTAAGGAATGAGTCCCTAGTGTCCTTGTTCCGTTCATATTAGTTGGCATCATTTAAATAATGTTTAGAAAGACGCACTTTCTTTAGTGGATTAACTGAGATTTGTAAGAATGGAAGCCAATATATTTCGAGTACTGATGCTTTATGGATCTCAGCTCATTTAATTCAGATAAAAATTCAGAGAGGTCAGCGCAGAATGACCCATATGGGGCCGTACAGCGCACAGACCCTTATCCAAAGTTCATAGAGCCAAATGATTTCAGGAAGGTAGTGCTGCATTACCGCACACGTGTACCCAGCAAAGTCGAGCAGCTCCCTACAATCAACCAGATTAATATCTCTGTGGTGGAACCTGTGACACTGGCACAAAATAGGGTAAAGTGAGTTTGCCCTATAAATATAAACAAATATTTGTAAGTTACTTTGAGAACTTCCAGCAGTTCTGAACTGTGGCTAAGATACTGTAATCTGAGTTATCTCCACTTTGCAGATGAGAACAGCTTGGCAGAACCAAGTAACTTGGTAAAGGTTACATGGCTAGCAAATGCAGAGGCAGGACAAGACCAGGGACCGGAAACCTGCTCTCTAGGTTGCCTCAATAAACCTGAAGGCAGCTGCTTCTGGTGCATAGCGCATGCCCCGTAATGGTGCATAGCGCATGCCCCACAATGCTGCATAGCGCATGCCCAGTTATGCGCCAACTGAAAGCTGCATTCCACAAAGTACAAGGCAGGAAATACACATTTTCAGTTGCCATTTCGAGTCATGGTTTTCAATAGTACTAATAACTTGGATATTTTCTTTCTTTTTCAAAGTGTTTTAGTGACTCACACAGATGCAGTGAAAATTTCAGATTTTGGTACATCTAAGGAGCTCAGTGACAAGAGCACCAAAATGTCCTTTGCTGGCACCGTTGCTTGGATGGCCCCAGAGGTGATACGGAATGAGCCCGTCTCAGAGAAGGTCGACATCTGGTGAGTGACTCCATTCAGGGCAATTGGAGAGAGCCTTTTCCCTCTCTCACTCCGCTGGGATTTTCTTCTTCCTACACTTAACAAAGTAGTCTTTTTTTTTTTT
>NW_004524704.1:585075-602010 GCF_000260255.1 Octodon degus
CCACAAGGATATTTTAACTAAATTTTTAAAATTTATTTATGTGTGTGTGTGTGGCCAGCTCAGCCCACCAGGGGGCGGGGCGGGCTGGCATGTGGTGCTGGGGGATTGAACCGCGGTCCCTGTGCTCTGCTAAGCTTGTTCTAAGTAGGTGCTTTAGACCACTGAGCCATCTCACCAGCCCTATTTTTCTTTTTAATTTTGAGACAGAATCTCTCCAACTTGCTAAATTGCCCAGGCGAGGCTCAAACTTGTGATTCTCCTGCCTCACATGCCCAGACTGCCTGGATTACAAGTGTGAGCCACTGTGCCCAGCATCTTTTAGAATATATGTATTTATGTTAGCCACATTTAATTATTTGATTAATTTATAATTTATCTTGATATAGCCAAAAGATAAGTTTAATTTTTCCCTAGTTGTCCCAACACCATGTATTAACTAGTCCATTTTTCCCCACTAGTTTGTGACGTCATCTCTACTATATGTTCAATTTCTATTACATTTGGTCTACTTTTATCCAGTCCACAGGTCATGCTCTGTACGCACACCACGATTAATTATTGAGACTTTATGTCTTAATATTTAGCATGGTTGGTTACTCTTCATTGTCTTTTTCAGAAATTACCTAAAAATTCTGTTTCTCTTATAATAGTAATTTCTATCAGTTTGATTAAAAAATATCTAGCTGTGAAGCCTGGGACAGGCAGATCGAGATGTGTTTGAAGCAAGCCTGGGTACATCATGAGTTCAAGGCCAGCCTGAAATATTTTGCAATATCCCATCTCAAAAAAAAAAAAAACTTAATAAAGAACTAAAATGCAAATCCATCATTCTGGAATGCTTTTCGCGTTGTTCTGTTGTATGCCTGTTTGTATTTGTGTGCTTATTGTATTGTTCCTGATTTTACCCCAGGTCTTTTGGGGTGGTGCTGTGGGAGCTGCTGACGGGAGAGATCCCCTATAAAGATGTCGATTCTTCAGCCATTATTTGGGGTGTTGGAAGCAATAGCCTGCACCTTCCAGTTCCTTCCACTTGCCCGGATGGATTCAAAATCCTTATGAAACAGACATGGTAAGAAATGTATTTCTTCCAGTAGCCTCTTGAGTTTTCTTCCTCAAGGCAGATATAAAGCTCTAAAACAAAATTAAGGTTTATTGAATGGAAGAATTAATATTTAATTATATGGCCAATCCTGCATACCTATAACTGATAGCCTGAGCAACAGATCCGACGCTAATAATGCATAATATCACAACCACGGTTAATTTTCTATTCTTGCTTTGAAATTCTGTGTTTTTGTTTTTTTGGCGGAACTGGGGATTGAACTCAGGCCCTTGCACTTGCCAGGGAAGTGCTTATTCTACTGAGCCACCTCCCCAGCCCCTTGTTTTGAAATTCTGTACCATATGTATTGTTGTATGTTGCTTTGTTTTTGTCTTTGTTTTTTGTTATTTGGTTTTGGTCTTGTTTTTGTTTTTACTCTTTAAAATATTTTTTTTAAAAAAGGCTCTAAAACACCAAGAGGATCCCTTGGTGGTGGAAAAGACAGGGAGCTGTGGACTTGGAGGACTTGAATTCAAACCCTGGCCTTGCCATTTTAGAATCTGTGTGTACTTTGGGGCACGTCATTCCCGTGTCAGTTTTCTCGTCTGTAAAACAGAAATAGCACCTGCTCCTAGGGTTATTGCACTGTAACTAAATAAGGCTCCTAGGTTTGGTGTTGTCCCTTGAACTCATGTGCCTTAGTAAGTAATACTGCTTTTCCCCTGGTGGTCCTAGTGGACTGCTACACAGGTCTGTGAGTCTAGCTAGACTTCTGTTTCATCAGGAGTAGAGTCTCCTAATTACTTGCCTTTTTGCCCTTCAGAACATCAGAATTGTCTGCAATATAGCCATTTTGGAGTACAACAAATGTGTTTCAGAAAGTAGAATAAAATTTTCATGCTCCAAATCCTGACTTCCAAGGTGCATAAACTGTCTTTTTTTTTTTTTTTTTTTTAGGCAGAGTAAACCTCGCAACCGGCCTTCCTTTAGGCAGACTCTCATGCACCTAGACATCGCGTCCGCAGACGTGCTGGCCACCCCCCAAGAGACGTACTTCAAGTCCCAGGTAAGCAGCGATTCTGCCAGCCTGGCGCTGCTGAGCGGACAGGCAGGGGCCGCTCAGAGGGAAAGGCCTGCTCTCGGAGGGGGCTGTTCTTAGCCTTCCAACAATTCTGTAGCTCGACTCTTTCTTAGCTAATAATTACGACGCTGCACACATCCAATATTTGGTAGTTTGCTAAGTAATATATATTATCTCATTGGTAGAGAACATTGATGTTGGAATGTCGCCCTTAGTGGGTTCCGGTGAAATTGTTGAAAAAAAAAAAGAAAAAAGGATGTGAAAAACTATCCTATACCTACATTTGAATGAGAACTTCTACTGACCTTCCTGAGAGTATGCCTGTCCTCGAGGCAGAAAAGCTGAAACACAGAAGAGGGAAGTTAAATATCAGAAAGAGTCCATGCTAGAATTAAGCCCATAGAAAAGTCTAACTTGAAGTGTGTTACCTAACAGCTCCAAATAAAATATAAATTGATCTATCTAATGGTCTTCATTATACTAAAACCATCCCAAGACTTGTTTGTTTTTAATTAATTTTATTGAGAAAGACATAGCAATGAGACAGTTTCAAAATAGGCTAGTAGGATGGTTACAATAATTAATACATTGCCTATTGTTGTCTTCATAGGAGTTATTCATGGTACAAGATGCAGACATGCTATCTTGTCTAAACACAAGACTTGTAGCTGAAAACAATAAACATTGATTTAGCTCACTGATCTGTGGGTTGGCAGTTCAAACAGAGTAATGCTGTGAGCTCTTCCCAGGCTCCTCTCGTATCCTCTGGGAGCCAGCAGGCCTACTGGAAGGCTAGCGGCACGAGGCAGTCTCGTTTGCAGGTCTGCTGGTAGCTTGGCCTTAGCAGGGGCGCCTACATGCTCTGTCGTGGGCCACTGACCCTTCTGCAGGCCAGCGGGGCGTGGCCACGTGGTGCTCCCAGGGTGAGCAATGAGCAGCACAAGGCCCAGGGCACAGGTGGTTCTCAAGCCTGCCTTTCCACGGTGCCTGCCAAGACTCCTTGGCCAGATCAAGCCACAGGCTTCCGAGAGCTAGAGAGTGAAACTAGATGTCACCTCTTGGCAGGAGGATCACGATAGCACCTTGTAAGGGCATAGGTCCAGAGAGGGAAGAACTGTGGCTTTAAATAAAAATGCTGAGGGCCAGAGATATAGTTCAATAACACAAGCACCTGCCTGGTAAGGTCCTGAGTTCGATTTGCGCCACCCAAATAAATAAGCTGTAAATGCCATAAAGATTGGTAGTCTAGTCATGGCCACTATGGACAGGGAATGTGGGAGGGAAAGGGGTATTTGTGGTCATCTTTGTTTCTGTCAGTACTCTTTGTAGGGTTGGTTTGGTTGTCATGAATTTCTTCAGTTGTTCTTTGTCATGGAAGTAGTTTATCACTCTGTTAAATTTGATAGATAGTTTTGCAGGGTATATCAGTCTGGGTTGTAAGTTGTTTTCTTTCAGGACCTGAAATAGCTCACTCCAAGCTCTTCTTGATTTTATGGTCTGTGTTGAAAAATCTGTCATGATTCTGATGCGCTTTCCATTATCAGTGATCTGTTTCTTCTAACAACTTTTAATATTCTGTTCTTTGGCTCAATTTCTGGAATCTTGATTATTATGTGTCTGGGTGAAAATTTATTTGATTATGGCTAGCTGGAGTTAGTATGCCTCAGTTACTGTATGTCCAATTCTTTTGCTATGCTTGGGAAATCTTCTGCTACTATATCTGCAAACCATCTTTTTTATGTCATTTGTGTTATCTCCAGCTATTTCATTGATACTTATCAGTCTTATATTATTTTTCTTTGCATCATTTTGCAGCTGTTGTATTGCTATGTCCTGGTTCCTTGTTATTTTTAAAAGATATCTCCTTTCATATGCACTAGTTGCAACGTTATCTTCAAGGTCTAAAATTCTATCTTTTGTTTTGCTGAAACAGTTTTGCCTGCCTTCATGGAATTTTTAATGTGCTGGACATCAGTTTGAATCTGCTTCATGCATTCTAGTTCTTTCCTATATTGTTCATTCAATGTTTCCATCATTTTCCTATTCTTTTTTTTTATCTATGTCTTCCAAAGATATATCAAGCAATTCTTTCATAAATGTTGACGTTTCCTTTTTTATCTGAGAGATTATTTGTGATCTGATTTCCTTCATAGCCTGATGGAGTTGTTTGCTTTAGTTGCTGTCATCTCAGAAATTTCAGGTGTGTGATTTCCAAGTTCTTTTATGACCTTGTCCCTTGGACTTGTTTTTGGTGGGCTAGAAGTCTGAGAGTGCCCTTGGTTCCTTCCTTGTGTCATTTTTGAAGCTCCCTATGTTCTCCCTGACTCTGCAGTGATGGTGGGGTGGCAAGGGTGAGGAGGGTGTGGCGCTAGGCCAGCCTACCAGGTCCCCTGGCAGTCTTCAGGGTGAGAACAGGCAGCCAGGACTCAGTGGGGCTCACGAGAGGGGTATTTGCGAGATGTGTATTCCAGCCAGATGCAGGCAGAATCAAAAAGCATAAAACTGTGGCTTTTGAATTAAGTTATAGCTTCCTTCTTATAAAACATGTAGTAGCACTGAATTTCTTATTCTTCATATGACTTTCTTGGGTTTTGAAGATAAATTTCTGTGAAGTGAACTCCATCTCCCTGTTGATGTTCAGTTTTATTTCAAAGACTTGTTCTCAAAAAAGACATTACCAACTGACTAAAAAAATAGCCTAAAATGCAAAGAAAGTTATGCTAAACTGGGAGGAAGAAATAAATATGTACAGATTTTAAAGATAAGAATAAGAAAATTGTATATTTCTTATACTATAAGAATTTTAGGTTCTCCAACTATAAGTCAGCCATTCTTAAAGTGTGATCTGTAGATTTCTAGGAATTCCCAAGACTCTTTGAAGGCACTCATGAGGTAGAAACTGATTTTATAATGATATTAATTCATCATTTACAACTTTTATTCTCATTTCCTGAGGAGTATACGTGAAGTGTCCTAGAAGCCAGGTGTGGTGACACACACCTGTAATCCCAGCTCTTGGGAGGCTGAGGCGGGAGGATCACCAAGAGTTTGAGGCCAGCCTGGGCTGCATAATGAGTTCAAGGCCAGCCTGAACTATAGTGAGACCTTGCCGCAAAAAACAAAAATCAAAACAAATCAAAAAATGTGAAATATTCTAGAAAAATTGTATGGTATGATGACATAGCCCTGGTGGCTAATGGGATGTTTGCTTGTCTGTTCTTGTACATAATTTGTCAGTTTTAATTGCTATCCAGTATCAAAAGCTGTAGCTCACATAAACAAATGTTCTTTGGGATTCTCAGTAATTTAGAAGAGAATAATGCTGGACCTAAAATTTTGAGAATCTCTGTGATCAAGCATTCACCCGACTCCACAGCCTCCATCCGTGGGTGATGGTTTAATTCCAGGAAAGTATGTATGGAACAAAGTTCGCTGGACCTGGGAGAGGGCACCGCCCCATGTCCTCTGCTGTGCCAACCTGCCTGCCCGAGCAGGGGTAGGAGCACTTGCTTTCCTGTTGTCACAGAAACAGAGACATCTGCCCTTCTCAACAGTGAGGCATGTCTGAATAAGGCAGAACATTTTTGCTTTTACTTTTGGGTTTTTGTTTTGGTTTGGTTTGAGGTTTTTTGCAGTTTCTAAGGAAGAATAAATCAGAAACCTGTTCTGCTGGCAAAAGTTCTAACACACTTTCTATGATCTACAAACCTAACTGTCCCCATAACTATGTCTTTAAATAGCTTTTATATATGTTTTTTTAATGTTACTGAGAAATGATTATGTAAGTTACTTAAAAATATGAAAGACTAACTTCATGGTGTTTCCTATGGGTTTTTGATATACGCTCAGAGATTTCCTTTAGAACTATTAAAACTATTGCCCTCTAGTCTTCCTGTGCAGGCACAGAGCACTGTGTATGAAGCCTTTCAGTTGTCTTCTGTTTGTGTTCAGAAGCGACTTATCCTGTTCATGACATGAAAAAGCACTGAGTGAGCTCCAGGAAATCTTTCAAACTTTAGGATACTTTTTGATCACAGTTCTTTCTTTCCAATAAAGTTATACATGCATACCACAATTCTGAAAAGCAATTTCTAGGGAAGATATTAAATCGCAAGTCACTGAGGTCAGTTGAACTGTGCATATTTGTAAAAATTCAAATTCTAACTAGGTTTTACTTCAGTGCTCTCAAAATATCCCTTTTGAAGCCAGTGAAGCTTCTCTGAGAACACTTCATGTGTGGTGCCTTGTGCCGCCAGGCAGCAAAGTGCCCACGCTCAAGTGTTTCTTCATGGGACCCTGCTCGCTTTTATTGTCAGGACACCATAGGCTGAGGGTTCACATTCATCTCAGAAAGCTTCCTCTGGAGCAAGACTGGAGAGCAAAGGAGAAGGAAGAAGAAATGGAGAGGAGGAAAGAAGAGAAAGCAGCACCTTGGGCATCTGCTTTGGTCAGGGCAGGCTGTGACCAAATGCCACACACTGAGTGGCTTGCAAACAACAGAAACTTGTTCCTTACAGACCCAAGGCTGGCCCAGGTTCAAGGCCAAGGCACCCGCAGGTTGGGGCACAGAGAGGTCTGAGTTCTGGCTCATAGGTGATACCTGTCCCTCAGCCCTCACAAAGGACAAATAAGCTCCCGGGCCTCGCTGGATGAGGACACTTAAGCCATCAGCTCCCAAAGGCCTCACCTGCTGATGCCACCACTTCAGAGCTGAAGGTCTCAACATATAAATTCAGAGCAAGGGGCACCTTCTAATGTTCACTAGTTGCTCCACACTTTTCTCCCAAAATGAAATTACACTTATCCTTCATGATCCCCAACTCTGCTATTCTTGACGATGCGTAGAATTTTTTAGGTATTTACACGGCGATTCATCACTGACTCTGAAATTGAGACTGTCTCTGGCTAGCAATAGTAAACTAATGAGGTACTCGGAAAGGCAGTGGCCTTGAGTCTAACCCCCTGTCCTGTCAATTAATTGTCACTTAATACCACTTGAGTAGGTCACTCAGTTTCTCCATGTACAAGCTTACTCTTTGAAACAGTGAAGAAAATCATGTCTTCCCTTACTTAGGGAGTATCTGTGAGGATCAAATGAAACCATTAAAATGCAGATGCACTGTAAGTTATCAAGAGCAGTTTGATGGTGCCTCACACAGCTATAAAAATAAGCTTCCTTTGGGTTATAGCCTTCTGGGCACTTTTTCTGATAAATTCTGAGGAGATTTTTTTTTTTTTTTTTTTTTTTTTTTGGCGGAACCAGGACTTGAACTCAGGCCCTTGCGCTTGCCAGGGAAGCGCTTATACTATGGAGCCATCCCGTGGCAGTTAGGGGAATCCTATTCACTGAGCTTTGACTTGATCTTGCCCCAACAGGGAAGAACTGGCTGCCCAGCACATACCACGTGGCTTGTCCTTGCTATAGCAGTGTTGTGCCTGGGGCCAGGCCTGCTCTAGCCTCCTGATAAGGCGTCCTTGGTGTCCCTTACCAGTCAGTGTCTGGAGTCCCTAGTCTCCACCTTCTACCAAGGCTGCCAGTTAATCATGCCACCCAAAGGGGCTGGGGAGATGGCTCGGCGGTCTAAATGCCTGCCTGGCAAGCGCAAGGACCTGGGTTCAATTCCCAGTACTACATGCTGTGCCACCATGCTGGCCCACGAAACTGGGTGTAGTGGTGCAAACCTGTAACCCCAGTGCTGAGGAGGCTGAGACAGGAGGATCACAACACGTCTGAGCTGCATAGCAAGACCCTGTACCAAATAAATAAGTAAAAGATTTTTTTAAAAAATAGTGCCACCAAAAGTTCAACTCACCCTTCCTGGGAGACGATGCCTCATCTGCTTCTCAGCAGCAGCACATATAGAAAACACAGGCAGGAAGGATGACGAAGCCAGCAAGCTGGGTACAGTGTTAGGTTCTGCTGGGCAGTAGCATCTCTCCCAGCCTTCGCTCGTTTCTCAAGATGCCAATTATTGCTCTGGTATTCAATTGCAGTTCTGAGTCTTTAGAAGATGATTTAGCCTTGCAGTAGGTGGGTCACAGGCCCTGCTCCTAAACTCTGCCACCACCCTCTGCTTTTGTAGTGTTCAGGCAGTTTCAGTAAGGAAAGGATGCAGGACAGAGACTGAAGGTGAAGGAACAGAGAAACTTTATTGTGAGCTCAAGACCGACTTCCTGATTTCGGGTCAGGACTCCCGAATGTTGACACCCACTTGGACTTACCTCTAGGTTACATACTTTTTAGTTACATATTTCCATAGTAACTACATTACCTCATTTTCAGGAATTTTACAAGAATGTCACACAATTGCTGCAAGGTTCCCAGACATCTGCCTGTCATGGGGCTTTGTGGCTTGTTTGCCCTATTCCCCCGAGTTGTCCTAACTATTTGATCCTATTTTATAATCCTGTTTTTCTCTTAAGTGGGCTTCAGTTAGTTACATGGAAGGGGGTAAGGGAGTGAGTTTATCTAAAGAACCGGGACTGGCTGGATCCCCAGCACCACATGCCATACCAGCCCTGCCTCCAGGTGCACTGAGCTGGTCACTGAGTCCAGGTGTGGTGGCACATGCCTGTAATCCCAGTGTCGGGGGAGGCTGAGACAGGAGGATCGCTATGAGTCTGAGCTGCATAGTGAGACCTTTACCAAATACATTAAAAAATAAATAAACTAAGTTTAAGTGAGTTTAAATGACCCTTAAAGTTAAAAAGGAACCCTGGAGTTAAAAAGAAATGGAGTCTCTTTTGCCCCATCAGTACCATCTTGGCTTCCTCTTGGGGAGCACTGTGATTACCCAGAAACTCAGGGACCAGGGACTGCAGAGACTCACTTCAGCAGCCCAAGCTGCTTTTGAGCAGTTTTGCAAGTGAGGGACTACAGAGCCAAGGCCCTCAGAGAGGGCGGGCGGTAAGGAGGGCCCGGGCTCCAGCACAGCTGGGCTGGATGCTCTCTAGGGTTTATTGACTCCCGGCCCCTGATTTCCAAGATTAAGCCCCAAGCACTTTGCTTTAGTGTTTCTTAAACTAGTCTGGGACTGGCTTGACTTTGTTAGTTGATGTTTTAAAGTTATGGTAAAAGAAATAGAGTCTAAAATTGCTGTTTTAGCCAGGTGAAGTGTGTAAGTGAATGTTGCATTCACAATGTTGTGAAACTCTTACTATTACTTCCAAAAATTTTCATCACCCCAGTGAACAGTAACTCTGTATTCCCTCCTCTAGTTGCTGATAATCTCAAGTGAGATTATCTATGAATTTCCCTGTTGGAGATGTATCATTGATGTGGAATCACACAATATTTATTCTTTTATAGGGGCTGGTGAGATAGCTCAGTGGTCTAAAGCGCCTGCTTAGGCAAGCATGCAGGGACCTCGGTTCGATCCCCAGCACCACATGCCATGCCAGCCCCGCCCACAGGGTGGGCTGAGCTGACCATAAAAAAAAAAAAAAAAAATATATATATATATATATATATATATATATACTTTTATGTCTCCCTTATTTCAGTTGGCTTGTTTTCAGGTTTCATCTATTTTTGTAGCATATGTCCTATTATTTATTTTATGGCTGTATAATATTCTATCACATATACCATATTTTCTCTGTTAACTCATCTCTATTTTGAAATCAATATGATGGGAGATAAAAGAAATGGAGTTTTGCGCAAAAGATTCAGCCTACTAACTGAGTAACGGGGACCAGGCCAGGTCTCCTCTGGAACATGAAGAAGTTATCAATAGTAGTAGCCACCCAAGTCTTACTTCGTTTTCCCTTACTTGCCCACGTGGGACTCAGGTTCCTTTAAGCACTCCCTCACTCCCTCCTCACCAGCACATGCACACACACACATACACACACGCATGCGTGTGCGCTGGGGGCACTGGGCACAACAGCCTCCTGGTAGCATCTGCTTTGCATCCCACAAGTGTGGCTAAGCACAGCCACCTCCCCCTGGCATCTACTGTGTATTGCAGTATTGGTCAGCCCTCGCTGTTTTCTGCCAAAATTTGTTTGCCCAGCTGGCGTCCCGTCCACTGGATGCTGCCATATTCCTGAAGTGCTGCTTTCGCCATGGGAGCGGCCCTCCCTGCTGTAGCAGAAGCTCTAGAGTCCTCGCGATCCCACACTGCACACAGCTCTATTGCATGATGGACTCTTCCTTGCCCTACTGAGTCCCACTTGGTGCGAGGCGGCCCCAGCTCAGTGTTTCCCGGGTGTTCCTGTGAAACCGCAGGGGTCGTCCCTCCACTGCAGCAGGGGTGGCTTTGTGGCGCTCAGGCAGGCTCTTCCTGATGAGGCGCGCGCTCTCCTCCACGCCGCAGCTCTGCACCTTGGCTTCGGGCCTGCTCCCCCCTTCCCCCCGCTTCCCCCCCTTCCCCCCCCCACTGCTTCACACAAGCCCCCCATGGTCGAAGTGCAGTTTGCTCAGCTTGGAACTCCTCCATAGGTAAGCTAAGTATCGCTGGCGAAATGCCAAGTGAGCCTCTGCTGGAAACACGAGACTTTTGAGGAAAACACATCACTAGGTCTTGCTATTTTCCTATACATCCTGTTCCCTCTTCACACCAGGGAACTCTTCTCTGAAAATCTGCTTTCCTGGAGGGTTCAGAAGGCTGTCTATTCCCCACAGTCAAGCCCCGTAGGCTCAACTTCAGCAGGATTACGTCCTGTAGAAGTCTGACCTGAGGTATCTGATTCCTTACTCCCCCAGGGCCGTGTTCATTTCCCTAGTGCATATAAGCATTGTCCAAGAGTCTGGCATGTTTTCACATAAAAGAATGCTTCAAAGCCCAAATCTGACCCTGTCCCTTAACAGCTCTACTTATCATTCTTTGGCTCCTAAAGCTCAAATACTCTCCCTGCGCCATCACTTTGATCTTATTGTGATTGAGACAACAGAATCGCGTGGGGCTTAAGCAAGCGCGTGTCTGCTGCTCTGGTGCTGTCGGAGGTTTACCCAACCATGGGAAGCGCATTCTTGATCTTGGCTTCCTCCTGGTGATGGTGGCAAGGTTTAGTGCCTAAAAGCCAAACAACTGGCAGACCCCTCCGTCTAATGAACAACATATACAGGAAAGTCGCGTATTTTATAAATAGATAAGCAGGGCAGTCATTTCTAAAGAACTATAATTTCCCCTATAAATGTCGATGAGGAGCAGGCATGGCGCACACACCTGGGATCCAGTCTTCTGGGAGAATGAGGGAAGAAGATCCCAAGTCTGAGCCCAGCTGGGGCATCGTAGCAACTTAGTGACACCCTGTCTCAAAATGTAAAAAATAAAAAAGGGCCTGGGGCATAGCTTAGGGTGAAGGCCTTGGGCAAACCCCCAATACCACCACCACCTGCAGAAAGAATAAAAAGAGAGCTGGGAGTAGAACTCAGTGGTAAAACAGTTGCTTTAAGTGCAGGAGGCTCTAGATTGAGTCGCTGGTACCGGCCAAAAAAAAGGGGGGGGGACCACCAATTTGGGGAAAACCTGCTATACATGTACGATCACTTAAATATAACTTTTTCTATGATTCAGAGATTTATTTTTATATATGGCAAGAATGTATTCTGAGATCTACCCTCTTACCATGGTGTAGGTGTACAGTACAAGATCATTAACTGTAGGCCTGATGATATCTAGCCTATCTCTAGAACTCCATCTTGGATAACTGGAAGTTTGTATCCATTGGTTAGCAATTCTCTGTCCCCTCTCCCTCTAGTGACCACCACTCAACTGTACTTTTAAGAGTTTGACTATTCTGGATACCTCATACAAGTGAGACTACAATATTTGTCCTCTGGTAACTGGCTTACTTCAGTCTACTTGAGGTCTTCAAGGTTCATCCTTGACAGCCATTGCAGAATTCCCTTCTTTCTCCAGCTTGAACAGTAATAATCCATTTTATGTGTATACCTCCTACTCTTCATCCATAGATGGCCAATTCCATTGTTTCTACATCTTAGTTATTACAAGTAGCACAGTGAACATAGGAGTGTTAATATATCCTCAGGATCTTGATTTCATTTCTTTTTCTGGATAAATCCCAGAAGCAAAATTACCAAGAAACAATGCTATTATTAAGAAAACAAAAGACAATAAATGTTGATGAGGTTGTGGAGAAATGGGAGCCCTTGTACGCCGTTGATGGGAATGCGAAGTGGTACAGCTGATATGGAAAATAGAATGGGAACTTCTTAGCAAACTAGAAATGGAACTATTGTGACATAGAGGTACTCTAACACGCATCTGAAAGTACTAGAATAGTTCTGTGAGACTGCTACACAATTTAAGACACTTAGCTGCACATTTACCCTCAGCTAGATGCTGTCTTACTGGCTTCTTGAGGTGGTAACCTACATGGGGCGTAAGTATTGGCTCTTTTCTAGAAACTGCCTCTCAACATACAATCCAGCAGAGGTCTTCCTGCTCCCTAAAATTTAGATTAAATGGGCTCAAAGTTTCATGTTCTATGGAAAGCCTAATGTCTTCTGTCACATTTCTATGAATTCCTGACAAATTTATAATTTATAATTTGATAGACACTCTGGCTCTGCCTCTCCGAGGCTCTTGACCCCCACCTCTGCTCTCTTGTGGGTGTTCCTCTATCTTTGTCCTATCATTTATCCAACTGAAATTCAGCACCTTTTTTTGATTAAAAAAAAAACACTCAACCAAAATGATTGGCAGAGACTTTATTGATGGTATAGGAAATGGAAGTGGTTTAAATTCTGAACAACTTGAATCACATATCGGATATTGACACTTTGTCCTAAAATTTTTGTCAAGAGTACTAAATTGTTGAGCTATATTCTCTCCTTGTTCTCTTCTCTCTTTTCTGTTCTTTCCCTCAACTCCAAATTTCTGAATAGTTTCCTGTATATTTCTTCCCATGTGCTACTATGTGGGCCCCAGGGATCTTATCCTCCAAATATTTTCTCCAGGTACAGTGGTACCTGGGTTCACAAACTTAATTCTTTACACAAATCATACTACTATATGATTTGTGTAAAGAATTAAGCTTGTGAACCTTAACAAATTCTAGAAGGGGTTCTGGTGCCAAATGTGAAGAAGGTAATATTCTCACAGACTCATGTCACCATCTTGAATTGAGCTCTTCTGTTCCAGAAGTGATGGTGGGATGCAGGCGTGATGTTGCTGGTGACCGGTGGTACATGGGCACCAGGAAAGAGACATCAAATGTTGGAGCAGAAATACCAACCATGGGAGGGCTGCAGACACAGTAGCACAATATGTTTTTGTTCTCACCTGACTCAGTCATCTTGAACACCTGTTCTGACTAAGGCTCCTGCAGGAAGCAGAGAAGTGTATAGACGTATACAGAGAAGAAGATCTTGTACGTGATCCTGTGGCAGTACCAGGGATGGAAACTGCTGGCATATTAATGAAAGCACATTTTCCTTATTCAGGCTGAATGGAGAGAAGAAGTAAAGAAACATTTTGAGAAAATCAAAAGTGAAGGAACTTGCATACACCGATTAGATGAAGAACTGATCCGAAGGCGCCGAGAAGAGCTCAGGTGGGCTGGTCTCTCGTGCTCTTTCTCCTCACTCCCGGTCTCCAGATACTGGCAGGGATGTTCTGGTGAATCTCTGTCCTCACACCATGGAGTTAAGTGCTACTCCATAGACATGCACAACTTTTTGGATTAGTTAAACATTTTAAAGTTTAAACAACAAGAAAAAGTTAGCACTCTTTCTTATCTCTGTTATCCTCTCCTTCTAACCCCGCTGTCCTGCCCTTATGACTCTTATTCTCCTTTGTGATGTGCTGCAACAGAGATCTCTGGGCAGCGCCCTTTGTTCCTTCAATCACTGGGCTGGTGCTGGGGAAGGCCAGAGATGGATAAGATTTGGTCCCTGGCCTCAAAATCTTTATAATCCATTAAGGGACACAAGACCTATTAACAAGCAACCACTATGTTGACCGCTAAGACAAACTACCTTAGAGGTAATTTATGAACAAAAGGAATACATTGCCCACAATTCTGTTTTTTTTTTTATCTTTTTATTTATTTTTTAATTTGGTATAGGGTCTTGCTACACAGCTTGAACTCAGTGATCCTCCTGTCTCGGCCTCCCCAGTGCTGGGATTACAGGCGTGTGCCACCATGCCCGGTTTCAGTGGCCAGCATAGTGGCACAGCATATGGTACTGGGGATCAAACCCAGGTCCTTGTGCTTGCCAGGCAGGTACTTAGACCACTGAGCTATCTCCCCAGCCCTGTTCACAATTCCTGAGGCTGGGAAACCCAAGAGCCGAGCACCAGCAACATCAGTGCACCTCCTGCTACCATTTGGGGGAGCTACAGACCTTGAGCCCACGAGCTCTGTGCTACAAATAAGTACAAACAAGTGGTAACGGTGTTGTCCTCTTTCCATTAACAGGATGTGTATAGGGATGCTGCGTTCTTCTTAAGATAGTACCAATGCTACACAGACAAAAGCTACAGATTATGCTCCAATCTTATCTGTGGCCCTCTGAACCACCAGGGGGTCTTTATGGATAAACCAAATGGAAAGTTTGTATTTCCCATCTTTCTCTTCTTGTCCGAGTCATGGTATCAGAAAAGAAAGCCTTAAAATAAAAACAGAGGGCCCTTGGGCAGGTGCCGTTGGTTGGAGCCTGCCCCGTCCTCCCCAGGTTGGCGGACCCCGCTGACCCTGTGTTCTCACCGACAGGCACGCTCTGGACATTCGAGAGCACTATGAGAGGAAGCTGGAGCGGGCGAACAATTTGTACATGGAGCTCAGCGCCGTCATGCTGCAGCTGGAAATGCGCGAGAAGGAGCTCATCAAGTGCGTATCCGAGCTGACGAAGGTCCTTGTTGATTTTGCGCCTGTGGGTTGGCAGAAATGCCCCTCTCTTCCACATTGCAGCTACTCAGAACTGGCAGATGTCTTAGTCAGTCGCACAGAATTCCAGAGGGACACGCTGTGCCCAAGTCCCTGTCCCAGGGAGGGAGGCACACAGATGGGCCGAGCCGCAGCAGATCACGTTAAAGGGAACACACACTGCACCGCCGTTCACCCTGCTGCCCTGTGCAGAGAAGGGCTTCATTTCAGGAAGGACTCAGTGTGCGTAAGCGGAGCTGATGGCTCGGGGGTGGTACAGCGGCTGCTGAAGATGGTTGAGGTGGTGAGAAACCCCGGGACCTAGGCAGCACAGCAGCTATGGACAATAAGCAGGATTTCTGCATTGGATTGTGTAGGGGAAGAGAACGGAAGCTCCTGAGCCACGAGCTGAGGATCAGGAGGAGGTCAGGCCCATCAGAATCGAGGATCCTCTTTATTTTTTAACCTGAATAGCAGCAGCCTAATTATTCAGATAGCTTATATCTGCAGTGTGCCCAGAACCTGTGGGTCCAATTAGCCCACAAAAGTGTTCTTCTCATCTTCTACAACAGCCGCAGCTGAGATGTGGCTTTTTCTTTCATCCCACAGGCGAGAACAAGCAGTGGAAAAGAAGTATCCAGGGACCTGCAAACGACACCCTGTCCGTCCAATAATCCACCCCAATACCATGGAGAAGCTCATGAAGAGAAAGGGTGTGCCCCACAAACCTGGGGTGCAGACCAAGCGGTGAGCCACTTACCCCTGCAGATCAGCAGGAGGATGGCCCCTAAAGCTGCTTTCTCAGAGAAGGGTGGATATGGCCACTTTGGTGCACACGGTTAGCATACCGAGCTTATTTAAATAGAATAAGAATGTGAGACACACTGTGCTCTGGACCCTGTCCACCTAGTTTTACTCTTGAGGCATAGGCATTTATCATCAACACCAAATAGAGGAAAGGGGAGGAGGTCCAGATAGACCTGGATTCAAATCCCAGCCCACTTTGTAAGCTGTGTTACTTGGGCCAGGGCACTCACCCTCTTTCAACCCCAGGGTCCTTGTGGATCAAAGATGTAAATCACCAGGTGAGGTCTGAGGAACTGCCCCTGAGGAGGAGGTGGGAAGCTCAACTCAGCATGGGCAGATCCTTGCCTTGACGCAGGAAGGCATTTCAGGATGCATCAGGGAGAGGCATAGGCTGATTAATTATTAGAGTCCCCGTAAGAAAACAGGGAGAGACTTCAGCTCCAGGAGCTGAGACAGCATTTCGGATGGAGCGGACCAGACCGGCCCCTTAACAAAGGAACAAGACCTGTCTTTGGGGCCATTTTCTCAGTTTCTGGTTTTGCAAAGTGGCTCCAGGGAAGCCCGTACAGCTCTGATTCAGTCTTGAGATGATCGGGTCTGCTTCAGGCAGGCTCAGCTTTGCAGAGGCGTTGCTGGAATCCAAGGTTCAAGGCAATGACTGGAAACTTCTAGGTGCTCACTGGCAGCTGGATGAGCCTATCAATCTGTTATCTTAGTGGCCTCAGTCTTCAGTCTTGACAGGGTGCGCCTGGTTATGCAGATTGAAGGTGAATCACATTGTGCTGCTGGTGTTTCGACAGATATTCCTTAAATGATTAACGCGGCTACATGCAGAGCCGAGCAAGGTTCTGATCCAAAGTTTCAGGGTCACAAAGGAGGCAGATACAAATGAAAGTCAAGAGCTGCTGAAGAAAATACAGATTGGGCTTTTAATGAGCAACAGGCCACCAGGTCCAGGAGTTCATCTGTCCTCTGCCCTATA
The DNA here is from genome assembly GCF_000260255.1 of Octodon degus. NCBI lineage: Eukaryota > Metazoa > Chordata > Mammalia > Rodentia > Octodontidae > Octodon > Octodon degus. Next base: position 601,825 of record NW_004524704.1, read on the forward strand.
GGGGTCTGGCACGTGAGACTTCTTTTCACTTTTATACTCCTTCTAGAACACAAAGCTGAATTCATCGTAACTCTTAGTCCGTGAATGGCGCCCTTTTATTTATACATCTAGACTGGGGAGATGGCTCAGTGTAATAAGTGCTTCCCTGGCAAGCACAAGGACTTGAGTTCAATCCCTGGTTCCACG